>NC_090026.1:108351626-108660167 GCF_037176765.1 Anolis sagrei
TTGAGGACTGGAAAATGACAGTGGGCATCCACATGAGACTACTATGAGGGCAACATGGTTAAAAGGGGGACTCCAATCCAGGGATGGAAACAGTGTGGATCTTTCAAGCAATTCTTTGGGAAACAAGCTAGTGTAAGATGATCCTGACCTATGTTATTTTCACATTCAGAATTAGGTAATCAATGGACTTTGGAGAATGTATTTTCATTAAGGGAATAGGCCTCACACATGCAACCATTTCCAAGTAGAATTATTGGAATTTCTATGGTTCAGGCTCTCCTTCTCCAGTTCTAAGATATTGATTGCAAATTATTTATATCTGCAGCTATTGTTGCATTTTATTGATTTTAGCTTGTAGGGTTTAATAATTTTATGTGGTCTGTTATTGTTATTGTGATATTGTTAATGCACCTATTGTATTTTGTGTATTTGCACCTTTGGGTGCTTTTTGTGAGCCGTCCCGAGTCCCTTTGGGGAGATAGTCATGGGGTATAAATAAAGATGATGATGATGATGATGATGATGATGACGACAATGGCGAGAAGGAAGAATCTCAGAGCAAGAGCATTGGCTTGAAAATTATACACACTTGCCACAGGTTGTTTTGGTGTGGCTAGTACTGTTGAGTATTCAAAGTAGAGGTTGGAAAATGTTATTTGAATTCAAGTGTCCTTAGTTTCTTTTTCTTAATTCTTGTCGCTATTGTCAGTTTTCAGTTGCAATCTGTTATTGTTTTTGTTGGGATCCTCAAACTTTTTATGCTCTGTCTTCCTTTTTATTTATTTATTTATTTATTTATTTTTAAGATTTATTTATTTACAGTTGTTTGATTAGGTTGATTTTTTTTAAGTGTAAATATATTTACTTATTTGTTTATTTGTTAGGCTTGATAGGTATCCGAATATCTGTGTATATATTTAACTATATGTTTAAATAATTCTTCTTATATGTTCAGGTGTTTTTTCTTACCCTTTGCTGCTCTTCCGCGGTCTTTACGCTCGCTTCCTACCTCTCTAGGCACCTTCTGCGTGTATTTTCTTCTGCTCTTTCCCCCCTCCTTCCCTGTCGTCACTTCCGCCTTCTCCCCTGTCTTGGCTCCACGTGGCTCTGTCTTTCTCTCAGAGGGAGCGCGCCACGCGGGTATGCCGTTTCCGCCTTCCGCCTTCTCCCCTTTAGAGCTCCACGTGTTTCCGGCTTTCCCTTTGTTGGTAGGGAGCGCGCCTCGCGGGTACTCCGCTTCCGCCTTCTCCCTTCCCAGGGTGCTCCGTTGCTACTGGGCTCCTCCTTTCTTGCTCTTCGTTTGCAGGGTGCTATGCCTGTGGGGGGAGTGCGCCTCTTGACTCTGCTTCTTTATCTTATCTTGTATTGTCAAGGTTGGAGGAGGGGGTTGTTTAATTTGCCAAGAGGATGGTGCCGGGAGGTGGATGCGGCGTTTTCAAGGTCGCAATGGTGGGTAGGTTTTAACAATTTAGTGTATTTGTTTGAGCAGTTAGGCGAGTGAGCCTGTTTTGAGCCTGTTTTGAGTTCTTGCTTTGAGATTTTTTAGCTTAGTTGTTCTCTTAATTCTCTTCCTTCTCTTCCTTCTCTTCTTTCCTTTCTTTCCCTTCCTTTCCTTATTTTGTCTTGGTTTAACTCTCTCCCTTCTTATTCCTTTCGCTTTTTACTTTCTTTCCTATATCTCCGCTTATCTCCTCTTATCTCTTCTTAGCTGTTCTTTCTTTCGTACTTTGCCCGTTTTCTTTACCCACTATTATCTGGTTTTACTGTTGGTCTCTCTTGCGTTCCGGCGTTTCGGCTGCACCGGCTATCTCCTTCGCTGTTTCCTTTACTCTTCTTTGCTCTTCTTTGCTCTCGCTGCTCTCGCTGCTCTCAAATGTTATATCTTTCTGTATATATATATATATATATATATGTATGTTTGTTTAGCCTTGTTCTCTTCCTTTCTTCTCCTTAATTACCGCTTCTTTGGAACAATACAACCTAAAAACAACACAGAAGCAAGGACAACCCAAGGCAACCCTGGAACACTCAGACTAAAAAAGATAAAAGACAAAAATACCAACAGATAACTCCAACCAATCCAACAACGGAAGGGAAAACAAACACCATAACGCAAGTAAAGACTATTATTAGCAGAACACTGAGGATTTGGCTAAAGATGACAACACCCAAGATAAAAGCGGATAAAACTGAAAAATTGGAAAAAGTGGAACAAACAGAACAAAGAAGGGGCTCAGTGTCGGGAAACCCCACAGGAAAGGAAATATTGAAGGAAATCCAGAAAATATTAGAGCAACAGGAGGCCTACCAAGAGAAACAAGACGCCTACCAAAAAGTAGCTGAAAATCAAAGAACAAGACTGAAGAAAGATCTAACGGAAGAAATGGCGAAAATGAGGAAAGAGATCACTGGGAGAGATGAAGAAGGAGATGGACGCAATGAGACAAGAAATGGGGAAAAATAAGACAGATGTAGCCAAACTAGGTAAAATGCAAGAACAAATAAAGGACAAACTAGAAGAAATAGAATTAAGAGAAGAAAAGCTAGAAGCAAGACAAGACCAAGCAGAACAGAAGGAACTGGAATACTACCTAAGATTTTGGAACATTCAAGAAGAATCACAAGAAAACCTGAGGCAAATAATTGTAGCAATCACAGCAGAACTACTTGAAATACCAGAAGAAGACGCAGAGACCAACATCGATAGATCCTACCGAATAATGACAAGATACGCGAAAAAACATAAAGTGGAAAGGGATGTAATTGTGCAGTTCGGAAGGAAACACGTTCGAGACGAAATTCTTAAGAAGAGTGCTAAATCCCCACCATATTACAAGGACAAAAAGATAATCATCTTAAAAGAGCACACGCAACTAACACTGCAGAAGAGGAAAAAATACAAAGAACTAGCCGATGAACTCAAAAGACAACACATTAGATTTAGATGGGAAAAAGGTGAGGGCTTAATGGCCACATACAATAACGAAAAGGTCTGGATAACTTCAGAGGAGAAAGCAGCAGACTTTCTGAGAACAATAAGGAGGGGTAAGGAAGAACAAGAATATCACTATATCCCAGGACAAAAGATGCAAGTAAAAAGAAGCAGAACAGAATCACCAGAAAAACCAGAAGAAACCCCAAGTACATCGACGTCAACACCTATGTTAGAGAAGATTGTAGAAAAACTGGATGAATATGGAAAGAACAATCAAGTGCTTTAATCAAAATATCAACGGGCTGAACTCGCCAAACAAGAGAAGAAGAGTATTTAACAGAATTAAACAAGGGGGATACGACCTGATCGCATTACAAGAAATTCACATAACTCAAAAACACTCTGCGCATTTAATTCAAAAAAAATTAGGTACAGAATTCCATTCATTAGCGCAGGAGAAGAAAAGAGGGGTGGTGTTATACGTCAACCCAGAACTAAACCCACAACAAGCATTCAAAGATGAGGAAGGGAGAATAATTGGAGTAAAATTAACAATGGACAACCAAAAAACCTTAGTGTGCAATATTTATGCGCCAAATGGACCTAAATCAAAATTTAGTAAAAAACTCAGCAGCCTAATTCAAGAAGAAGAATACGACCACTTAATAATCATGGGCGACTACAATGGAATAATAAATAGCAAAGAAGACAGAAAATCGGAGGACAAAAAATTGAAAATAACAAATACAAATCTACTACCCCAGAATATGAAAAAAATGCTTGAAGAACTGAACCTATCAGATGCATGGAGACACCACCACCCGGGCGAGCACGACTTCACATTCTTCTCAGGAAGACACAGAAGCTGGTCTAGAATAGACATGGTTTGGAATTCATACTCACTACTATCAAAAATTGATCGAATAGAAATCTTAACAAGGCAGGACTCAGACCACAGCCCGATTGAAATAATCTACAACCAAAGAAAAAGACAAGGCACCTGGCGACTGAACGACGTACTATTGAAAGACCAAGAAACACAGCAAATAATCAGGACACACTTAACCAACTATTTTCAAATAAACGAAACAGAAGACGTAGAGATGCAAACAGTTTGGGACGCGGGAAAGGCAGTGATAAGAGGAATATGTATTCAACAGATGGCAATAAGAAGCAAGAAGAGAAACGAACAGATGAGAAAGATCACGACACAATTGGATGAAGCAGAAAGCAAACTGAAACAAAATCCCAGCAACGTAAAATTGACCCACAAAATTGAGAAACTCCAAAAAGCGAGAATAGAGCTTGAAACAGAAACTATGGCAAAAAAAATTAAAATTCGTGAAGCAAACGCACTTCTATAATGCAAACAAAATCGGAACATGGTTGGCAAGGAGAATCGGGAAGAAGAAACAAAAGCAATTCATTACAAAGATCATCACTGAGAAAAGGGAATACACAAAAGATAAAGACATTATAAACCAGTTTAATGAATATTACAGCAAGCTATACTCCAGTGAGGAATCCCAGATGAACGATATCACCGAATACCTAGGTAAACAAAAATTGGATAAAATCTCGGAAAAACATAGAGAAAACCTTAATAAAGAAATAACAAACCAAGAAATACAGAATGCAATAAAGAAACTTGACGCCTCAAAAACACCGGGACCAGACGGCTTTACAGCCCTGTACTACAAAACGTACGAAACAGAATTAGTACCTAAATTGAAAAGACTGATGAACCAGGCACTAGAAACGAAAAAAATACCAAACACGTGGAGACAAGCAAAAATAATAATGATCCACAAAGAAGGAACAGAAAAAACGGACGTAAAGAATTACCGCCCGATATCCTTGCTCAACGTGGACTATAAAATCTACGCAAGCATAATTGCGGAAAGGCTCAAAGTGTTCCTCGCTGAATGGATTCAAGAAGAACAAGCAGGTTTCCTGCCCCGTCGCCAAATAAAGGACAACATCAGGACAGTTGTCAACATCATTGAATATTACGAAAAAAACATCGACAAGGAGTGTGCACTACTCGCATTGGACGCCGAAAAGGCTTTTGATCGGATCAATTGGGAATTCTTCTTAGCACTAATAAAAGAACTCGATATGGGATATTACTTTAACAACTCAATAGAGTCAATCTACAATATACAAGAAGCAAAAATAAGTGTAAACGGAAACACTACAAACAACATCCAAATTTCAAAAGGAACGAGACAAGGGTGTCCATTATCGCCGCTGCTCTTTATAATGGCCCTAGAGGTACTACTGAACAGTATAAGGAAAGATAACAGGCTCAAAGGAACAAGAATAAGGAAATATTCGTATAAGCTAAGAGCATTTGCGGACGATATAATATGTATAATCGAAGACCCAATCGAAAATTATGAATTATGGATAAGCAAAATTGAAGAATTTGGAAAATTGGCAGGACTAAAGATAAACAAGAAGAAAACAAAATGGCTAACAAAAAATATCACCAAAAAACGACAGAAGATATTGGAAGAAAAGAGCGAGATCCAAGTAGTAGACAAAATAAAGTACCTCGGAATAATATTAACAGCAAAGAACTCACACCTGCTCAGGAACAACTACGAGACAAAGTGGAAAGAGATAAAGAACGATATGGCAAAATGGCAACATCAAAATCTTTCAATGCTGGGCAGAATCTCGGCTATTAAGATGTCAATACTACCGAAGCTGCTATTCCTCTTCCAGGCCATCCCGATAATCAGAAACACGCAAATAATCAAGAATTGGAATAAAGAGATATCAAAATTTGTATGGCGGGGGAAAAAACCAAGAATCAAATTTACAAGCTTAACTGAAAACAAAGAAAAAGGCGGATTGGGGCTACCAGATTTACAATTATATCACGATGCTTGCGGACTGGACTGGGTAAAGGAATGGGCCAACCTAAATAACCAAAAAATCCTAACGTTAGAAGGGCATGAACTACGTAGCGGATGGCACGCATACCTATGGTACAATAAGAAGAGAATAGAAAAAAATTTTGGCAACCATTTCATAAGGTCATCCCTTATTAAAATCTGGGAAAAATACAAGAACAAATTCCACCAACGTACCCCTCTATGGATCTCCCCATTAGAGGCAACCCAAAGGAGAGAGCTAGGATGGGAAAAGTGGCCCAGATACAAAGACATTTTAAAGCAAGATAGGGAAGGCCACAAGATCAAAACGCTAGAAGAGATAAAATCAACATACGGAGAAGTTACGTGGTTCCAACACAGGCAATTAATAGAAGCATTCAACAAAGACAAGAAAGAAGGATTCGATGACAGAGAGAAACAATGGGAGAGAATAATGGTCACTGAGAGAAAAGGAATTACGAAACTCTACAAATTATTGCTAAACTGGAAATCGGATAAAAACAACATAGATAGTTACATTACAAAGTGGACAGATATCCTGGGATACACCATAGACAAAAAGGATTGGGAGAAAATATGGAGAACAAAACTAAGATGGACCAATTCTTATTGCCTTAGAGAGAACTGGACAAAGATGATGTTCCAATGGTATCTAACACCAAACAAATTAGCCAAATTTTACAAAAATGTGGACGAAAGGTGCTGGAAATGTAAGGAGAAAAAGGGCACCTTCCTACATCTCTGGTGGACATGCGAGAAGGTTAAAAAGTTTTGGTCGGAGATACACCGGACAACAACCAAAATATTGGACCTACAAATAGAAAAGAAGGCTCAATATTACCTACTAGGAATATTGGACTTCGAAACTGACAAGAACACAGACAGACTCTTATTTCACATGGCTACGGCTGCAAGACTAGTAATAGCAAGTAAATGGAAAAGCGAAGAAATCCCCAATCTAGAAGATTGGAGACTAAAGTTAATGGACATTAGCAACATGGACACACTAACGCAACACTTAAGAACAAAACAAACGACAAGGGTAAACAAAACAGATTGGTCCCCAATCAGAAAATATCTAGAGAGCAACTAAAGACATATGAAGAACAAGAAGAAAACAGGAAGAAGAAAGAAGAACAGCACAAAGCACAACATAAGTACTAACCAAACTCGGGGAAGCAATGAGTAAATAAAAAAATGAACTAAAGATACTAACACACTCCACGTCCCACACCCAAACCACGTGCACGCCCTCCCCCAATTCCCCCTCCCCCCCAATATCCTTCCTTCTAGATTAGGGTCATCCGTACCCCGACCTACTCCCCCATAAACCCTCCCTATTCATAAGAAAGGAGCCATACCCCTCCCCCCCTCCCAAACCCATCCCCGTAGCCCACCCCCTACCCCCCTTTTTTCCCCGGTTTTTAAGATATAAGTAACATATCGATGATTAACACCCAATCGATGTACTGACAATGAAAACTACAATAAAAATGATTACAAAAAAAAAAAAGAAAAAAGGAAAATGTTATTTGAATAACTATAATTTCCTTGTGTTCTTAATAAAAGTGCTTGCAAAGCTGATAAGAGCAGAAAGCAAAAGGTGCTTTCTCCTAGGGGGGAAAAGCATGGAAAATGCAATCGCTAATCAAGAAAATATATTCACATTTGCTAGAGTTGCTGGTTATTATTTGAATTGTTCATGCCCTGGTCAACTGGTTGGCGCATGTGTTATCAATAAATATATCAATAGTGGACATTTCTACCTCTTAGGTTTGGCCCTGAAATCTCAGAGATTGGGATGCTTGTGGGTTGGCAACCTTATCTCTAACACTGGCAACTTCAGTGGCGATACGTCTGAAAGATGCTAGAAGAAATCATGGCAGCAAACTCTTCCATTCCAAAACATTATCCATTGTCATGCTTTATATGTTTGGTTGATGGGACTCTATTTTCAGTTCAGTTTATTTCCAATTAAGTGTGTATAGCAGAGTTTGCTGACCTTGGAAGGCTGGTGAAAAAGACCGCAGCCTTTGTTATATATGAGCGTTTCAAAAATTATTTTCTTCCAAAACTGGAAATTCTAACCAACTATAAAGTACGGGAATGAAAATTGTTAATAAGCCAAGGACAGCCCATACCATTTGAGATCAGAGGACTGACACTGTTAACCTCAAAAGAGGCAAAGCATGACCCTTACTAAATCCAATTATGTAATAATAATAATAATAATAATAATAATAATAATAATAATATGGCTATGACTGCCTGCTGCTTTTACAATCCAGCACAATAGATGGGAGGGAAAAAACCCTCAAACCACAGTAATCATCTCAATTGGCTTCCAATAATAGCAAATTATATGGAGGGTTAAGCCAAGGTTCTTTTAAGCACACTGCATCAGCTTGATTATCAGCAGCAAAACTACATATAAGCAATGCTTTCTGGGCTTAGCAGTGCATATTAAAAATGAACAATATAATTTAGAAGGAGATTAAGGAATAACTGCGTACCACACAAGCACTTTGTTTACTTCAGCTGCTGGTAATGGGCTCCAGCAATGAAAAGCGAAATGATTCATAGCTAACAGCACACAAATTACTACAGTCAAGCATAGTTTTTATCGTATTTGTGAAAAAATGCTCCTGGCTGTTTTTAAGGGGGTAAATGGGACCGAATGCTTCCTATACCTGTAGAATAGAAATCCCCATTTGGCTAGTCATACAGCATTTTCTTCACTGTACAATTGCAGTTAGACTGGGTACAATGTGATGTGTTTTTGCTTGCATTGCTAGAACTTTTACAACTGATTGATTTATTTTTTCCCTTTCTCCCTGAGTTTCAGATCTACTTACAGAGATTTTGGGCAAGTTTAAATTGGATGGTTTACCTGGGGTCAGTCCAGAATATTTATACAAGGGAAATTGTACTCATATCTCCTAAAGCTCCCACACATCAATAATTTCTAAAGCTCTAAATTGAAAAGGAAAAAGACATCTGGGGTTTTTTTTTTCTGGCATAGTTTTAGACTCTACAAGCTTTGAAACCAGCAATTCTCAAACATGCATCCCCAGATGCTGTTGTACTTCTGTTTCCCAGTACGGCCAGTGCATGATGGGATTTGTAATTGGGACCTACATGTAGGAACCATTGACTTAGTTCCTTTGGAGATCTATATGCACAGACTTCAGTTTCCAGCCTCTTGGTAGGCAAGTAATCATTTCAATTTTCCACAAAGGTAGAGGATCTCTTCCATCTTTTTATTTCCCATACACAGAGTCCTGCTAGGGCATGTAAAAATCAGTTGGTGAGTGTGTTAACTGAAAATGCAAAGCACTAAGCTGTTTGGTTGAGCCACGCCTGGGGAGCTAGCTGAGCCTGGGAGTTTTGGCAACAGTTACATGTTTAGGCTTGAGCTGTGCAGGAGCTTGCAGAGAGAGACAATTCTTGCTTCAGGAGCTGCTGGAAGATCTTCCACGTAGACACCTGAAGACCATTTGAATCTCTCTCAAAGGATATTGTGTGAGTCAATGCAACTGTTCACCTGACTGTATATGTGTTGCTCTGCATTACAAAGAATAAACTCTTTGTTTAGTCTTCGACAATACATCCTTGTTTTTTTACTGATCAACTACGTGGCATATTTTCTTTCTCTGGCAAGGCAGTGTGTGGACTGGTAAAATGTGAACTATTCATGATTTTCATTATGCCACAAGTCCTTGGGGTGTCTGTATACAATTGGAGTGGAGAATATGCTCCTCCAGCTGTTGTTGGACTGTAGCTTCCATCATCCTTCACCCTCTAGGTGTCCTTGGTTTGCAGTTTCCATCAGGGGCTAGCATAGGAAGGACACATATTGACCAGATCCTAGCCCTGATAGAGAGGGTACACATGACAACCTTTTTACTGTCTTCATTTTGTGGAGATTTTTTTGAAATTGAAATCTGCATTTTGTGAAATAATATTTCCCATTGTGAGGAACATTCATTACATGTGTCAAGTTTTTCCCCACAAGCTCTTTATTGCTAATCTTTTTTGGATTTTATTAAGAAAGGTGAATGAGGAAAGGTTTGATCATAACTTATCACTGATCTCAAAACAGAAAGTGATTGATGCCTCTGGAACAAAAAACCCCAATCCCAAACCATTATACAAACAATACTGCTCTCAAATATGTGATCTGGCAAATAACACCAGCAATGATTGTTCAGGAAATGAAAAATGGCTCCCACAGCGGGGTGCTTTCTATGTATTTTGAAAGATTATTTTGGCAACTGAAAACTATGTACATTGTCTGAAGCATGCATCTTTCAGATATGTGAGGCTTTTGATGTACAAGTACATGTTGTTTTTTCAACGCCTTTACAAGATGAAGAATAAAGGAGATATTCCAAACTTTTGTGGGTATCAAATTTTCTGAAAAAGTTACACTCAATTTGTTTCACATAAATCGTTCAATCAGTTTGGGCAAGGTTGCCATAAAGTAATGTATCCTCTCATCAATTATATGGGATTTTAAACTATATCCCAACTTTGTTGTTGTTTATTTGTTCAGTTGTTTCTGACTCTCCGTGACCTCATGGACCAGTCCATGCCAGAGCTCCCTGTCGGCCGTGGCCACCCTCAGCTCCTTCAAGGTCAAGCCAGCCACTTCAAGGACAACACCCATCCATCTTGCCCTTGGTCAGCCCCTCTTCCCCTTTCCTTCCATTTTCCCCAGCATCATTATCCTATCTAGTCTTTCCTGTCTTCTCATGGTGTGGCCAAAGTACTTCATCTTTGCCTCTAATATCCTTCCCTCCAATAACCAGTCAAGAATTGTTTCCTGAAGTATGGACTGGTTTGATCTTCTGGCAGTCCAAGGCACTCTCAGAATTTTCCTCCAACACCACAGTTCAAAAGCATCTATCGCTCAGCTTTCCTTATGGCCCAGGTCTCACATCAGGGAGTACCATTGCTTTAACTCTGCGGATCTTCATTGCCAGTGTGATTATCATAAAAAACATAATCCCACACTAAGATGCTTCCAACAGAACTTTTCCATGAATGGAAGGTATCCTCTTCTTTGGACAAGGATGCTTGAACCTGACTGGAGAAGCAGTTATTATTAATTCCCCCTTTATTTTGCATCCCACAGTTGATTGTACAGTGATTTCTGGTCAGAGATGACATAGATTCCCCATTCCAATTGTCTTCCAACTGGGAATACAAATGGTAAACATGGAAGGAGAATTTTGGACATGGGAGGAGAAATTATGCATCATTGATCACATAGATACAAGATTCCTCTGGATATTCAGTAGTGTCAGTCTGGACCTTTGTAGGCTAAAGACCCTCCTACATTGCCCTAGTGCTTTTTCTACGTTTTCTCAATTATCCAGAGAAGATTTTTTTAAGTAAAATGGGAAAAGCAAAATTGCAGAAACTGCAGACAACCAATAGAAGCAGCAGAAGACATAAGAGGATCACTTCTTACAGATCTCTGGATGCAACCCATTCATGATTAAAATACAGTTGGACTTCCACATTTGCGGGCATAATTTTTGTGGATCTGATCATTCACTGCTTTTTATAACCTGAGGGAGCATCTCTGTAGGAAGCTCTTGGTCTTCCAGTGTAACACTTATTAGCAACTCTTACTCTCTCGGCCTCAGAAGGAGGTAATGGCAAACCTTATCTGAACAAATGTTGCAAAGAAACCTCTGTCATAGGGTTGTATTAAGTTTAAAATTACTTCAAGGCACACATCAGTAACAAATTTAAACTTGTCCCTGAAGCATTGGCTCCCCATTTTGATTTGATTCACTGTTGAATTACAAAGGAAAGAGGTATACTTTTTTTGTGGCTTAAGTAGATTCTCTTCAATCCAAGTCTGCTTTGCCTGTGCCTGCTTTTGTTTGGTCAAGCACTGGGAGGGAATGTCTTCTGGAGCTATAGCCTTCTCCAGCTTTTACTGCTCTGAGTCAGATTCCATAGGATGGTTTATGACTATACTACTGATTTCAGTACATGTTGCATATGGGTTGCATGGGATTTATTTTAATTTACCGTATATTCTGAGTTTTCTGCAGTGAACTCTCGGACGGGGTGCATATGTGTTTGTTTTTTCCTGCTTTATCCCCACAGCAACCCTGTTTGAGAAAGTAACTACCCACAGTTATTATCTGAGTTTCATAGCTTGAAGAGGGACTCATGTCTGGATTATCTGTTTCAGATCCACGGTGTAACTCCCTACACCACATAGGCTTTATTGTACACCAGATAAGCTTTTGTCATATGCTTGAAATTTCATCTTCTATTGGAAGATGTTCCTCACATTGTGTGCTGGTATGGCTGTATCAGGAGCTCCAACTTCCTTTTCTTTCTTTGAGTATTTGCATGTATTCCAAAGTTCCATGCATTTTGCAATAAGGTGGCTTCCCTTGGTTTGCAGCCACCTGCCTATCATCGTTGGGTTTTTTAGTTCCGCCCTTTTCCTCAGGGTTCAAGAAGGAAAGGGAGCCATTTTAGCTCAGTCTTACAGTCGAAAGCTTAGCTACAGGACGTGAATCAGCTCCACCTGTAGAGAAGCTTCATTTCTTACGAAATTCTGGGGGGAAACAGTTCCAAAGGACTCCAGCTGGAGAATCTACAAAGCCTTGATTGGTAGGTCTACTCGGGACCCAAGAAGCAGTTTGGAGCCAGGAGTAGAGCCCACACCAGCAAAGTTTAGAAAGTAGATCGCCCAAGGAGGGGTTAAAAAGGGGTTTCCTCTTAAAGAAAAGAAACAGTTCACGAAGCCAGTTGCCTTATTGTGGACAAGATTAAGAAAGCCACCAGTTGATTCAAAGCCTTGAAGTATTTGTTTGACCTGTTGAAGATTGGAGAAGCATTTGTTAAATTTGTTGAAGACATAAGCAATAATAAAGGACTTTGTTAAACTTTTCAAGCTTTTAAGGAAAGCTTGAAAGAGGAAAATCCTTAGGGCCTCTCACTCGAGGCATCCTGGCTTCTCGCTGGGCACAAAGAGCACGTCCTGTTCAAAAGCCAATTGCTATAGGCCCAGCGCGTGACAGCACACATTGGAATAAAAGGCAAGGGAGAAGCAGTGAAGTGAAGTAGCCATGAAGTACAATGTGCAACAATCCCCTGTGAAGCGTGCACGTGCACACACACGTAAATATATGCAATGACTATTCAGAACAGTGGTTGATTGGTTCTAGTTTTAAATTTTTATTTAAATTTTACTGGGAGAAAAAAACCTTTGTCTCTGCAATGATGTAAGCTGCAGCTACATTGTAGAATTGATGCAGTTTGGCACCACTTTAACCTCCATGAGTCAAGGCTAGGCAAATCTGTGATTTGTACCTTGATTTTTTTTATCATTTCAGAAGTGACTTGAGAAACTGCAAGTCGCTTCTGGTGTGAGAGAATTAGTTGTCTGCAGAGATGTTGCCCAGGGGGCGCCGGGATGTGTTACCATCCTGTGGGAGGCTTCTCTCTTGTCCCCATATGGAAAGCTGGAGCTGACAGATGGGAGATCACCCCCGTCTCATGGATTCAAACCACCAACCTTCTGATCAGCAGTTCAGCCGGCACAAGAGTTTAACCCATTGTGCTACTTCGGTTCCTTTGATTTACTATGATGAGGCACCAGTACTGTTTGATAGAAGAAGAAAAAAACTAAATACTTTGCAAAACTACATCTCCCATGATTTCATAGCATTGAACCATTGCAATTAAAGTGGTATCAAGCTGTATTAACCCTACAGTGTAGATGCATCCCTAGAGAGAAGGTCAATATTACTAATAAACCCTACTTTGGCAATTCCATACTCGTATGAAGGTGGCTGCAACAGCAACAGAGTGATTTGGAAGACTAATTAATAATTATCACTGATTTCTGAATGCTGTCATTTTTAAACATCCAATTTAGATCCATGTGTTATGCAAAGACTGACTGTCGTATGTACACAGAAAAGAACATTTTTGGCAGATAGGGGAATTTAAAACATGGGGGATTAACAGATGAGTCACTAATGATATTGCTGCTATTAGGCCTTATATTAGCCCACAAAACTGAAACAGAATATAACATGATGGCAGTAGAATAAGCAATGGACAGGATTATGAGAATAATTTAGGGAGAGAAATTCATTTCATTCTCTACCAAATATGCCATAAAAAGGATTACAATTCCACTTATTTTTTTAGACCAACATTATAAACATGAATTCCTGGTAGCTGGATATTTCCTATAAACATCAGTTTATAGTGTAGTTGAATTGTTTTCTCATAGCACATAGTGATGGTCCAAGAAGACACTCCAAAAATAAATTGCTTTTAAAAGGTCAAACAGAAAGCCTTACTTGAAATAACACTGGGAGAGAAACCGCAATACGAATGCTAAAAAAAGTTTCTGAAAACATTGCATATTTATGTCACCCATGATCTAATGTTACTTTATTTGCTGTCTATGGCTTCAACTGCAAATGAAATATGGGCATTTCTATTCAAATGGAAATATTATTGCTCTGCAAAAAGCACTCTTCTTACCTTGCATTCAAGTGAGAAAAAAAATGGTTGATTTGTTTCCAGCGAAAGTCATCTTCACAAACTTATCATCTAATCCGGTGATACTTCTACTCTCACTCACTCTCTAACATAACAATTTGGGTCCCCCTCCCAAGTTCTCAAAGTGGGTAACAGCTCTAGAGACGTGAATTCCTCCAGTACATTTCACCGCAGGAAGAATACTGAAGATGTATCTTCAGTAAACTCTTTCCCAGCATGCCAATGTTGTTGCAAATGAAAATCTGAAAAAAATAGCTAAATGAAAATTAAAGATGGAGAGGAGAACAAGATTGCTGATTTTCATCTTCTATGAACTATGGGATTTTATCTAATAGTCTGGCTGGTCTTCAAGAATGAAATTTGCAGCTCTTATAGGGCTGCTAGCTTACTTACTTACTTAGGCAATCCCTCATAGCCCGAGGATGATGATCCTCCAAGTGTAGTGTCTTGGTGGTGGGTCCATAGGTGGCTGTGGAGCCCTATTCTTGATCTGCATGTTCTCCCACAGTGAGGACATCGGTTTCCAGGTTGAAAGTGGTCCTGGTCAGAGTTGGCTTGACATGCCTTCTTCTTTGCATGTTTTTCCCTTTCGCCCTCCATTTGTGCCTCTTCGAATTCTGCAGCACTGCTGGTCACAGCTGACCTCCAGTTAGAATGCTCAAGGGCCAGGACTTCCCAGTTCTCAGTGTCTATGATTTATATCAATGGGGCCTATTTGAAACTTGAATCCCCACCACAAAATAAAGAGATCAGACACAAGCTGTGGAGAAATAAATGTGCTATTTATTGACCTATTTAGAAAAACTGGTAATTGAGCTAAGTAACTAGTTGTGGGGAGAGCACAGCGACATGGGTAATGGTGTGAGGCCAGGTATCTTTCTGGGACCACCTGTCAAGCCAAACACTGGGCGAAACACCTGACTCCTGGGACACTCCACATTGATGGTTTGCTATCCCAGCTGGTCATTACTGGAAGCCTGTCCTGGGAACCCCTGAGCCATAAAGCCACATAGGAGAGAGGCAAATCCCCCAAGGAAAGCCCTAAAGGTGATATTTTGGGGAACCCTCTAAGCCTAAGTCCTCCTTCATCCCAGAATGGAGGGGTGCCAAGGTGACTTAGTCTTTAAATTATATAATTAAATCGAAGGAGACTATCATGACTATCTCTTTGAAAATATCATTTTTAGAGGCCATTTTTACTAACAATTTTATATAATTATGCCAGTTATTTAGCTAGATCATAACATATTGAAATAAATTGTTGATAGCTTCCATAATATTTGAATTGCACCTGGATTCTAAAATAAATTCAACACACACAGAGAAATATATACACACACACCTATATTTTGATTATGAAATTGTAGTAAACATTGTTTGTAGGATCCTAACTCCTGGACTTATGAAATCATTATAACCATAGCCAGACTATTAACCAGGATTTTGATTTGGGGAGGGGGGGGGCTCAGGATCTACCCTAGCAAACCTTTTGTATCATTATCCCAATACTCCCATGCATATGGGATATATTGAGCATGGTGATAAGATCATGACATGAATAAACATAACAGTTTAAATAATGTACCAGTAAGGCCTTCTCGCGGACCACCCTGAGAATTTCGGAGAGGGGGCTGAAGCCCCTCAAGTCCCCCCCCCCCCGCTACAGGCCTGACCATAGCATTATGCTAAATACATCTCTTTCTCTCATATCTTGTTCCATCTTACCAAGAATGACCAGCTTGTTCATTGATAACCATTTTCAAAACTACAACAATTTTAATTTAGTTTAGGTGTAACATGTATGACATTTTTTTCGACCAAGGGTTGTATCTAAGTTACCCCACAATAAATATCAAGGGTCAAATTACAATGCAAAAAAAATGGTTTGCATTGTGAGGAACACAAGCAATAAGTGTAGTCCTGTGCACTATTTTAAGGACAATTGACCTTTATTTATTATGGAGGTGAAGAACATATGGGCCTCCATATGTTGCTTCACTGCAACTCCCTTCAGGCTAAGCCAGCATATTCAGTAATTAACAATATTGGGAGTTGCAAACTAGCTCATTTTCTATTAATTTGTTTAACATACCCCCTTTAAGAGAAAAGCTCTCCCAAGTTGGCTTCCAAAATTTATTATGGTAAATGTTATAAAACAACGAATATGCATAAAACAAACTGTCCAATTTAATACAAAACTTGAATAAATATTTAGACTCCAGCAGCCAAGAACATCATAGTTCAATAGCTCATAAAAACACACTGTACGAAAAGGCCAGAGGAAAGAAATGCATCTTAAGAACTGTTCTGAGGATCTGTTCTGATACAGCCTGATGCACTCCAATTGGCAATTAGTATTCTCTAGTATTTGAACAACTTTTAAGTGAGCCAAAATCCTGTTTAAAGATAAAGGAACCACATGAAGACAGAACAGATAATGTTGTCTATGAACATCTGGACTGTCCTATTCTGACTTAAATGCAGTTCTTATCAGAGCAGAGCTTGGATGGCCAAAATTGGAGTGAGTGAACTGAGGGTTTAGGAAACCCTGAGCTTTGAAATAAATAATGCAAATATACAATCAAAGTAGAAAAATAAGGAATGTGGTAATAATAATGAACACAAGTAAAATAAGCGTTGGGGTGGAAATATGCCCCCCACCCTCAATATGCTTCATAGTTTGTTGTTAAGTACCCTTTCTCTTCCTTGTTAGTATCATCAACTGTCAGGAATAATATTGAAGACTTCAAAGATCATATATTTTCTTAGCATCCATGATATTTTGACTATTATTTAATATGACTTTGTTATGTTAACACTGTGTACCAATGGAGAGGCCATATGCTACTGATCTGTTGATAGAATTGGATTAAACTGACATTCTATAACTGTGACTCAAGCCTGAGATTCAAACCAGGATGTTTTTCTTCATAAATGTATTTTTATTCAGGAGATTCTTGGGTGTTCTTTGGAGGTTGACTATTACATAAGACATTTCTCTCTGCTTTGAAGTAAATAGGTAAAGAAAGATGTCCTCACTCAAGGAATTTGAAAAACAAAACCGTGTGCTAAAAGAAGGTTTAAAAGGTTCCTTTCAAATTACAATTTGCTAATTGTTCCACGATAATAATGTTTATATGAATAAGGAACAGAGACATGGGTGATAGGCTTACAATGAAATAACAGATGCAATCATTCTCTCTGCATATTATTATAATATTATTATATGATTATTATTATAACCTGGAAACCACACATTTCAATTATTATATTAATTATTTTATTTATTTATTTATTTGAAAAGCTACAAGATGAGTCCACAGCAAACAAGATCACTCTGCTGGCTGTTGTATTGGATCACACGTTGGACACTTCCCAAGTGTCTAGGACTGTGTGATGTATCGGCAAATAATGCATGCAGATTCCAGTAAGGTGGGCTTCTGCAGCTGGCAGATGGTAATTTGGTCAGCGCCGATTGTGTTTAAGTGCAGGCCAAGGTCTTTAGGCACTGCACCCAGAGTGCCGATCACCACTGGGACCACCCTTACTGCTTGTGCCAGAGTCTTTGCAGTTTGATCTTTAAATCCTCATATCGTGTCAGCTTTTCCAGTTATTTCTCTTCAATCCTGCTGTCACCTGGGATTGCAACATAGACAATCTATACCTTGTTTTTTTAACACAATTGTGAGATCAGGAGTGTTGTGCTCCAGAACGCTGTCTGTCTGAATTCGGAAGTCCCAGAGGAATTTGATGTGTTCATTTTCTGAATCGTCTGAGCAATGGTGTTATGCCTCTGCTTGTAGTCTGTCAAACATCTGAGCATCTCCTGGGCAATGTCCTTGCAGACGGCCAGTTCTCTCACACCAGAAGCGACTTGCAGTTTCTCAAGTCACTTCTGAGATGAAAAAAAAGGCAGAAAAATGTTCTTGTCTGGAAAGGAAAAGGATATGATTTCTTAGTTACAGGATACAGATAATGTTGTATCTCTAAAGATACATCTAAATTGTAGAATTACTGTAGTTTGATGCCTTTAAATATTCTAGATCAGTGCTATGGAATAATAGAAGCTATAGATTTACATGGTCTCTACTGGTGCTTTACCAAACTACTACGCCCATGGTGATTTATTTATTTACTTTATTTATAGACCGCTGTTCTCAGCCCGAGGGCAACTCACAGCGGTGTACAACATGAAAGCAACAATATTCAAAGCACGATAAAAACAATTCACAACATTATACAAAAAACAGTAGCATCATTTCTACAAAAACCATTCCGAGTCGTCTCATCGTCCAAACCACAATCCAATATCATTTTCCGTTGTTCCATTCCTGTCGTCATTACCAATTATTGCACTTCTTGTTCGAACGCCTTCTTGAACAGCCAGGTCTTTAATTTCCTGTGGAATATCATCAGGGAAGGAGCCAGTCTGATGTCCATGGGAAGGGTGTTCCACAGCCGAGGAGCCACCACCGAGAAGGCCCTGTCTCTCGTCCCTGCCAGGCGCGCCTGTGAGGCAGGCGGGAGCAGGGCCTCCCCGGACGATCTCAAAGTTCTTGTGGGTTCATAGGCCGAGATGCGGTCAGATAGGTATCTTGGGCCGGAACCGTTTAGGGCTTTATAGGCCAAAGCCAGCACCTTGAATTGAGCCCGGTAGCAAATCGGCAGCCAGTGGAGCTGGTACAAGGGCGTTGTGTGCTCCCTGCGTCCCACTCCTGTTAGTAACATGGCTGCCACACGTTGGACCAATTGGAGCTTCCAGGCCGTCTTCAAGGGCAACCCCACGTAGAGAGCGTTGCAGTAATCTAAGCAGGATGTAACCAGAGCGTGGACTACCATAGCATTGAGGCAGGGCAGTTAGAAGTGGTATCAAACTGTGTCAGTTCTACAGTGAAGATGCTATCTGTGCTTCTGTGGAGCTCTAGGAAAGCGAAGCTTAGGGATGACTCACAATATATGCAACTAGTTGTGTGTATTATTGTGTTTCTGAATGGGGGAAAGGAGGAAAACCATCTCCTTTATGGTACAAGAGGAAATGTGAGCGTTAGGAAGCAAGCGTGGGTCTTGTTCCTCCTCTGCAGCATCTTTGTGCTGTTCCTGGCGTGGGCGAGAGAGGACGAAAAAGCACTGAGACGCGAGCCACTAAAAAGGGAGACTAAGCGATGCAAACCCTCGCAGCTGACCGCGCATGCGCCAGAAACCAATCCTACTCAAAACAAAGACGGCACTATAGTGGGTGCGTAGAGGTATGAAATATAGAGTGACCATTTAAAGTATGGACATGTTACAAATCAGAATCTCCCAAATGAAATATAATCTTCTAGGGGTGCGTCTACACTTTGTAAATAATGCAGTTTGACCCCCACTTCAACCGTCATAGCTAGTGCTATGGAGACATGGGATTTGTAGTTTCTTCTCTGCCCAAGAGTGATAGTGCCTTTGCAAACTACAACTCCCAGGATTCCAATGAACACTTAAATTAGTGTCAAAATGTGTTAGTTTTACATTGTAGATGAGGCATGTGCAAACTTGGGCCCTCCGGGTGTTTTGGACTTCCGGCTGTTAGGAATTGTGGGAGTTGAAGTCCAAAACACCCGGAGGGCCCAAGTTTGCCCAGGTCTGTATAGATGCACCTTTCCAACGCATGCGCACTGGAGTTTCTGATGCAGTGCCGTTGCTAAGCAACAGGCGAAGCGTAAGGCTCTGAGAAAAAGAGCCTGGGAATAGGACGTCGCTGACAAGTCCTGAAAAAAGCTGGAAGATAGTCTGAGAGAATCGAGGAAAACTTAAGTAAGTCTCACTCTGAGAGTGCCTCTTTGCCTGGAACCAAAAGACTGTAAACATGTGTCTCAAATGGTGCATCTACACTGCAGTATTAATGCAGTTTAATACCACTTTCACTCTCACTCAATTGGATAGAATCAGGGGAGCTGCAGTTTTACAAGGTGGTTAAGACTTCTCTGCTCAAGAGTGACTCATCAATCTACAACTACCAGGATTCCATAGAAGTGAGCCATAGCAGTTTTTAAAGTGGTGTCAAACTGCGTTAATTCTTCAGCGTAGGCACACTCATACACCTGGATCTACACTGCCATATAATCCAGATTGCAACATTTAGTTTGAACTGGATCATATGAGTCTACGCTGCCATATAATCCAGTTCAAAGCAAATAACCAGGATTTGGAAACTGGATTATATGGTGGTGTAGATGGGGCCTAAGATACTGAACACTTCTGAGACCCCTTCCACACAACTGAATAAAATCCCACATTATCTGCTTTGAACTTTATATTACATGTAATATTACTAATAATATCACAATATAATGGTATAATATTTTTATTTATTTATCGAGTCATCAGCAACCAGCAACCAGTCAATTGTATTACATTTCTAACAGAACAAAGCAAACAAACAGACAAAATACAAAAATACAAAATACAGAATACAAAATTTGTGAGTTTGGTAGTTGATTAAATGTCCTTTGACCAGTATTTGGCCACTTGGAGTGCTTCTGGTGTTGCTGCAAAAAGGTCCTCCATTGTGCATGTGGCAGGGGTCAGGTTGCATTGCAGCAGGTGGTCAGTGGTTTGCTCCTCTCCACACTCAGTTCAAAGCAGATATCGTGTGTTATTTTGCCTTGATATTCTGGGTTATATGGCTGTGTGGAAGGGCCCTGAGTGATGTTTGTTTACCTTGTGACTGAAACTGAGTAACAGTAGAATAAGTATTGTCGAAGGCTTTCATGGCTGGAATCACTAGGTTCTTGTGGGGTTTTTCGGGCTATAGAGCCATGTTCTAGAGGCATTTCTCCTGACGTTTCGCCTGCATCTATGGCAAGCATCCTCAGAGGTTGTGCGGTCTGTTGGAAGTAGGAAAATGGGTTTATATATCTGTGGGATGGCTGGGGTGGGGCAAGGAGCTCTTCCCTGCTGCAGTTAGGTGTGAATGTTTAGCTGATCACCTTCATTAGCATTTAAAGGCCTGTCTGAGTCTGGGAAAATCTGTTGCTGGGAGGTGTTAATCTGTGCCTGGTTTTTTCCTCTCTGTTGTTTAGCTGTTATAATTTTAGAGTTTTTTAATACTGGTAGCCAGATTTTGTTCATTTTCATGGTCTCTTCCTTTCTGTTGAAATTGTCCACATGCTTGTGGATTTCAATGGCTTCTCTGTGTAGTCTGACATGGTGGTTGTTGGTGTGGTCCAGCATTTCTGTGTTCTCAAATAATATGCTGTGTCCAGGCTGGTTCATCAGGTGCTCTGCTATGGCTGACTTCTCTGGTTGAAGTAGTCTGCAGTGCCTTTCATGTTCCTTGATGCGTGTCTGGGCGCTGCATTTGGTGGTCCCTATGTAGACTTGTCCACAGCTGCAAGGTATACGGTAGACTCCTGCAGAGGTGAGAGAATAAGTACTTTGATCACATTCTAACCTAGGCACGGGCAAACTTTGGCCCTCCAGGTGTTTTGGACTTCAACTCCCACAATTCCTAACAGCTGAAGTCCAAAACACCTGAAAGCCCTTCATCGAAGGGCTTTCACCCTGGCTCGATGCCACACTCTCCCATCAGCTGTACTCGAAGGCCGCTACTGGAAGATCCCTTTCCCAGAGAGACTCTGCCCCTGTGACTCGGGTCATGTAGAAACAATAGAGCATGTGCTCCTCCAGTGCCCGTTCTACAGGGATATCCGTGCCAGGCTTATCTTACCTCTGTTATACAAGCACCCAGGCCATTCAGGACAATTTTATACCTCCATGCTACTTGCAGATATTAATTCAGCTACATCCTACAATGTTGCAAAGTTCTGTGCAGCAGCATACAAAATCCGTCAGGGAATGACTAGTCCCAAAAGTTAACTGTGTGTCCAGTAATCTTCTTCTCTGAATCTACAATTTGGTGATGGATCTGGGCATTGTATGTTTTTACCCTGTTTCCCCTTTCCGCTCCCTCACCCATATTGTGATTCAGTAGTTATATTTATATTTTTAATGTACCAAACATACCAAGTTTGTATGAAAATGTGACTCTATTTCCTGTGCTGGTGAATGACCGAAATAAATGATTTGATTTGATTTGATCTGTAGGGCCGAAGTTTGCCTGTGCTTGTTCTATGCAGTCCTTCTCCTTAAAAGAATCTACATGACCAGGGCCCTTCCACACAGCCATATAACCAAGAATATCAAGTCAGAAACCCCCACAATATCTGCTTTGAACTGGGTTATCTGTGTCCACACTGTCATATACAGGATGAGGCAGCATAGCTTCCCTTTTTCAAAACTGTATAAAACCCATTGTATGAATAAGAATTTTTTTGTAATGTAGGCGCATACCTAAAGTTTTGTTTTACATAGTTTTGAAGATCAAATTAGGTAGGTGATATTCCCCATTCTCCATACACTGAGTAAACCGATTTCTGGCGTTTGTCATGACTCTTGCCAGCATAGCAGGCGTTATGTTGGCAATTTCTTTTTGGATGTTGGTCTTCCAGTCTTGTAGGGTCCTTGGACGGTTCACATAAACACGGGATTTCAAAAAAACCCCATAGAAAAACATCACAAGGGGCCAAATCTGGAAAGCAGGCAGGTCACTCCAAATCCGCTCGAAAAGTAGGCCTCAACGGCAAAAGCACTCTCCTCACAGTTCCAACGCATGATGGCGACTGAACTGTGTCAGGACAAAACTTTATACTCCCGCCTCTCGAACGAGACCACTAGCGCTCCGCTACGTCTTCAACCGACTGAATGGCGCACATTTTAAAAAAGGAAGTTATGCTGCCTCACTCTGTATTTCAGTTCAAAGCAGATAATGTTGGATTTTATTTAGCTGTGTGGAAGGGGTCCCAGTGCAGCCAAAACTGGAGCCAAGCGGGCACTTTCCAATTGGGTTACATTTTGAACCTTATCTCATTGGGATCCTGAGATTCCGAACGGGTTGTATGACATGACGTTTGTCCCATTCCATCAGTAATCCAATGGAATCCATCTGCAAAGTGTTGCAGAAACAGGAATGATTGCACACAAGATTCAAATCGTGTTTTTAAAAATGTAATGCAGTTTCTGGGATGTTTTTTTGAACTTGTGATTGTAAAATCAACATGTGTTCTGGGTTGCTGTGAGTTTTCTGGGCTGTATGGCCATGTTTCAGAGGCATTCCTGACATTTCGCCCACATCTATGGCTAGCATCCTCAGAGGTTGTGAGGTATATTGGAAACTAGGAAAGTGAAGCTTCTATATCCGTAGAATGTCCATGGTAGGCGAAAGAACTCTTGTCCGCTTGAGGCAAGTGTGACTATTGCAATTGGCCACCTTGATTAGCATTTAATGGCCTTGCAGCTTCAAAGCCTGATTGGTTGCTGCCCGAGGGAATCCTTTGTTGGGAGGTGTTAGCTGGCCCTGATTGATTCATGTCTGGGATTCCCCTGTTTTTTGAGTTTTGGTTTTTATTTACTGTCTTGTCAGCTAAAATCTTGCGAGAATGGTAGTTCAAGACTTCTAGGCTCCATCACTGAGCAATATGTTGATGTTCAGTCTGACATCTCACTTCCTACTGTTAGGCACAGCAGGATCATTCCCAGCCAAGTAGCATAAGCCCCTTTAGCAATGTTTGAAAAAGCTACCTTTTGCACACAAAAGTTTATGCTGTACCGTTAAAGTATGGTTTCAGCCAAAGAAGTCCAGTTGTATTCTTTACCCCCTTGAAATCCTCTTAGTTAGCCAGAATTTATCTTTGACCCCTTTGCCTACCTCTGATTAAATAATAAAGTTATGCATGCATATACCTAGATGTTTCTCAGTGTATTCAGTCATCCCTCCATATCCACAGATTCAACTTGAAAATATTCAGAAAATAAAGTCCCAAAACATAAACCTGGATTTTGCCACTTTATATAAAGGGACACAATTTTACTACTCTGTTGTATTCAATGGGACTCAAGCATCCACAACTTTTGATATTTGCAGGAACTCTTTTAATCAAACCGCAGCAAATACCAGTAACCCGTTATCTATGCACAGTGTCCATATGTAGATCTATTTCTATAAATATGTGGACTGTAAATACAGTCTAAGATTATAATTCTTGCATTTGAGGAAATGTATTGCAATCCATTATAAAAAGGAAGGTTGAGGAGGGGGTAATGGTGTTTATTTAAATATATTATAGTAATTTGTTTAACAATATAGAATTATATTTGTGTGTTGCCTAATGTGGCTGATGTGTTTTTTAAAAAGTAAAACTGTATGTTGTTTGAATGGCTGACATATTTTAAACCAGCTGTGATAATTATGAGTTCATGGTACTACTTCAGTTTTCAACTGTGGCGGAAATAGATATCATTCTGCTTGTTACTGCAGCAGACAGAAACCAAAGATCACAATTAGAACATATGCACATTTTTGACTTGAGAAGTGGAAAACAGGGCTTAATCTAATTACACTGACACTTCTTTAAGAAGCTCTTTAGTTTATGTGACCCTTTAATATGATTTCGTTTTGAGACAGGCCTTCCTAATTTTCTTGATAAAATTGCCCTGCTGTTAATTTAAAATAACTGATTGAATAGCTGCCATGTTCTATTTCTTTAAAGTTCATATTAAAGCGCTTTTCTTAAAGTCTCTGCCTCTTGGGAGGAGGGATTTTACTGTGCTTCTCAGCAAGATTGTTAGAATCTCACACATCATTCTTCGATTTATATTGTTTGTCACAGCTTGAGATCTCCTCAAGGACTGCTAGCGTACAAATCCCCCCCTAGAAATCTGGATTCTGACTTGTGTAGTCTGTGACTGCAGAGTTTAGGATGTGCTTCATCATATGCTGTCATTCGTCTTTATTAATTGTATTAGAGTATATAAATGAATAATGACTATGTTTAGCATTGGATCAAACACAGTGAAAACAGATTTCCTGCTTGAAACAATTCACAATAGACTTAAGCCTTGGTTTCACAGTTTTCAGCTGAAGTTTGGAGCCCTTCCACACAGCCATATAACCCAGAATATCAAGGCAGAAAATCCCACAATATCTGCTTTGAACTGGGGGTCCTTCCACATAGTCCTATATCACAGGATATCATGGCAAAAAATCCCACATTATTTGAGTGTGGACTCATATAAGCCAGTTCAAAGCAGATGCTGTGGAATTTTCTGCCTTGATATTCTGGGATATAGGGCTATGTGGAAGGGCCCCAAGAATATCAAGGCAGAAAATCCCAAAATATCTGATTTGAACTGGATTATCTGAGTCCACACTGCCATATATTCCAGTTCAAAGCAGATAATGTGGGATTTTATTCAGCTGTGTGGAAGAGGCTCTGGTCATCTCTGGGTCCTTCTACACAGCTCTATATCCCAGAATATCTGCTTTGAACTGGGTTATCTAAGTGTACACTCAGATAATATGGGATTTTCTGCCTTGATATTCTGGGATATAGGGTTGTGTTGAAGGGCACTGTTTCTTCTGACTAGATTAAATATTAGCCTTCAGGATTTAATGATGAGTTTAACCATGGCCCAAGATTTAGGAGTGGACTGTGGGGTTTATCCTCCCTCTTTCCCCTCAAATTATTAACGTTGATGTAATTTTCACCCAAGTAACTATTGTTAATCACTGAGATTCATTGCAGTGTAACAGACCAAGAAATTCCAGGTTCTGTTCCCTGCTCAACCATGGGCCCTTTCACATAGCCATATAACCCAGAATATCAAGGCAGAAAACCCCACAACATCTGTTTTGATCTTAGTTATCTGAGTCCACACTGCCATATATTCCAGTTCAAAGCAGATAATGTGGGATTTTATTCAGCTGTGTGGAAGGACCCCCCAGAAACTTCCGGTGTGATCTTGATCCAATTACTAATTTTCAGACTAATTCACAAGCTTGTTATGAAGGTAGAAATGTCACCTTGATCTCATTAGAACCCATTTCCTTGTGCTATAAATATGGTCTTCTTCAAAAGAAAAAAATTATAATTGACAATGTGAGAAATGCATTCAAGTGTGGACCAAAGGTGTATTTAGTACATCATTTTTTGGTCCAGATTCCTGTGAGAAGTCCGCAAACAAGACATGAATGCAGTGGCACCTTGCAGTGGTTCTCAACCTGGGGTCCCCAGATGCTTTTGGCCTGCAACTCCCAGAAATCCCAGTCAGTTTATCAGCTGTTAGGATTTTGGGGAGTTGAAGGCCAAAAACATCTGGGGTCCCCAGGTTGAGAACCACTGTTTTAGTGTATCACGATGTTTGGTATCCACCTATCTTCTTATTTTTCTACTTTACCCTTTGATTGCATAGACTTCTCACTGGCTGTGGTGGTTAAAACTTGAACAAAACTTGGATTCAGTTCCATGATGTTACAGCCATGATAGTCGTTGGATGACCTTGGATCCATTACTATTCCACTACTATGTGAGGTGCAGAATGGAGAACCAAGAAGATGATTGAGTTTTCTTGAAGAAAATATGACATTGAAATGTGATAAGTAACATAACTTTTCATTAAAAATAAAGTGATTCCACTAAATGGAATAGATAGCTAGAACTTTTGAAGATAGACAATGATTCTTAGTGTGATCTATTTCTTTACCAAAACATCTGTGGTGCTGTCTAATATAAATTCAAACCTGTTATAGAGCTTCAACCACACAACTGTGATTCCTCTAAGGAGGAGATGATGTGGGCTCCATAAGTGAATCAAACAATAAATAACTGCTCAGTCGCTTACCTTGCACTTCCTTTTTATTAGTCTCTTCTTTGGAGGAGGACTAATTGCCCTCAGAGCTGACCTCTGATTTATGGACAAAAAAATAATAACACATCTGGCAGTGCTTTTAATTTTGTGTTTAGCAAAGTGGTGCTTCTTGGGCTTTAGGCTTTCCCCTCTGTCTTCAGTACAGACTCCAGTCTCAAGAAACTAGAGAAATTAAATGTTCTTTCCTTGCCAAGGCACATTAATGGAACACAGAATGTGATGTTGTCTGTACTTAAGGGGAAAAAGCCTATTGCTAAAGTAAGAATTTCAAACCTCACAACCTCTGAGAATGCCTGCCAAAGATGCAGGCAAAAAGTCAGGAGAGAATGCTTCTGCAACATGGCCATACAGCCCGGAAAGCTCACAACAACCCAGTGATTCTAGCCATGAAAGCCCTTGACAATACATTGATTTGGTCATTCATTGTAAACACTTGGAAACTGTTGTGGGATATATTCAGACATAATGACAAATCAAGGTTATGCTTTAAAACACATGATCAGTTGTGACCTTTGGGCTTCCATATTTCCCATTGTCTCTCCCACATCAGTTCATATTTAAGTTCAATGTTCTGGTAAACTATAGTTTACTGTTTTGTTGTAATACAGCAAACTATGGTTCATGCATAACAGATGTTGCTTATAAATAGAGTGATGGGTCAACCTAAGTAAATGAAATAATTTAAAAATGAAAATGATTGTCATGCTGGGATTTTAATATTAACATTGCTACAGATTTAAGTTATTACTGAAGTAAATGAGTCATACTGCCAGAGAGCCAACACATTTCACTTTGACCAGTTGATTCTTTACCTAAAACCTAATTCTCTTGGAGTTTTGCAAAAATCCTAACTTTTAGGGATGAAATAAAAGGTTTAGATTAGAAACAGATTCATAGAGTTGAAAAAATCACAAGCGACATCAAGTCCAAGCTTTAGCCATGCAGACACACACAATCAAATCACTCCTGACAGATATCCATTCAGCTTCTGTTTAAAAACCTCCAAGAAGGATAGTCCACCACCCTTCAAGGAAGGATATTCTCTTGTCAAACAGTTCTTGTTGGAAATAGCAACCTTCACTAGTAATTTTGTTTGTATATGATTTTGTTTGCTTACAGTATTGTATGTGTGTATTTTGGTATGCTGCTTTCCCTTTAATCTATGTTTCTTGAGGTTGTGGGAGGGGCTGCAGACCATATGATCAGATCTGAGACTGCTCAGGGCTCAGATTCCATTTTAGAGCACAGGCTCCATTAGACTTTGCACTGTTAAGAGCAAACTCATGTTGCTGTTGATTGTAAGAAAGATGTCCTGTGTTATCTGCACAGAGAAACCACTTCAAATCCATCTGTAATTGGATTGACAAATTATGTACCTGTATGCTGAAAACATGAAGGTTGTGAGTAAACCAGATATGTTACTTTTAACAAAGTCTACTTTATTTTTGTCTCTTGAGAGCATGATATAGAAACAAGATATTTTATGGGAGAGTAGATTTTTTGGGCACTGAAAAAAAAACGCTTTTGTAGAACTGCTATATTTTGTGCATTGGCATAATCTCTGTTTCTAACAGATCAGAAACAACCAGGTTATCAGTCTAACAACTGAAAACCAAATTGCCTTTCATAAATACATGTGGATATATACCACTAAAGAAAGGGCAGTGAGAGGAGATTACAAGATAGGGAGAAAATGAGGTTTTCAAAAATCCATGCAAATGTTCCCTTCTCTCCAAAGTTTGAAGAAGGGAACAAGGGGTTGAAAAAGGATTTCCCCATTTCATTATGATTTTTCAACTTTATTCTTTCAGTAGACGTAAATTCAAGGAGCACATTTAAAATGAATGTAATTATTTAAAACAGCCTCTTTCCAATGTAAATACATTTGATTTAGGTTTTCTCCTCTTATAATGGTTAAGTTAATATGTTGATCCTTTCCCCATTAATGCTGCCATCTCTGACTCTATGGTATAGTAGAATATTGGATTGACATTTGATCAAACCTTTGAAATGACAATTTTGCTTTTTACTACTTATACAATATAACCAAGATATCAAGTTACTTGTTACAGCTTGGGAGTTTCTGCAAAAATGTGTCTTTGAACTAAGAAACTGTTTATGTAACCAGTTTATATCTGAATCTTTTTTGTTTATCTGTGTGAGATCAATTCACTTGCATGAACTTCAATCACACGTAATTGGGTGCAGGCCTTGATGTGCAGTGTTGATGTCATGATACTTTGAGACATTTGAAATATAAATAGACATGATTTGGAGACATGTAACATATCCACTTCGGAATTACCTGTAAAACATCTTGATCTATATTGTCACAGCAATATAAAGCAATATTTAATATTTAAAAGCTTGCATGTTATGGTTTGTGCATTTTGGCTGGCCAGTAAAAGTATCATCCCCTTGTGGATTTTGGATTTTATTTTTATTTTTTTGCTATATGGCCAAAACAGCTCCACTGAATATGTTTTGATATTGTTTCAGGATTGAGAGGAAAGAGCAAACTCAGTAAATCAGCAAGAAGGGGAGACATTGTTTGGTTCCAAGTTGTGGACATTGCAAAAAGAGAGGCAATTAAGCTCAAAAGTAAGTCTGAAAAACTGTTAACTCACAGTTTCATAACTATTCAATAGTCAAGCCTATTCCTATATATCACAGTACACTTGATTGTTCCTATTAAATTCAGAATGATTTCATCACTGGGGGTTCAGAAATATAGCTTAGATTTATAACAGTATAGTATTTTGAAAGTATATGAGTCAAAACACTTTAATTAAATCCAAGGTGAAAAATTGATCTCCCCTTTTGCACCATAGGGCTTGTGCAGTTATACCTTGGGTTGAGCAAAATACCTGATTAGTTCAAGAAGGTGAGGTTAGATAATTCATTTAACACAGGTGCAAATAAGAAAACAGAGTCAATTCCATGGTTTTTGAAAACCAAAATCAGTTTTTCTTACATAATTGTTCACTTTGTTTCTGCCTGTTGTGCTATTGAGATCTGTTTTTCCCCAGGGAGAGAATGATGCATTTCTGTTTCATCTTCTCTCTGATAAATTGAAGTGTGTCAGCAGACAGAGTACTGTGGAACTGAGTCATTATCATCACAGAGAAAATGAAAAATAAATAGTAATTGCTTATATGTGGGAAACTGACGTATTTTAACAAACCTTGTATAGGAAAAAAAGGCTTTTATATACATCATATATATCCGAGTATACATTTGGTGGGCATTTTACTCATGTTATATATTCACATATATACATCACCAATAAAATGCTCACTCTAGTGTGAAAATGTGGAGTAGCTGCATTGTTAGGTCAAAATTTGTTTATTTATTTATTTGCTTCATTTATACCCCACCTTTCTCACCCCACAGGGGACTCAAGGCGGCTTACAACTCTGGCAACATTTAGTGCCGCTTGAAACATAACCATAAGACATACCCTATCAACTAAAAACAATTAAAACAGTTGAACAAATAAAACACATAGAACAATAAACAGATTAAAAACGTAAAGTGCATAATACCATTTTCCCATAATTCTTGCTCATAATCCTTGTTCAAACTGTGTTGAATCCATAATAACTTATTCTTCAAATGCTTGTGTACAGAGCCAGGTCTTTAACTTTTTTTCTGAAAACCAGAAGAGATGGGACTTGCCTGATGTCGCTGGGGAGGGAGTTCCACAGTTGGGGAGGGGCGCCACTGAGAAGGCCAGGTTTCTTGTTCCCACCAATTGTGCTTGCGAAGGGGGTGGGACTGAGAGCAGGGCATCCCCAGCCAATCTTAAAGCTCTTGTTGGCTCATAGGAGGAGATGCGTTCGGACAGGTAAGTTGGACCAGAACCGTTTAGGGCTTTATAAGCCAACTTTGAATTGGGCTTGGTAGGAAACTGGCAGCCAGTGGAGCTTACGGAACTGAGGAGTAGTGTGCTCCCTGTACGCCGCTCCAGTTACGTTGGATCCATCGTTCCAAATTCAGACTGTCACAATTTAAGACACAAGTGAAGAGCTATCTCTTCTGTCAGGCCTACTCAGACTGTTTTAATGACAAATCTTAGATGTGCATCTTATGTTTTTATCTTTGTTTTGTGTATTTTAATATGTATTTTGTGGAAATATATTTGAATATGTGTATTTAAAGAATGTTTTTAGATGAATGCGTGTTTTAGCAATGTTGTAACCTGCTGTGAGGGGAGGCGGGCAAGAAATAAATTTATTATTATTAAACCTACAGTGGATTTTTTTTGTCTCACTGACATATCAATTATCATCAACAGGAAATAATGTATTATTTCTTCTTCCATGTACTTGTGACTTACACATTTGGGATGTTTTGTACCTGTGCAGCAGGAATTGGAAACCTACCATAGCTTTTCAGCAGAGTTGTTTTTTTTTTTTGAGGGGAAGGCATCCCTGTGCTTTTCCAGTGTTAATGTCTAGGTACAATTTGTGTTCAAATCCTCAAATTCATTTCAATTGCCACAGTATGAAAGCTGCAGAGGTTCCTATTCTAACTGCTGAGACTGCAGTGGCTGAAAAGGAAATAATGGTGTCAGGTGCATGCACTGGAAAAGAGCAGGCCTACTACCAAAAAACTCATCTGAAAAACTGTGGTAGGTTTTTTAAATTGATGCTGCTTAGTCTATCCCAATTATGTGAGTTCACAGATAAACACTCAAAGAACTACAGTTTCATGTAAGCAATCTGTTCTTCCTAAAGTTGGAACCCAATGGAAATGGTAAATATAGGAGCGATAACTATTCTGTTATGCCAGAGATATCCATTCCATTAAACTCAGTGAATTATGACTAAGCCCCATGGAAAAAATAATGTTCAGTCAAGGTTCACTGCCTGTTTATCATCTCCTCTTTTGTTTGTTTTTAGAATGGGTAAAAAAGTAAAAAAGGAAGTGGAGCCTCCTCCCAAGGATGTGGTAAGTTTACAAAATACTGTTCACTGTAAAAAGAATTGCACAATTACAACCTTCAAGTTTGCTCTCCTTCATAGTCTTGTACTCCCACTTACTTCCTCTTATGCATCTAAAAACGTCTTGTAAAGATAACATTTTTTGGAGTTGAGCGGTATGTGGGTAAACAGAGCAACCAACCGCATCTATTTTATAAAGACTCTTATCTTCTGAATTTTGTAAATGTAGAAAATAGACTTACTCTAAAAATTGTTTGCTATTTCATTAGTTAACATCCAAGTGCCGAGATAACTTTGACAGGAATTAGGGTAGAGTGAACTTGAACTGGAAGTAGGGGATACTATTTCTCCTCTGCCTCACACAGTAGAGATGTGAATATGTAATAGAGCTATTACTTTTGTGGCATATATGTTGGAACCCAGACGCCTTAAAGAGCCTAACACAACAATGTAATCAAAACAACAGTTTATTAAATCAAAGCAAACAGGACTCAGAGACACTTGCTTCAGTGCCTCTGGTCAAAACTCAAAGTTTGCAGCAATTTGCAGCTTGAAAAACGAACTTGGAAAATAAACCGGATTACACTGACAAAAAATCTGGATTAAACAAGAGTTTAAGCAAAATGCACCAAAAACACACAGTTCAAAGATAATGCCCAAACAAGAAGCCGTGAAGAGAAGCTGTCATCCAAAAGCAGTCCAAAGTTGAAGGAGTCCCAGTTGACGATATCAGAGTCCAGAAGATAGCGTAATTGTCAGAAACAATCTGAGGTCAAGGAGAGGGGAAATCCGCACTTACGAGAGTCCAGTCTGGTCAGAGCACGAAGAAACACAGCAACCTGCAGTTCCAGGACCCAAGCTCAACAAGAGAAGTGGCAGGGACAGAACTCAAGGCACGAAACCAACACTGCCTACTGCAAAGTTCTATCACTCCAGTGCCTTCATTTATCCTACAACTCATCATCTGTTGATGAGTTGCCCTCCACCTCTTCCTCATCGCTGTCAGATGGCTTAGCCTCTACAGCTGAACGCCAACGCTCATCTCTCCAACTCTTCCACCTTTTGTCAAGACTTAGATCACCCCACGATTCCGTGGTATTATCAACTTGCCAATCCCCTCCAGAAAATCCCTCAAAGGTGTCACTAGATGTAGGCTGTGTGCACACATTCCTGATTTCCTGAACTTGTGTCCACTCTAGTGGTTCCTCTTCTTCCTCACTACTCCCAGACCCATTACTTCCAGCAAATCCCATGAAATCCTCATCCTCAGTGGGAGCAGTAAGTATGTCCTGGATCCTCTTTCTTTGACGCTCCTCGTCTGACTCTTGCTCCCGAGTAGTCCTCTTGAAACCCCTATTCCCATCGCCTTCCTCCTCCTCACTCATTTCACTGCCAGAGAAACCTTCGAAGCATTCCTTGTCTGTGGGTAACATAAGTATCTCCCAGATTCTCTTCCTTTGCTGCTCTTCATCTAACACCTGGGCACCTCATTTCCCTCCTCTACTACTCCTACTATCAGTTGTAACGTTGCCAGCAGACTCTACTACAACAATATGTGAGTAGCATTGTAGTGGATATCTAGTCCAGGTGATTTTTTTTATAGAAAATATAACAGGTATGCTATAAGTACACCCTAGTCTTAATCCTCAGGAATTTCCAAGACCAGAGCAGGGTAATTGATGTCTTCTTGGAAGTCTCTCACTCATAGGGTTGCCATAAGTCAATGTCAATTTGGTGGCAAATAACAACAAAAAGTAGGATAAAAAAAGCTTGCCATGAGTAAGCATTTCCATTCAGCTTTGTTAAATGGCTCAGTTTCTCAAACCTTTCTGTGTAATTAATCACCCTGAAGCTTATGTGAATATAGCATGGAAAAAGATATGAGATCTGTTAGTAGGTATGATTCTTCGTTTAAGGCTATTTTGCAGTGCCATCATTGCATCAAGAGTTAGTTCAATTGAAATTAGTGGGATATGTAAGTAACAACAAACATTAAGGGCCCTTCCACACAGCCCTATATCCCAGTATATGAAGGCAGAAAATCCTACAATATCTGCTTTGAACTGGGTTATCTGAGTCCACACTCAGATAATGTTGGATTATCTGCCTTCATATTCTGGGATATAGGGCTGTGTGGAGAAACCCTAGGTCGTATTGATATCTTTTTGTATGCAATACTTTGAAGATGCATAGTTTTATGATTTCCTTATCAATATGGGATTAAAAGGAAATATTTATAATATTAATACTTCATATACTGTATATACTTGAGTATAAGCCTAGTTTTTCAGCCCCCTTTTTAGGCTGAAAAAGCCCTCCTTGGCTTATACTTGAGTCAAAGTTATTTATTATTTTAACTGTTATTAGTATTATTTTTATTTTATTATTTTACTCTATTCTTATAACATTTACATTATTTTACTCTATTATTATCTTTATTACATTTATTATTTTACTCTATTATTATTGGTATTATTACATCTCTATTATTTTATTCTATTATTATTTTCATTACATTTATTATTTTACTCATTTTTATTACATTTATTATTTTACTCTATCATGACTGTTACCATTACATTTCCATTATTTTACTCTATTATTATTTTTATTACATTTATTATTTTACTCTGTGGTAAAATTAGGTGCCTCGGCTTATATTCGGGTTGGCTTATACTCAAGTATATATGGTACATCTTTAAATAATTTAAACAGTACTTGTATGCATACTGAATTCACAGTAGCTATACATGCTATTTACTGTTCTAGTACCTTGCAGAAGTATTATCCACTCCCTTGGAATTTGAAATGGCATAATTGCTACTTGATGTACACATAAGGTTGTCAGCACAGGATCATCTTGGGCTGTGGGATTTCCAGGTCAAAAAGAAATGAAGGGTTTTTTTTAATGTTAAGGTTCTTTGGGCTTTTGGGCCTTGCTGTAAAACATTATGTTTGACACAAAGTGAACAATGTTCTTTGCCCGGAGGACATCACCTCCAGATGAAGCATTGTGAGGACACTCGCGTTGTGGAGTATTTCTTCTAGAATGGGACTGTGAAAAAGGCCAGAACAAAATTGATGAAGCCAAATATTGAGCAATTCCAGAGGAAAAACTGTTCCAGTCTGCAAGAGACCCAGGACATGGTAGTGCTCTTAAACATATAACCAGAGCAACACTGACTTAAAAGCGAGAACTTTAATATCTTAAGATGGCCCAGTTATATCCAATTGAGAATCTGTGTCAGGACTTGAAAGTTGTTGTCTTTCCAACTTGACAGAGCAAAAATGATTTTGCCAAGAATGGGTAAACATGGCAAGATTGCTGCCAACGATTCTTCTTCCAAATATTGACTAATACACATGCAGCCCATAAGTGCCAGTTTGATGTTTGTTTATTTAACAATGTTATGTATCTTGTGTATATGAAGTGGCAACAATATCAGTTCCAGGATGTAAATAGAAGAAAATGTGGAAAACTGAGATGGAGGCGGTTTAAATATTTCTACAAGACAATGCAGAAGCATTGCAGAACCACGAACTAGAAAGAATGAAATTTCCAATACCTAACCACCATTTTCTGAAAATGGATCTTGGAATATAAGTAACAGCATAGACACAAGTTCAAGATATTCAAGGGGGTACAGTAAAAATGCTCAATTTTGTCAGTGTTTGAACGGAAAGCCTTCTGAAATGTTTGATTTCTAAACAAAGAGTCAAAGGCTTTTACAACATTTGCCCTTTCTTCAAACTGTGTCACTTTCAAACAGTCCCTTAAATAGGGTCAGAGCAGCTGGATTTCATCATGGAGTTCTCTCTGCTTGAGAAAGGTCAGAAATGGAAATGAACATTTTGCATCGCTTCCAGATGGCTGAACAGGAATCATGTCATCACAGTGCTTTGACCAGTCTGGCATCCTGGAGAGCTGGCCTTTGAGATATAAACTGATGTGAAGATAGAACAAGAAGGACTATCTATTTTTAAATCCACTGTACTCATGTGGAACATGCCACCTATGGCCAAATTCTGTTACCATCCTTGAATTATTTGAAGAGGTTTATTTGCTAGGAATATTTTCCAAAGAGAGGGAGAGTTTGCTGCTTTTTCTGTAAACAGAATGACAAATTGAACTTGTGAGAAACTTCTTGGAATCTTGCCTGTCATAGAACAAATAAGTATTTTCTTAATTCCCTGAAAGGTTATTTAAATCCACAAGGGAGCTGTGATATCCTCCCAGCTTTCTTTGAATATGTGGAAACTCTTATTAAAATATCTGAAGCTATGAAATGTAACCCATCAAGCACTTATGCTGTACAAGTTCTGTTGATTTCAAATGGACTGTGTGAGGAAATGTATAGAATTTCTGGGTTATGATAGGTTTTTTTGGGCTATATGGCCATGTCGTAGAGGCATTCCCTTCTGACGTTTCGCCTGCATCTATGGCAAGCATCTTCAGAGATAGTGAGGTCTGTTGGAACTAGGAAAATGGGTTTATATATCTGTGGAATGACCAAGGTGGAATGACCCCAACAGACAAGAGAAACTCCTTTGTCCCACCCCGGTCTGAAGACTGTGGGAGGCACCAGGTTTCTAAGCCTGCTCTAAATATTAATTCTGTGTATTATCCCATGCCAGACAGGGCCTAAGATAAAGATCTTGAGAGATTCCATCTAGAAATATGTTGATCTCAGTGAACTTTGATTAGGTTTTTTTTGAGGGAATAATGATATACTTTTGCAAAGTGTTCCTTAGCTGTATCATTATATACTGTGGGAGATCTAGCACAGTATGGATGTCTTTATAACTTATGTAATATTTTCATTTTTGTCGATGGTGCTAAAAAACAAACATTATTCCACCTACTCACGTCATTACATTGCAATATTCTTGTATTGGAGCTACTCTAGGGGTCAAATTAGACAATATGTTAAGCAAGTATTTGAAACAGATACACCTTCAGGTCATGAAAGACTCTTCCTTTTCATAACACTTGACTAACCTCACCTATATGTCTTGCATTTAGAGTGCTTTGTTTAGTGATTAGACTTTGGGAGATAAATGCAAATTTAATTTACAAGTCTGCTTGCCAAAGCACATATTTCTAAGGAAACTCCTTTGTGAGAAGGAAATGTGTTAATTACACAGCCCTTTATTTATCCATCAAATGTGAGCTTATCTTAGTATCCTTACTCTTGTTTTGCACAGATGCCAGATGAAAGTGAATAATTGGTTTGTGTAATGGTGTGGTGTTTTTTCCTCTTTTGTTTTCTTTCTGCTTTTTCATTCCTTTATATTGGTTGTATTCCACTTACTTTATGACTGCAGTAAACAGTGAACCAGATCTCTGTAATGAATAATTTGTTGTGCTCCCCATTCATGTTTTCTCTTGCGTTTTTGTGTGGGACTTTATGAGCTAACTGAGTAAAATGTATTTTAATGTTGGTTATGTGTGTGTCATATTTTGTATTTGGGTTTACACTGTTCGATTGGATCTGTAAGTTCTTTGTTTATAACTTCATGCATTATCATTACATAAAGCCATAGATTTACTGATTTTGTAGATGACAGGAATGCTGCGACTGTCATTGAGTTGGATTTCAGTAAAGCGTTATATAAAGTTCCCTCTGATTAACAAACCGACTAAATATAGAATACATAGACATACCATGAAGTGGATTCAGAGTTAGTTTGAAAATCATACTTGTTAAGTATGGCTCTGCTTCACATTGGAAGGCAATCTCTAGTTCAGTGGTTCCCAACCTGTGGGCCACAAGACCTAGATCAGCGGCTCTAAATTATTAAATATGATATTCTGTGGGTGAGCAGATGGCGATTACTGGATGGCATGTGTCTGTATCAGAAACTCGAGCTGATGAGGTCTATCCAATGCAATTTTCTGAATCAGCACCCCAAATAACCAAACCAAATCTAAAGTTGACCAAAAACTGATTTGTAACCCTTTTGCACTAATGTTGGAGAGTGGTCCCTGGTCAAAGTGGTCCTTGGTCAAGTGGTCCCTGGTCAAAAAAGGTTGGGAACCACTGCTCTTGTCGAATGCCACGGGAACAAGGGCAGATACTTTTCAATATTTTTTAAATGATTTAGATGATGGGATAGACAAAATCTTTATAAAATTTACAGATGAAGGAAAACTGGGCAGGCTAGCACACACTTTGGAAGATAGGAACAAGCTTCAAAGGAACCTTGATGAACTAGCAAATGAACTAGAAAATGAATAAAATGAAATTCAACAGAGGCAGATAAAAAGCCTACGAAAAATAAAAGTAAAGATATAGGATGGAAAATACTACATGGGAAAAGAACATAGGGCTTATTGTTGATCAGACATTGAACAAGTGTTTGTCGCAGCTGGGCAGTGAGGACTCCCTTCTGTCTGTGAGGTGCCCAATGGAGTCCCAAGTAGGCTGAATCGGGAGTCTCTGCGTCTGGGATGCTGGATGCAGCCCACTTGGTAGGTCAGTAGAGAAGGGCCCCAAGTCTAATGGTTATGAGTTACAGGAGGGTATCTTTGGATTGAACATTAGAAGCAACCTTTTGACAGGGAAGTGGTTTGGGAATGGAACCTAGACAAGCGGTGGAGGGTCTCCTTCTATGGGTGTCTATTCCTTAGACTGAATAGCTGCCATCTGAGGAAATCCTGCAGTGAGCAAGGAGTTGGACTTGATGGTCCATAGCCTCCCTCCACCTTTGTGATTCTATGCTAAATAATTCAATACCTTGTCAGATGTACAGAGTGAGGGCTACTAGGTTTAAGAAGATTCTTACCTTTTGTTTTGTGCATGAAAGAAGCTGAAAGTCTAGGAATGTGAAGCCTTCAAGCATTTACTTTTGTATTGCAATCATCTGAATAGAACACACAAACATACAAAGGATAGTTTTTAACATAGGGAGAAGTTGTAATGGCAGTGGTGACTTTGTGACTCAGTGTGCTCTCTTTTGATTTCTTTGTGAACATGTCCAATTACTCTCGTTTAAATGAAAAGCTGTTAGCATAGTTTTAAAAGAAAAACTTGACAGAGTCCAGACATTTCTTTGATGGATGGTCAGCCGTCTCTTTTGTTAAGAAGCCTATTAGCTAAATGTTCCAGGGCAAGTGCTGGACATGTCTTCAATGAGACATAACGTTTGAAAGACATAGAGAGCTCTCCCTAGAATGTGAAGCCTATTTTGTCTTCTGAAACTCCCCTTCCTCCCTTCTAGCTAAGGATATGGTATTAAAGGTGATGTGCATGTGTGTTAAAAGAAATGTTAAGTCAGAGAGAGAGAGAGAGAGAGAGATTGAGAGAGAGAGGGGGGGGGAGAGAACTGTGGGCTAGCTGAAAGCTCAGGAGGAATGGATATATTGCTTCCTTCCACTGTGCTCTCTTTCCACTTGTACATTGTGACTGAAAAAAATTACAAAAAAATGCATAAATTGCTGTTATCCTGACTCTAAAAGGAAGCCAAAACCTTCCTGTGCTGCTGGAACTTTTTGTTGCTGAAGGAAGGAGGCATTGTATGTTTTAAATGCTATTTTAGCAGCCTGTCTTGAACAATAGCAGAAATGTACAGATTTTTTTTGTAAAGACAGAAATGAACATAGAACATTCTCTCTTGTCCTCCATTCTTATGAAATGTGTATTTTTTGTTCTGAAGAAAGAGTATATTTTCCTCTACCTCCTCATCTCATCTCTTTTTTCTTTCAAAAATGGGATAAAGAGCCTGCCTCAAAGTAAGGCACCTTCATTCCCCATCTCTGCCAGAATTATATCCACAGTGATTTAGTTCTAGGAGTGCTAGGCTGATGTAGAGAATATTTATTGGTAGCTCAGGAACAGTCACGAGATCCACTTATTAAGCTGCCAGTGTTTCACTTTTCACCCGTGTTTTTCAAGCCCATGATGCACATAACTCTGTGTTTCTATTGTTCTGTCTAATTTTTAAAGCTCTACTTTCAACTATTAACATACTGGTATGAGATTATTGTGGGTCCACCATATCCATGGGAATTTGATTAAAGGATGCTTCAGTGCATTTGCATTCATGTTGTTGCCATGTCATAATGTGGTGCATTATTTATTTATTTATTTATTGTATCAGAAGCAAACCAAGGGTACAGTTGTAATGTATTTAAAAAGCACAAAGTTTAAAAAATTTGGCATTATATTAAATGTCCTTTGACCAGAAGCTGGCCACTTGGAGTACCTCTGGTGTTGCTATAAGAAGGTCCTCCATTGTGCATGTGGCAGGGCTCAGATTGCATTGTAATAGGTGTTCTGTGGTTTGCTCTTCTCCACACTTGCATGTCACGGATTCCACTTTGTAGCCCCATTTCTTAAGATTGGTTCTGCATCTCGTGGTGCCAGAGTGCAGTCTATTCAGTGCCTTCCAAGTCGCCCAGTCTTCTGTGTGCGCAGAGTCAGGTTCAACACTTGTGATGTGCAGGTTTTGCCTTTTCTGAAGCCAGCTTGCTGTGGAATCATACATGGGTCTATTTTTTCCCTAATTCTATGCAAAACAAGTCTCTCCAGAACTTTGTGGAGCATGATTGTCTGTTGTCAGTTGAAATAGAAGTATAGAACTCTAGATCTGGAGTGCACATTGTACATTGTGTTGTGATTTTGGTCCCTTCATACAGAATGCTAAATGGCCTTCGAAGTAACAAAGAAAAAACTCTAGATTGGTAACACTACCCTAAGATTCTCTCCTAAATTTGAGATATTAGATGATATATCCAGTTTTAGATTATTTTGTCATCCATGATAATCTGCCATTATTGAACTGTATACTTGATGCATGTGATTCATATTTATTGGTTATCCTATTATTTGGCTTTCTAGTTTGACCCTTTATCTGTTGAAAGCAAGAAAGCTGCAACTGTGGTACTCATGCTTACTTCTCCTGAAGAGGAAGTTTTGTCTAAAGCATGTGAAGCCCTTTATAAATTTGCAGCAAAAGGTTTGTTTTTCAACAATCACATTTCATTACATGTCTTATATTTCCATTCTTTAATCAATCTAGTTAATGGAGATACTTCAGTTAATAACTTCTATTACTGCTTAATATTTAATTGACAACAGTATGCAAAATAGCAGACAGAATTTAGATTGACATATTGCCACCTGGTGGTGCAGCCATTTAAACACTGAGATGAAGAGTATGCTGACCAAAAAAATCAGCAGTTTGAATCTGGGGAGCGGGGTGAGCTCCCCCTGTTAGCCCCACCTTCTGCCAACCTAAAAACATGTAAATGTGTGTAGTTCACTAGGTACCACTTTGGCAGGAAGGTAACGGCGCTCCATGCAGTCATGCTGGCTATATGACCTAGGAGGTGTCTATGGACAACGCCAGCTCTTCGGCTTAGAAATGGAGATGAACACCACTCCCCAGAGTCAGACACAACTATACTTAATGTCAAGGAAAACCTTTACCCTAGTAGAGTCATGTGACTCATGAACAACCTCTGTAGGGTGAGAATCAGGAGGGGAAGTCTTAGCTAGATGAATCTGATTCTGGCACGTATTTTATGAGACTGTACCACTGTCAAATGAATTTCAGCTGAGGTAGTCTGCTGCAGAAAAAAAACCAGCTGAGATTCTTATGACAACTTTCACTCATGCCTTGCAATCTGATGCTCTCCAGGTGTGCTAGACTACAATTTCCATCAGCCCTAGCCAACATGACCAGTGTCAAGGATAAGAGAGGTTATAGTTAGAAGGGTAGTATAAGCTTTTGTGGAATATACTTTATCAGAGTCTGCTGATGGAGTGGACTTCAATCCATGAAAGCTTTTATTGTAAATTTAAGGAGCCACAAGATTCTTTGATTTTTTTTTTCTAATGGAGTAGCTGTGAGGGATTATTATAAAGTGCAGTTTAGACCTAATTTGCTGGTAGACTTGAGAAAACAACTCCTCTTGCAAAAACACCCATTTGCAGAAACAGTGCTATAAAGCTCGAAATGAATTAACATGCACAAAGACAATGGAATAGAAATGGTTTGAGTCACACATCCTTAGTTTTTATGAACGTTTATGTTATTGTTGGTATTCATCTTGTCCCTTAACGTTTTCTTTTTAGGTGAGGAAAATAAGCTGACACTTCTTGAGCTTGGAGCCTTGGAACCTTTGTTTAAATTAGTTACACATGAAGACCCTATTGTCCGCAGAAATGCAACAATGGTAATGGGGATCATGGCTTCTCACAGTAAGTATTCTCGTATGCTTCAGTACCATCTGCAGGTACTAGTGGCAGATTTCCCCAAGAAGTACATAAGCTTGTACTTGATTTAGTTTGAATCCACTGAACATATCTTTGAAGGTCAGAGATATAGGACTGTCCCTCTACAGGTATGAAGTAGGCTGCAGTGGGCTGCAACATATGACATGGGGGCTGTTTCATTGGCTTGCATCTTTGCAGTGGGCATGCTTAGGACTCCCAGTGGGCATAGCTTTATACAGATGGTGCAGGCATAATGTATTGGACTTTTCTTGAAGGCATTGGTTCATCAAAGAAGGGCAATACTAATCTTTGGAGCTGGATACTTTTGTTAGTAACCAATAAAATATCCAAGTGTAATGAACATAGTAACATTTCATAAGAGCAAAAGCTAAGAATCGGAACATATCTATGTTAATTCCTCAGAAGTAATGCTCTTCTCCCTGTTCTATTTTGTTAGACAAATGGCATTGCTCAGTAGTCATGGGCCCGTTTCATTTGTTTAATTCGTGTTTACGTATCGTTTTGTTAATTTGGAAGGCACGGAAATATCAGTGAAACAAAAGGAAAATGGGAATGGTAACCGTTTGGTCAACTGCTCATTGGAGGAAGGATAGTAGAGGCAAAGATGAAGTACTTTGGTCACATCATGAGAAGAAAGGAAAGCTTAGAGAAGACAATTATGCTGGGGAAAATGGAAGGAAAAAGGGTCGACCAAGGGCAAGATGGATGGATGGGATCCTTGAAGTGACTGGATTGACCTTGAAGGAGCTGGGGGTTGTGACGGCCGACAGGGAGCTCTGGCGTGGGCTGGTCCATGAGGTCACAAAGAGTTGGAAACGACTAAACGAATGAACAACAACAAACCGTTTGGTCAGCTGATTTTTGTTGCTTGGCTGTAGCACTTTGGGCCTTCTGGCAACACATGCACTCTCTTTCCAAGGAGAGAGTGTGTGTGACGATCAGGCCCAAAGTGCCAGCGCCTGCCAGGGCCTGCAGCCAGGCGCTGAACGCTAGCCATAAACAGATGAAGGGGAGTGTTGGAATCTGAATTTTTTTTTTTTTTTTTTGGCCCTGGACAAAAAACCTCATTTGGAACATTGCCTGTTTTCGGGAGAGGTGCTCAAAAACGAAAACGATGCCTTATGAATGAAACAAACAGAAATGGATTGTGATTCTATACAAATCACAAGACTATTGCTCACCAGGGCGTACCTGCCATGCCCTTGTCCCTGCTCAAATCCCTTATGTGGGCTTAGTATTTGAGCATTCTGAGAATGATCCCCTTATGTTGAGGGGCTTGAGATAATCAGCTATCATTCAATTTCTGCTGTATTGTATTCAGTTGTTCTGTGGGTGAGTGGATAGCTAGATGGAATCAGAAGTGGACCAAGTGCAAATGGATGACTAATTGTTTGACATGAACGGGATGGACTCATGGGGCCTTCTAGAACTGTCCTCATTATTGGCTAAATTGACTAGTTCTGCTGGGACTTCTAGTCCAGTAGCATCTGGAGCCTGCAGGATTCCTATCTAAGCCATATAGAGATAGAGAACTAAGGGAGGAATATTATCTGAATTGGGCTAAAAAAATTTGTGAATGGTGAATGATTTCCAGCGTGCCCTGTTCTGATAAAATCTTTTATAAATTGTGAAATTATCATTGGGATGACTCCACTACTTTCATCACGGCCCTGAATGTTTTGGGAAAACAGTTTTTAATGGAAATAAATCCACAAGGCATTACAAATCTGGAGTTTTTGAAATCTAGACTTTAGCATGAAAGCTTTTGCCAAAATGTCACCAAATGTAATGAGTGGGAATACGTGTGGTCTTCGTTCTCCAATAGAACATTAAGTATCCAATGTTGTTTGGCAAGCAATCTAAAAGTCTCTTTTGGAAGTTGTTTTCCGTTCTCTCCCTCTCATTTTCTTCATATTATATTTGCCCCGTCGACACCCAGACAAGAATGTTCTGCCTTTGATATTCCTCCCAATCCGATACTTTCGGTCCAGCCTTATTAGAATTAAACAATAGCTTTAAGTCTGCATCACTAGTTCTGATTGCATGCTCTGTTACTTTGGTTAACAAAATATATTGCTTCATATGTATATTTGTTTCACTATAGACGATGTGAAGAAATCGTTAAGGCAGCTTGATGTCACAAGTGCATTCATAGCTCGTCTGGCTCCAGAAGGTAACTTGCATTACCCCTTTTGTGCAAATTCATAACTGCTTCTATCATTTGATAACAGGTTATTGTTGTATTATGCAGTTTTGGTGTGGGGAGGTGGGCATTTTAAATAAATATATGTACTTGTGCTCCCTCTGGTTATTGTATAAATATAGCAGATTCAGATGGGAATGGATTAGGAGCTACTGGTCATTGAATTTCTAAAAGCATACTTCTCACAATCAAGAAACAAGCATTTGCTATGTTGGTTAATGTCTGATTATATTATTATGTTTTTGTCCTGTAGAAGATGTGGTAATCCATGAATTTGCCAGCCTTTGTCTGGTCCATATGGCAGTTGAATATAACAGTAAAGTGCAAATATTTGAGCAAGGTGGATTAGAGCCGCTTATCAGATTGCTGGGAAGCCCTGACCCTGATGTGAAGAAGAACTGTGTTGAATGCATCTATAATATGGTACAGGTGAAGATTTCCCCTACGTTATTTTCATTGCAAATTATATACCACTTCTGTTAAATTAACCTGCCATGTTAAATAATAAATTTGTTACTGGTGGGGGCATAGTTTTCCTGGTATCCCATTTACTAAACATCTTGTTCTCCATACTTCATAGTCTAAGGCATTGCTTCTTAAACTGTGAGTCCCAACACCAAATTGGATCCCCTTTGCCCAGTGTTGGGGTCCTGAAAAATTTGGCAACAGAAAAGGGCCTTCTTGATTGTGGCCTCCCGGCTCTGGAATACCCTCCCCAGGGAGATCAGACAGGCCCCTACACTTCAAACGTTTTGGAGAGAATTGAAGACATGGCTTTTCAAACAACCCTTTGATAATGGCTAATAGAACATTCAATAATTGAAGGACCTAACTTGGCTGAAGTTACTCTGATGTTGATATTAATTGATTTGTGGCTTGGTAATCTAAATGGATTTGTATATTATGGCTTTAACTTCTTGTTTTTAACCTTGTTATGTTTTTGTCATTTTATTTTGATCTGATATGGTTTATGTTAAATTTCATTGTCATGTTTTATCTTTATTTTTGGTTACTTTATACTGGTTAGGTTATTGTGGTATTTTTATATTTTATGCTGTCCTGTTTGCATCATTGCTGTTTTGTAAGCTGCCCTGAGTCCCTCTTGGGAGATGGGGCAGGATATAAATAAAGATATTATTATTATTATTATTAGTAGTATTACTGTTGTTATTATTATTATTAGTTTTAAGGTAAAAGTAAAAGTGGCTGTTTTAGATATTTACACAAATCTGCTGTGCAGTGTTTACAGTGGACTCTGAAAAAGATGCTTGAGTTGTACTTCATATAAACAAAAATCATTCTGTTTATCAAGCCTTGCAAGTGCTGATTCGTTATCAGTAAATGTTTGATTTTTATACCTATTTTATATACCTATATGCTTAGGGTCATGTAAAAATTTCTCATCCCCAAAGGCGTACAAAATGGAATGGTTTAAGACGCCCAGGTCTAAGGCAGTGTTACCCAAAGTGGTGGTCTTGGACCGGTGTTGTCAGTGATCTGCTGACACCATCTAAGACGCTTAAAAAACAATGAGAGAAGTCATAGTTTCCTAGTCCGATATCCATTTAAATGTGGTAAATTGTAATGTCTGCTATCTCCAACAAAGCACTTGGCTTGGGATGATAGGACTTGTACTCAAACACACCTGTTGAGCATGAGTTTTGGGAGTCCATGATCAAGGAATTGAGTGAAAAGAACATTTCACTCATTTGTGTGTAGGAATGTTCTTTTTCTGACCATCTTCCTAGACCTAGGTGGGAATCAGCTTTGTCACCAATAGCACTGCAGACTGTCTGTTACATAGGCGGAAACTAAGAGGTCTGCTATCTATTTTTCCATTTCTGTTTAAAGAAAAATCTGTCATATTGCTGGGTGCACAGATCCAGGTTCTACTTGCAAGAGTTATGATGTCCTAGATACCTTTCTGCAATTGGGATGGTGAGATCCATATATGGATCCTATTTGCACTGGCCTAGAGTAAGTTACTTAATGGCACATCTAATTGATTGCAATGAAAGTTACTTCCAATCAGATGTGTTCAGCGGAAGTGTAAAGACAATAATTTTCAAGATAGAAATGTCTAAACCCATCATCACTTCACTGTGCAAAAACATATTGTTTGACCCTTCCAAAGCATGGAAGGTATGTTTTTGAGAAATGGGTTTTCCTGTATTCTTGCATAACATATCATAACATAACATATCATAACATATCATGATATTAGACTAACTCTTGGTAAATGCTTTTGACAACTTTTTCTTATGTGAAGGAAGGTTATTGTAACTGGCTGCTTTCACAAGCAGTGCTAATATCACTATATTCTGACTAGCAACAGAATAGCACATTTGTATGCGAATTCTTTTCAGCATCTAACAGTCTGACCCCCAGTTGGTTTAAGCTGAAACACTCGTATTTAAGCTGATTTAGAACTACTGTTTTCAATGGTATCAAACTGGCTTAAGTCCACACACTCCAATTTAACTGTGTTGTGGATTGATCTATAAGTGAATCAATTCAGTAACGAATTCAATTTACAGCACAATCTTTTCTAGGGCACCAGAGCATGTCCTTATTCTGAATCACATCTTACTGTTTTGGCTTCTTTTACTATCCAACTGTCTTTGTTATAAATATATCTGGACAACTGCACCTGGTGCTTGCTGAAATCAATACGAAAAAATTGTACATAAATATAATTAAGATAGTATTTTTTAAATTTAAATGTGTTTATTTTTACCATTTGAATTCTGAATGGCAAACAAGTATTCTTTGGCGAAAATATACTACTAGAAAACATGGAAATATCTAGGAACACAGTTTGTGATTTTCAAGTGCCTAAGAAATACCTTCTTTTTTCACTCTGAATAAATATTTTTACTTTTTGTAAAATTCACCTAATGCTGTAGAATTTTTCTGATTTTTTCTTGAGAAGTATTTATTTATTCATTTTCTGTATCTATATACCCGGTTCCTCACCCCTGGGGGAATCAAGGCAGTTTACAACATACTAATGGCAAAAATCCAATGCCAACATGCAATTAAAAAAAGTCATAATAACTAATCACTACATATAACTATGGCTTAAAATCATTAAAACCATTAAACATAAGTCATAAACAAAATTTAAACATTCAGACAAAGCATTGAAATCATCCTAGTATAAATATTAAAATCACATAATCCAAAAATCGTACACCATAGCCATTCCGATTGTCATTGCACATGTTTCTTAATTATTCTTTTTACTGCATTATTTTACTAGCCAAAGGCTTGATCCCACAACTACATATTTATTCTCTTTCTAAAGGTCAGGAGGGAGAATGCTGATCTAATCCCGCTGGGGAGGGAGTTCCAGAGTCGAGGAGCCACTACTGAGAAGGCCCTGTCTCTCGTCCCCACCAGTCGCACCCGCAAAGAAGGTGGGACTGAGAGCAGGGCCTTCTCAGAAGATCTTCACCTCCGTAATGATTCATAAAGGAGATACGTTCGGACAGTTAAGCTTGGCTGGAACTATTTAGGGCTTTATAGGCTAAAGCCAGCACTTTAAATTGTGCTCGGTAGCAGACTGGCAGCCAGTGGACATAACAGGGGAGTTGTATGCTCCCTGTATCCTGCTTCCAGTGAGAAATCTGGCTGCCGCCCATTGGACTACTTGGAGCTTCCAAGTGGTCTTCAAAGGAAACCCCATGTAAAACACATTGCAGTAATCTATTCTCTGTGTAACAAGAGCGCAGACCACCGTGGCCAAGTCAGACTTCCCAAGGTACGGGCACAACTGGCACACATGTTTTAATTGTGCAAAAGCTCCCCTGCCACCACTGAAACCTGAATATTCAGTGCAATGTATAATATTTGAGACTTAAAATGTAACATTCATTGCCTTAATAAAAAAAATTAACTGCATTTGAGTTTATATGTTCATTTTACAGAAGCCACAAATTAAACATTACTGTTTATTTACATCATTTTTGTTTGGTATTTAACTGCAGGATTTCCAGAGTCGTGCTGCAGTTCGTGAACTAAATGTGATTCCTCCATTGCTGGACCTTTTAAAATCTGACTATCCAATTATTCAGTTGTTAGCTCTCAAAACTTTAGGTATCATTACCATTGATAAAGAAACCAGAGTGATGCTGAGAGAAAATCAAGGACTAGACCACCTTTTCAGGATACTAGAAACTAAGGTACCATATCTTTTAAATTATAGGTGTCACTTCTTCAAGAAATTTTACATAGTTACATATTTACATGCATTAATTTTAGTTCATATTGAATCAATCTGCAGGAATTAATAGTTACATATTTACATGCATTAATTTTAGTTCATATTGAATCAATCTGCAAGAATTAATGTGGAAGGAAATGTAACACTTTGAGAGATAGGAACATTTTTTTAATTTTTCAACAATAATACTGTGCATGTGTTACAGTATACAATGTTCCTCTTCCCTATTGTGTTGGAAATAATGTTCTTTAAAAGACAGTTTTTGTTAAATATTTGTATTAGACTGATTTTGTTTTCTCCCACTTTCCTCCTGAATGGGATCCAGATTGTCTCACTCAGGATTTAAATAAAGGTGTATTAATTAAAAAACACAATAAAGTCATCAAACCAATTAAATAAGCAACCATTTTAAAACATCAATACTTTAAAACTGTATAAAACCATTTAAGACCAGAGCAATACAAAGGCAACACCTCCCCCCCCCCCATTAAAATATTTTCATCATAGCTACTTAATCACCAAATGCCTTTTTTTTTTCAAAAGTCTCTTATCTGTTGGAAGGAGAGTAGGGAAAGGAACAACTGGTGGTGCATCTGCACTGTAGAGTTAATGCACTCCGACATCTGTTTAACTGCCATGGCTCAATGCTGTGGAATCATGAGGTTTGTAGTTTGGTTAAGCACCAGCACCATTTGGCAGAGAAAACTAAAGACCTTGTAAAACTACAATTCCTATGATTCCACAATGTTGAGCCATGGTGGTTAAAGTGGTGTCAAACTGCTTTAATTCTGCAGTATAGATGCACTGTTAGAATGTGTGACTTGCCCAAAGTTACCTGTGTTTTTGTGCAGGCTACTGACATACTGACCAGGTTGCTTCATTTCACATGTTTATATTGTTAGTTAGGGAGAAAATTATTGATGAAACATGTTGAATTGCTCTTCCTTTTTGTAATATAGGAACTTATTCCTATGCTTTCTCTGTTACTTCTGTCATTGGTACCACTTTTTCTGCTTTGTCAACTAAGGTATAATGTATCGTCGAAGGCTTTCATGGCCGGAATCACTGGATTGTTGTAAGTTTTTCGGGCTGTATGGTCATGTTCCAGAATCATTCTCTCCTGACATTTTGCCTGCATCTATGTCTGTCCTCACACCCTCTGAGGATGCATGCCATAGATGCAGGCAAAAAGTCATGAGAGAATGCTTCTGGAGCATTGCCATACAGCCCAAAAAACGTATAACAACCCAACTAAGGTATAGATGAACTATTGATAACATTCATGAATATTGAACCTGAAATGTCAGCATATAATTTATATATCTTCTTGTAGTTCTCATTTAATGCCCCCCTCTGTGTTTTTAAGGAATTTAATGATCTTCATGTGGAAGCCCTTGGAGTGGTGGCAAATTGTCTTGAGGATGTGGAGACTGTGCAACTGATTCAGGAGACAGGGGGTCTCAGAAAACTACTTGCGTTCACTGAAGTTTCCACTCTTCCTGATTTTCAAAGAAATGCAGCGAAGGCCATTGCTAAAGCAGCTTATGATTGTATGTCACTTCAGAAATCCACATAATATGTCTAGAGTTTGGAAACGTCATGCTGGTTGTGGGATTCTAGAAGATGTAGTAAATCCAAATTTTCTCAAGCTTTGAAATCTCATTGGAGGAGCTAATGTGGCTAAAATTTCCATGTCATGGTACAAGATAAAATTGGATCTCAAGTTGATCAGGTAACAGTGATTGAAGGGATATCCTGCCTTAAGGTTGGAGAATTTACAGGGATGACATTAGAATTTGATACACTTGGGCAGCCATTGGACTCAAGCATTTCAGCTGAGTCCATCACTGACTCTTTCCTGGGGACCTTCTTGGCATTATTAGCAATGTCTTGTGAACAAGACCCGTAATCCCCATGATGTATCTTAAAGCTTGGGATTATGAAAAGTCAAAATGTGACTAAGGTTCTAGAACAGAGGTTTCCATGAAACCCTAGGGCAGTGGTTCTCAACCTGTGGGTCCTCGGGTGTTTTGGCCAAGTCGAAGAAATCCCAGCCAGTTTATCAGCTGTTAGGATTTCTGACAGTTGAAGGCCAAAACATCTGGAGACCCACAAGCTGAGAACCACTGGCCTAGAGTTCCACAAAAACATCATTGAAATTTGTCCAAAAATCTTTAAAATCTTTTTTTTAAAAAAACTTTAAAGAAAATATTATCCCAGAGTATGAAGATGTTATTGAAATTAAATGTACCTCTGCTTTAAAAACAAAATTTGAGTCTCTTTACTTCCTAACCTGCATTATACAAAACACTCAGGCAATAGGAATCTGTGAAAGACTTGTGGGTCAGAGTTAGGGTTCTGCGGGGGGGAGGGGGGTCATGACCAATAATGTCTGGGAACCAGTCCTCTAGAACTTCCATAGCTCTTCTTAATAGGACTGTTGCCAGCCTTCTCTAACCACTTCATCACATCAGTTAAATTCCATGGAGTCCTATACTTAAAATCCAGTAACTCACTGTAAAGGATAAACGTTCACTTGGGCAGGGGGGCCAAGCAATCTCAGCCGCTGCCCTTCAGCTTATAGAGTTATTGTTCAGCTGGACACTTCTTTGAATAAAGATAGTTAACTATAACAAGGGGGAAAGACTCTCTTATCCCACCTTAGTACTATATCTTTTAAGTGACCAACTGTGATGTAGTTGTAGACCGATGTATTTGTTAAATCACTGCCACCACCTCAATTGAAAAGGTCTGAGGAAACCCATATGTGTGAATGTGAAAATAGGAAGAGTTATATTTAAGCTCTTTGTTCTTCTTTAACCACTGCTACTTTTGCTGACTGGACTGAGAGCAATCTTCTTTGCGTTGACTGAGATGTAAAGGTTGTAATAGACTGAGGCAGACTCCAATTTGAAGGTGAAATAAGAAACAGGTTTATTTTAGAACTTGATAAACAGATCAACCCTTAAAAAGAGTGGTACAATAATCTTGATGCAGTTCAGTTTCTTGAGGCTTAGCTGGTTTTAAACAGGCAGTCTTACTTAAAGGCTTCAACTTTTGTTTCACAGTGAGTTCCTTATCCCCACACTGATCACTAACTGACACAGTGTGTCTTTGAGCACAGTAATACAAACTGCCTCCTAGAGCAAATCAGGCTTCCCTTTCACTGTCCCTACTCTGACCAGTGAACCAGGATCCTATGCCTATCCCTTGCTCTAATTCTCAAGGCTCATACAAAAGTCTTCCCTCCCTGCCTAAGATATTCACAGCTCTCCCTTCCTAAAATATACGTCTTTACTCCACGATGTCTAAAATCCAACTCCCTTACTTGTCAAATAAGCCAGCCTTTTCCCCCTCTAAATCCTAACTCCACCCCTGGCTGTCCTAACCAATCAGGAGTCGGCTGACTCCTCCCTCCTGTCTCTGGCTCTCTTGCCTAACCCAGAACATGTCAGCTACTGACTTCCAGGCTTCGGCCTTCCTGCCAAAAAGGTCAGTTTCACTACACTCACTCTGTTCATCACATTAGTTTCAGTTCAAGTGTAGGGTACAGCATTCTTTGTGTATTTAAAGTGTGAGGGCCAGCATTCTTTTCCAATGTTTCTGGAGGTGGTGTAGAAGTGGATTCTTTGAAATGATTCAGATGGTTTGCCAAATGTGTAATGTGATGGCATTCGTTGCTCTCCGGTTCCTTCCTTCAGCAGCATGTAGTGTTTGGACAGACTGAGCATGCTCAGAATTTCTCAGATCTCGCCTTAGTAGGGATTTCAAAGAGAGAAGGGTTTTTTCAAGAATGAGCAGGGAGAGGGATGGTGGGTGGAGGCAAATCTCTGCAGTGTGCAGTTAACTGCAGTGAAAGAATAAAAAGAAAATGGAGACCTTTAACAGTGTGATGAAGGTAGGGAAAACATCTGTTCCATTGCAAAATGGAGTAAGACTGAGCTCTTCTCTGCCAAACATTTCCCTACCTCAATGTGTTGAAGTCCTAAGTGAACCCTGCAAGGCCTATCAGCTGTCACTTTGCCCAATTCCTCCCCAAACAGGCCTCTCAGATCTCTTCTAGCTCTTGTCAATTGAATGATTTTTTACTAGGCCAATTTTCAGCATAAGGGTCATTTACAGATTAGAATATGTCCCTTTCCATTCCCTTCTAACACAGAACCATTCTTGCTATTTCAGGAGGACTTGGATAACTGGTTTTTACAAATATTTAAAAGTAGATATAAGAAACGTATTCTCATATAGACACACACACACAATGCACAGCTTGCAATTGGTTGGGAGGGAGTATGCGTATAGAACTGCTGCCTTGCATTCTGTGTGGCTTTCTTCTGAGTAAACAAATATAAGATTGTTCTGCATATCTTGAATATATGCTTGAACCTGATTGCAGATCTTCCTCTTTATTTCTTACACAAACTCTCTCTTCGCTTAATTGAAATCCGAAATAGTACATTGCATCCAAGCACCTTACATTCTTTTACAAATGCAGCATATAAGTGTAAATAAATACATACATTTAATCATGTTTGCAAAAGAAAAATATTTTGGATTCTATTCCTTTCTGTGTTTTACTTAACTGTAATATCAGAGTGTTTCTCTGCCTAGCAAATTCTTTCTGTTCTTAGGATTGACTCCTCTCTTAATATTTGAGTTCACCATCTTATTGTAGCTCAGAAGCAGACATTTTTTGCAAAGATATATTAGACTTTAGCATATAGATTATTGCCCCCAGTGCATTAGCCACTTCATTTTATCTCATTATAATTATTCATTCCATAATTCTGTGTTTATATGAACAGTTCACTGCCTCTGAATACGCTATGGAATTCTGTGTCAAGCACACTAGGTGCTCCTAGCTTGCACTCAGCATGAGAATGCTGTTTAAATATGTCTCAGAGTTGCATCTATATTGCGATTTGTCAAGCTGCCATCAAGGCACAGCAGTGCCATATCACAAAATGTAATAATACGAAGAATAATGTACTCCTTATTGTCCATAATAGGATTCAGAGTCACTCAAGGGATTCTAGTGACATAAGCTGTGACAGACTTAGATGGTTTTTATTTCCATCATCACTGGGTTATTAGTTATTTCCAGCATCTCTAATATTGTTCCATTAATTTATGTATATTTGTTACACACCGTTTCGAATGCAGGAAAACTTCTTATTCTAGGTTATATCTTGACTTTCCTGTATTTTAAATATGTTTCTCTTCTCCTATCTTTGTTTGAAATCTTGAAATTTTGGATTTATTTGTAGGTCCTAATGAATCCATAGAAAGTTTGGGCTGATACCAGTGTGCCTGCATGTGTTCTTTGCTGCCTAATTCTACAACTTGTTAGCAAAGATTCCCAAAACAAAGCAGGAGATCTATGCAATTACAATCTATACAATCACTCAACCCCTTCGGGGTTGAGAAAAGTAGTAAACAAATATCACAAATAATAAATAAATAAATAAATAATTGTCGTGATTGCTATCACAAAACAGAAACTTGGATTAGTTCTATATTTTTCAAGGTACTTTTACCATGAGAATACAAGTTGTTTCAAAATAATCTAATAATGCAAATTTCCCCAGAATTTATTAATGTACAGTCTATATGGAATAATGTCTCCAAACATGACTTCCTTTTCACTGTAATTGGCCAAAACTCAACTGGAAGACTAAGCCTTCCGGTGTTGTGCTGTTGCCTTTATATCTTACCCTTCAATGAATATCAGTCAGATCTAATCCTTTTTGAAAAATGTCTTGAGAACATTTATAAAGAACTCTTTCTTTGACTTGAATTTTGTTGCACCATTAGCTCATAATTCTTGCAACTGTCCTCTACTGTACCCCAATAAGCTTGTTGAGTGCCACTTAACTTGGGAGTTTCATCTTATGGCATTATTTTGAGTTTTGTTTTGGTTTGTCTCATCCTACGATTTTCATGGTAAAAAGGATTTAAAAGGTGTTTACTGTTCTTCTTTCTGTGTAGTACTAACAAACATTGAATATGGTGCCACTGCCATTTTTCTTTGAGGTCCTCCACCAGTGTCACCATCTATTACTACTACATCTGAGTTACTGTTTGGCTTACTATTATTGTTATGATTTCTATCCCACTTTTTTTCTCTAAAACAGTGGTTCTCAACCTTTGGTCTTCCAGGTGTTTTGGACTTCATCTCCCAAAATTCCTAATAGCTGGTAAGTTGGCTGGGATTTCTGAGAGTTGATGTCCAAAACACCTGGGAGACCAAAGGTTGGTCTCTGCTCTAAAAAGAGACCTAAAGCAGATCCTCAGCAAAACCCTGTCTGACACAGGAGACTCTATCAACAGCAGTCCTCATAAGAGCACGCAATCTCATTACCATGGAAAGGTAGCTCATTTTACTGTTTCATTTATTTTCTATGAAATGTTTATCTCTACGTTTTGGAGATTTGTTGTTTAAATCTTGTAAATCACTTTACTTTAAAAAATAGTGTTATATAACATTAAAATGTAGTACTATAAAGAATAATGTATTTAATATTACTTATTCCTTTTATTATAATATTGTTGTTGTTGTTCATTCATTCAGTCGTCTCCGACTCTTTGTGACCTCATGGACCAGCCCACACCAGAGCTCCCTGTCGGCCGTCACCACCCCCAGCTCCTTCAAGGTCAGTCCAGTCACTTCAAGGATGCCATCCATCCTTTTTCCTTCCACTTTCCCCAGCATAATTGTCTTCTCTAGGCTTTGCTGTCTCCTCATGATGTGGCCAAAGTACTTCAACTTTGTCTCTAGTATCCTTCCCTCCAATGAGCAATCGGGCTTTATTTCCTGGAGGATGGACTGGTTGTTACCTTAAAATAATATTATACAATGCGTATATTAGTTTTATATGTACTTTGAAAAGAAAGATGTGCTGCTTTTTCTCTTCTTTTTTTACATTCTTTTGCTTGGCTGTATTCCCTAGGCATTGTTAAAATAAGAAAGAGTGCTATAGGCTACAACTCAATATCATGGTTCTGTTACCTGTGACCCTGTATCTCTGGATATAACTGTCAGTGCCAATGATGATTTTTCTTTTTCTTACCTTTCTTTGTAAATGAAATCAATATAGTTTCACTATAGAAGTTTCCCTTCATCTTTCAGTGACAAGCTGGTGTGAATGCAGTTGCTTGACAGAAGAAAAGGGAGAGGTTAGAAGTATCAGATTGACTGCAGTGATATGCAGGTGGTTTTGATCTATTATTTTCCCCCAAGAGACAAAGATTTTAAACATCTAAAAATCTGTAACCAAATTAAGTTGTACCCAAAGTATTTTGGCTGTTGCAACCTGCAGCTACCACAGCTTCTAACAAAGTGTTGGAAAGCTCATTGAGATTGTAGTCCTGTAGAGACTTGTCATAGAATCAGCCTTATTGAAAACAATGAGACTTCCTTCTGAGTGGATGTGTATAGAATCCCTTCATTGTTAGTAATGTTTAAATGGCTGTGAATGTTCTTCCTCTTGTCAGTCTTCAATTGCCGATAAGCTGCTTACAAAGATGAGTAGGAATAGGCATATGTAAAGTATTTCCAATGCTTTTTGTAGCTGCAGTTCCCTTAAATCTGTGGTTCCCAACCTTTTTTTTTTAACAGGGACCACTTGACTAGGGACCACTTTGACCAGGGACCACTCTCCAACATTACTACCAAAAGGGTTATGGATCAATTTTTGGTCAACTTTAGATTCAGTTTGGTTATTTGGGGTGCTGATTCAGAAAATTACATTGGATAGACCACATCAGCTCTAGTTTCTGATGCAGAACATATGCCATCCAGTAGTCGCCATCTACTCGCCCACAGAAAGCCATATTTAATAATGTAGAGCTGACGTGGTAGTAGTAATCTTTCGCAGGTAGTCTGCCTCTCCGCTGCCAACATCCCCGTTGCCTCAGCACTCTAAGACGGTTTCGCAAGACCAGTTGTTCTCGTTGCCTAATGGTTTCGAGGCAACGATGTAGTAATGGTGAAGCTGCAGATCATATTTTCATTCTTGTGGATCACTGATGGTCCACAGACCACAAATAGGGAACCACTACCTTAAATTATGTAGCATACCATATACATGTACAAAGGTATTACAATCCTGGCAGTTTTGTTTTCAGTATCTTCCATCATGATCACCAACATGGACTTGATTATTTTCACAACTACTATACCCTAGGTTGGCTTTTTAATGAAATTACATGCCATAATACCAAGATCTATTTTCTGTTTAGCACACATATTATTTTTAAGAATTGTATCCCATTGACTTACCCTAGCAACATCTTTTTTAGATAGTTCTTTATTTTACAGTCAGTTGTGATTGTGTTGGGTATTCTTGGTAATTGTTCACTTTTGTATTAAATTTAATGTCATTGTGACAGTTGCCACCCATTGGGTCAATAACACATGTCATAACATATCCTGGGTATAATTTGAGATTAAATGTAGGGTCATCTCCCCTCCGGCTAGCTCTCTTATTTAGTATTTAATGTAGATTAATTTAAATAACTATAAACCGTGTATCTTTGTTATGACCAGAATGTGCAGTTACTCCTTTATAGGAATGACTAATTTAAATAATCCTTTCTCCTTTTGATCAATCCCTGGTTTGGCTATTTTCAAGCATTAACATAAAAGTACCTTTTTTGCTACTATTCCACCACTACTTCAGTATTACTTTTTAAAGTTATTCCCATTATTATATAAAGTCTACTAAACTTACCAGGCACCACCAGTGGCGCAATGGGCTATACCCTTGATCTGGCAGGACTGCTGACCAAAAGGTTAACAGTTCAAATCTAGGGAGTGGGGTGAGCTCCCGTCTGTCAGCACCAGCTTCTCATGTGGGGACATGAGAGAAGCTTTCCACAGGATGGTAAAACATCAGGCAACATCCTTGCAGGCAGCCAATTCTCTCATACCAGTTTCTCAAGTCACTCCTGACATGAAAAATAAAACAAAAGCTAAACTTTTCAAGGTGGAAGTTTTCATTACTTCCTTATTAGAACATTTGGCACCAGAAGCAGAATAGGGATAGGTTCTTAGAGAGACCACACTGCAGGTGTATTGATTCAGTCAATAGAACCCCAAACCTGAGTTTGCAAGACCTGAACAGGGCAATGGGATATGACCTTGAAGGTCTCCCATTCCTAGGGTTGTCATAAGTTGAAATCACCGTGATGACAAATAGCAAGAACTAAGAAAAGTGGTACAACATGTTTCATTAGACTTTATTTCAACACTAACAATATAAGTGATGGAAACTATTAGGTCAGGTAATCTTTGCATTCATACAGAAAAAATTCTAGAAACCATTGGGATGCTTCTTCCAAAATTCATCTAGGAATGATGCATCCACTTTTTAAAAGATGCCACATTGATAGGCATATGCTTTTAAAAAATCATGATGGGGTTTGATGGTGAGTCAAGCTTATCTACTCTCTCCTTTTCTCTCTGTTTTGCTATTCATGCATGCTGTTTTCTGTGATTGTTGTAGGAATGTACACATGGCTTTAGGAGAGTCGGCTAGAATTAAGAGCCTATTTTTTGCAGCTTGAGCTTTACTCATTGCATTGTCTCCTGCAGACGTGCTACTCAAATCAAACCTGTTTTTCTCCAGCTGTTTTTCAATTTCCTTTTCAATTTGATTGTTCCAGAAAACTTCTAGCTAGACAGAGGATGAGAAGAAAAGAAGGGCTTAGTAGGGTTTAAAAAGCCTTTGCGAATAGGAACTCCATAAGAGAGGCTTTACTCATTGAAGTATACATAGAAGATTCATGTTTGGTTTGCACTTAGCAGAAATCTTAGGTTAATGCAAACTGCTTAAGCAGGAAGGAGTCACAGTGGTCTTTAGCCTCACTATCCCTTTCTCCAAGACTGCAAAGCATATTTTTTTAGAAGTTTAGTTTCATTTCCCACCAAACTAGCCTGGTAATTGCATATGAACTAAAGAATATATTTTAAAACATATTCTTGACCTCCGAGGAAGTTTGCCACAAATGCAGACAAAACGTCAAGAGAGAATGCTACTGGAACATGGCCATACAGCCCAAAAAACTCACAGCAACTGCTGTTTTGAAACAAATTATAATGGTCTTTTTATCTTTTTGGTTTCTGCTTATGTATGTATTGTGACTTGATTCTGTTGTGAGCCACCCCAACTCCTTATGGAGAGGGGGTGAGATATAAATAAAGATGATGATGACAATTAGGGTCAATTTCTAAATAGCTTGATTTCAAACCATGAGTTACAATCTAGCATAGAGTTCACTTTAAATGACAGTGCCTTGTTTCTACATAAAAGCAACCTGAGCTTTATAGAATGACATCCTAAATTATGCCAAAATCTCTTCTTTGCACTTCAAGAGAAACAAGGAAATGCATATCTGAGACTCCTGGCAGTTTGTTTATGGATATTGCTAAACTAGAATTAGGCAAACCAGTGCTCTCCAGATGTTTTGAATAACAATTCCCATAACACTAGCCTGACTTTTGGCTGTAGCTGTTGTGGCTGATGGAAGTTATCCCAAACATCTGTCTATTTCTTTACTAAGCCATTATGTAGCCAGTGCCACCTATGTGAACTGGGCTGGAATGTAGCTTTCAACAATGGATAGCAGTAATGAAATCTTTGGTCTGGGAGTAAGGGCATTATGAACAAATCCCTATTTACATTATGGATGAAGAATATGGATTTTCCACGATTATTACTTAGAGGTCTACAGCACAGTCTTACCCAGATTTATTCAGGAGTCAGCTTTACTGTATATAGCTGGATATACTTCCTAGCACAGCCTTAATTTACATCAGTTGAACTATTGTAGCACTTGCACTATAATGGGTTGCGAAATTGCACTCTTAGGTTTCAGATGGTTCTCATTTTCCCTTTTGGCTATTAAGAATTCCTTTTACTTTTCTTTCTGCACAACTGAAATATGTTTTCATTTTTAAAAAATCTTTTACCATAATTACTATTTGGAAGAATCATAAACACTTTTGTTCCAGATACCAAGAAAAGAATAAGTCACCATGTCAAAAATGAATTACTAAAGCATGGAGATCCCTGAGAGACCATAATGAGGGATTATACACAAGTTTGGCAAGCATCAAGCCAGAGGCAAAGTCCATTACATGTCAAGCCAACCCATAATCCCAATTAATACAATCTCTAGAGTGTTTTCAGTTACACATTTCTGTGTGGTATACCTTATTTCTAATTTCATTTAAAATTCTCCCAAACATTTTGTGTTCATGCAAAACAAAACCAACTATACAAAAGGTTCTGTTTAAAGGTCTGCTTTTGAGTGTGCGTGTGCATGTGTGTGTGCGTTCTCAATGATTACTGCAGATGCAGACTGCAGCCAGGAAATCAGAAGATGTTTACTTCTTGGGAAGAATGCAATGACCAATCTCGACAAAATCTTGATAAAATAGTGAAGACTACCTACATCACACTGGCAACGAAGATCTGCATGGTTAAAGCAATGGTATTCTCCGTAGTAACCTATGGATGCAAGAGCTGGACCATAAGGAAGTCTGAGTGAAGAAAGATAAGACACTTTTGAACTATGGTGCTGTAGGAAAGTTCTGAGAGTACCTTGGACCGCGAGAAGATCCAACCAGTCCATACTCCAGGAAATAAAGCCCGACTGCTCACTGGAGGGAAGGATATTAGAGGAAAAGATGAAGTAATTTGGCCACATCATGAGAAGACAGGAAAGCTTGGAGAAGACAATGATGCTGGGGGAAATAGAAGGAAAAGGGAAGAGGGGCCGATCAAGGGCAAGATGGATGGGATGGTATCCTTGAAGTGACTGGCTTGACCTTGAAGGAGTTGGGGATGGCTATGGCGAACAGGGAGCTCTGGTGTGGGCTGGTCCATGAAATCATGAAGAGTCTGAAGCGACTGAACAAATAAACAACAAATATCACTGAAAAATAAAAAAAAACTGGGATGAACATTCTATTTAGTTGTTTGTTTGAAACATTTGGTGCCCTCCCCCCCAATAAAACAATTACTGGCATCATTTTCCCACTTTATTGTGGAAGTTATACATTTTGGCAGATCTATTCAAAAAAACAAATGAGGTGAAGGCTATATTTCGATATATCTTCTAGGCTTCAGATAAAACCATGATATTAATGATATGAAGAAGTCAACCTCTCTATCACACCTTCACAGGTTGCATGATGAGGTGTAAGGGATGAGAAACCATGTCTACTTATTTGCACACTCTGGCTTTGAAATTTGAAGTGTATAACCTTTTGACAATTTGCAAATTGGTCCTGCATGAAAAGCAAAAGCAATTTGGGCACTTGGTTTCATGGAATGTATCGAGGTGTCTGTTGTGTGTTGGTGTCAAACTATGGCATATCCACACCAATATTTTGCTTCACATGTGAGACAGTAGCTCCTTACTCTTCTCTGTTCATCTGGATCTGCAAGGAAAATAAAGGAATATGTGAGAGAGGCATCAGACACATTTTAACTAGCCTTCCATTGTCGCTAGCCTGTGCATTAATTTGATTCTTATGGCAACTGTCAAATACACAGCAACTCTACTGGAGAAGTGACCTTTTAATTTTCATGTACATGGCTCTTATTAGCACTAATTGAAGGAAGGCATTATACCCTAGCAAGGATAGAGCTGGTGAGGGGAAAAGGCATGTGCATTCCTGACTCTGCATAAATTCAGGGTTGTTGCTTTTTAAGGGAACATAATTGCTAATGCTGTTAGTTCATGTATTTATGGTTGATAATTGAAATGTGTGCTTTTGACCTGTTCTAAAGAGCCTTGTATTTCTCCAGACTTCGCCAAGCTTGAATCAACTTACATGTACAAACTCAAGTTGAAAATGTTCCAAATGTATGTTAGTGTACTCTCTTGAAATATTGTGCTGAACAAAAGCAAATATTTGCTAGGAATATCAGACAACTGATATTAGTACTTTCTGTTCAATACATTTACCATTATATACAACTTAGTGTTTGTGTTGCTGTTGATTTGTTTTTATAATTTTCTATGTACAGCTGAAATCAGAAAAATCTTCAATGAACAAGAAGTTGAAAAATGCCTTGTCACTTTATTGGGAACAGATAGTGATGGAACTAAAATTGCTGCTTCTCAAGCCATCTCGGCAATGTGTGAGAATTTAGCCAGCAAACAAGCCATTGGAACGCTAGGTAAATCGGTTATGGCAGAAATGGAATTTTGATGCCGAAGAAAATATGTACCATTCTACAATTTTGCCATGGCTACTTTGAAACTCCATATATACATCTCCCCTTTCTTTTTCCAAAGGAATTCCCCAGCTGGTTCAGTTGCTAAGCAGCGACAATGAAGAGGTAAAAGAAGCTGCTGCTACAGCCCTTGTTAATCTGACAACAGCCCATCTTGGCAATGCAAGGTAAGGGCATAATGAATAAAGAACGGGGTGAACAATTTAAGCAAGATGCATATTTTACCTCAATGCAGTTCCCAAAAAAATCTGACACATTCCTTTCCTCCTTTTGTTTTATGTTTCATCCTTGTGCTATTTTAAGGAATCCACACTCATTAAATTTTTCACATTTCTAAAGTACTAATTTGTGAATCCAATATTGTGAAAATGCTAGGCTTTTATAGCAAGCTGGAAGTATATGTATGCTTACAGGAACAATTATAAATATATTTGGTCATCACTTGAAACAGTTTACACTTTTCAAAATTCACAGTAAAACTTTCTCTCTCTGTGAAAATTGTATTCATAATATTCTGTGGGTTTTCAGATATGCTATTTTTACATCTCACTGGAAACACTAGATTTAAATATCATGGATTCAGTCCAGTGTATGTATGTTTCAATACTTAGCATGGGAAGAGAGCTAGATTGGGAAATCTAACATTCCCATAAGTGACCTGATGTGATACATTATATCCAGTTGGGAATATCTGCTGGGGACTGAGGGAATAAGGTACTGTAATATCTTACGGCAACACTCTGGGAGAAGGACTCCGCAAGTGAGAGTGGTCAGAGCTCAAATGAGATCAAATTGCAGGTTGGCCAGTTTTTAGTACGTAACAAAAAGAAAGACATTCATCCAATCAGTCTCTTTTCTTTACTTGTTTCAAGTTTTCTTCCTGTGATATAGACAATATGATATATCGTAAAACACCGAGCTTGTGGTATACATGGGGGGTTGTTTTCAGTTTTCTGTGTGACTACAAAAAACAGTGCTCCATGCAGTCATGCCAGCCACATGACCTTGAAGGTGTCTACGGACAACGCTGGCTCTTCGGCTTAGAAATGGAGATGAGCACCACACCCCAGAGTCAGACATGACTGGACTTAATGTCAGGGGACTACCTTTACCTTTACCTTACAAAAAACATGGATTATTATATTTCTGTATGTTTGCATTCACATTGTTGCCATTTAATAATATGGTCCATGATGATCCATGGTCCCAGACATGGAGCCTATAGATATGAACACTCACAAGGAATGAATTATTATTGGTGTTCTGTTCTGTCGAAGAATCTTGACAGCAATCCAGATGTCTCTTGTAGAAGCTAGTGAGGAAGCCCATCACAAGGTTAGGAGTGGAAATCATATAAATGTAAATGGACTGCAATCCCCAGAAATCCTCAGTCTTATTTATGCTAGGTCTGTAGCGTAAAATGACAGGGGGACTATATGATTTCCACCTAATCATCATCATCATCATCACCATCATCATCTTTATTTCTATCCCGCCCCATCTCCCTGCAAAGACTCGGTGTGGCTCACAACATGAATAAAACACAATTAACAATAAATACAAAGTAAATGACAAATTGATAAGGATAACAAATAAAACAAAATAACAATTAAACAATAAACAGTAAAAATATTAATTAAACACATTTAAACATAATGATTCCAATAAAATTAAATAAGTTAAGTAAAAGCCAAAGTGCTCAAATGTATCCATTAAAACAAAGACCTCATCCACATTAAGAGTTACTAATCATTTTCTAAAGCCAAGTCTTTAAGTCCTTCTTAAAAGTCATGAGGGTATTTGTTTGTCTGATCTCCCTGGGGATGGCATTCCAGAGCTGGGGGGCCACAATTGAGAAGGCCCTCTCCCTCCTTCCCACCAACCTCCCTTGTGACGGAGGTGGAATAGAGAGGAGGGCTTCCCTAACCGATCTTAAAGCCCGAACAGGTTCATAAAGGGTGATATGGCCGCATAAATAGGCAGGACCCAAACCATATAGGGCTTTATAGGTAATAGCCTGCACTTTGAATTGGGCTTGGAAGCAAATAGGCAACCAATGAAGCTGCTTCAAAAGGGGAGTTCAAAATGTGAGTTCAAAATGTGGGTCGCAGGTTTGAGGAAATCCAAAAATTATAGTCGAAATCTAACCTTATCATAAATTCATATGTATCTCTATAAATTCATATGTATCTCCATAAAGCTGAGTGTTATGGGAGTTCAGTATTACCATTAGACTGATTCGTTCTTTTAAAACCCATCAGTACCAGTTTCTCTCTTCTGTCCTTCCTATTTACTCTGTAACCAGAAGTAAGGTATGCCACAACTCTGCAGAAAGACTGGGAATGTAGATTTCCATTGCAAATAGAGCTTTTGTCTTCCTTGATGAGCTATGCCTCAGAACCTGGATTTTTAAATAGCACTTTGAAAATTTTATCTCAGTATCGCCTGTCAACAGTTCATCAGAAATTATGTACAGACGCATTCCTCCTAATGTGTTGTTGGTGAACATTCATATGATTAAGCAGAAAGTTCATAAAAACCAGTTCAACGCAGACGGACCCACATATGTGCATACACAGACATTTTTCTCCTCCATTTATTTCCTTCTGCATCCCGTTTATAAAAGCTGTGTTCAGTCAGTCAGAAATAAAACCATATGTGGCTTACATGAGCAATCACAAATGAGCATGGCAGTTCAAGTCTCAAAGGACTCCAAGCAATGACATTTGCAAAAAGTTTCTGTAAGTGTCTCAAATAATGAATAAAATAGAGAAAGTGATTGACTCATAGACTTCATTCCATGAAGAGAGAAACACAATTTGTCAGAAATATTTTATGTTACAAATTATTCAATTGGCTCTAACATGCACCAGCATTAATTTAACATTACCAGAAGAAACATCATTCATCATGTGGAGACATTATTCTACCTACTATTCTCTCCTGTGGAAAAATGCAGTTGATATTGACTCTGATTCTCCTTTCTTCTGACTCTTCAGTTAATGTCAGTCATACCTAAGTTCACAGATAGATAACTAGCTATTGGCCTCTTGGGCCCAACCCTACTAGAATAGCTTTGCTCTGCACTCCAGTTAGAGAAATGATTACAGAGTTGATGAAGGTACAGCCCTTTGAGGGCATTCCCATAAAAACTAATTCATGTGCATGAAGGTGGTGCGCTTTCCATCTTAAGTACATGTCACCCTTGTAATCCAGAATACTCCTCTTTCTTCTGGTTTGTAGCAATCCCTCAATGCACACCCAGTGGCACAATGGGTTAAACCCTTGTGCTGACAGAGCTCCCTCTGTCAGCTCCAGCTCCCCATGCGGAGACATGAGAGAAGCCTACCACAAGAATGGTAAAGCATCAAAGACATCTGGGTGCCCCTTGGGCAACGTCCTTGCAGACGGCAAATTCTCTCACACCAGAAGTGACTTGCAGTTTCTCAAGTTGCTCCCGATAGAAATGCATGAGTACCTGGATTTAGTTTGAAGCCATTTTAATCAGGTCAATTACCTACATCAGTTTCCAATCCTTATCACTTCGACATTTTAAAACTATGAATCATAAACTCACGTCGTTTGTTTGATGTCTGTTTTGTGTATTTTAATATGTATTTTATAGAAACACAGTTTTAATATGAAATTTTATAGAAATATGTATACTTGCTGAATTTTTGCAATGTTTGTGAGTTTTAATTGTGTAACGTGCCTCAAATAAGAGGGAAAGGCAAGTAAGAAATAAGATAATCGTTGTCGTTGTCGTCTTCATCACACTATACAAGCCAATATGGAATAATATTATTAGCTTGAATCACTCACTTGACAAAAAGGTGAGATGATGATAGTACTATTGCCAGAACTCATACATTTTCTGTTTTATTGTGGGTGTCCAGTATTTATAAGTTTAGGTTGAAAGAAAGGATCTCTTTAAGATTGGAATTATAGCACGGGAAATGCAAGAAGAGCTATTTTATTTTATTTGTAGAGAACTCATTTTAAAAGTAAATGCTAAGCCATGAATGCTCAATTATTTAATTTATTTATTTGTTTGTGGTCAATTAAAAACACTTGAGTTCAGAATTTTCAAAGTAGTTTACAACAAATAAGACATAAAATATATTGAAACTTAGTTGCCATTTCATAGAATCATAGAATCATTGCTTTGTGACAATAGGACCATGAAATTTAAAAAGAAAAGGGAATAAAATTTGATTTTATCAGTAAAAGCAGTGGAATTATAATTGAATTGTTACCTTTACAGTAGTTTAAAATGATGTGTTAAAATAATAATGTGTATATTCTAGCCCTGACTGTGCACTCTGACAATAGATTTTAATATAAATCTATTAGATCTTTTCCCTAACAAGATTCTGTACTCATAGCCATGGAGCCATCAGCATCCTATAAATCTTTCAGCAAGAGAAGTAAAACTACAAATTCAGCTAAGGATAAAATGATTCATTTTTTCTTCTGTGTAGTCTTGGTGGTTCAACTAATTTGACCCCAATTTACACACTTATTGTTCAGACTGTATATTCACAGGAAAATTGATTACATTTTTATACCATAGGCTTGAATTGACTGAATGTGGTGTACCATGAGTAAAACATATATTTTGGAATATAAGCACAATGTATAATATTGTTATACATTTTGTGTGATGATTTTAATTAGGAAATTTCCCTGTTTGATCAAACAAATTGGGAGATCTTGTGTCTCAAAATATTGCATTATTTCTCCATTAAGAAAGCATCCATAACTCTCTCAGTTATTGATTTATCCATAAATCTAGCTGAAAGAGACAGTCCTGCCCTAGTCAAGGCATGTTAATGATATTACCTCTCTTCAGGGATACAAGCCTATTCCAAATATTGACAAATCTCTTCAAATTTAAATATGTGTCCTTATGCAATAATCAAAACTATACCAAAAGTTCAAGTCAAAATTCCAATTACTGACTAGCCAGGACTTGTGGTTCTTGTAGAGCTTGGCATTTAATTTGCAGCATGACTGCCATCTATCGGTTATTGTTTTATTCTTTTTTTGTGGATGCCACATTTTATTGAGATTGAGTCATATGCTGACTTTTATTAAAACAAAATAAATGTGGTACACAAGCTGTTAAATGTAAAATGAAGTACGCTGCTGCCTTATTAACCCTGTTTATATTTTAACAAGCACCCGAGCCTTTCTAAGATAAACAGCTAGTGTACAAGGAAGATTAGAGTAACATTATATTGGGTTTTTTAAATAAATGTTAATTATTATTATTATGAAGTAGTTTCATATCATTCTTCAGTTTGCAAAGGTTAGTTTGCAATTTCTGGGTTTTGTTACGGTAAATTGTCTTTATTAAGGTGGACATATGTTGGAGGAGGAGGGGCATTGACCATTCCATACCTAATGAGGGTGATTCGTATTTGCATTAATTAGAAATATAATGGTTTTCAAAAAATGATGACCAAAAAGTTGCTACATTCAAACTGATAGTATATGTACGCATACCTACTTTTTTCAGAAGTATTGACATTACTATAGAAATTAGGCTTTTAATTATATGTCTGTTTTTTGGTGTGTGTAAATTCTAGTTTTGGGGGGGATAAATTGTGTCTGTAAGAAGATTTAGTATTGCTGTAACCAGAGGTGCTATCACAATTAATACACTGAACTACTGGAGCATTCAGTATATTGAATTGAATTATATGAGTCTACACTGCTATATAATCTAGTTCAAACCAGGCAATCTGGATTTTATATGCCAGTGTGGAAGGGGCCTTAGAGAAAAGAGGCATGAAAATTGGAGGAAGGAACAGCTAAGGTTTGAGATATGCAGATGACACCATACTAGTTGCAGGAGAAGGCAGATTTGGAACAGCTATTAAACAAGGATGAAACTGTAAAACAGCTGAAAAACAGAAATCATGACTACAAGTGATTAACATAACTTGAAAATGGATGATGAAGATGTCAGAAAATTGTGTATACCTTGGCTCAGTCCTAAATCAAAATGAAGAAATTAGTAAAGAGATAAGAAGACTAGGACTTGGAAAAATAAGATGCTCAAATGTAAAAAATATTCTATGCCAAAGTCAGAATTATTCATGTTATAGTATTTCTGAATTCTGTATATGGTTGTGAAAACTGAATAATGAAGAAAACTGACCAGAAGAGAATCAACTTATTTGACATGCGGTGCTGAAGGAGAGGTTTACAAACACCATGGACTGCTGAAAAAGACAAATGAATGGGTCTTCGAGCCAATCAGTCCTGAATTCTCACTAGAAGCCAAGACAATTAAAGAGAGGCCATTGTACTTTGCACATATCATGAGATGACATGGCTCACTGGAACAGCTAATAACATTTGGTAAAATGGAAGCAGTAGGAAAACTGGAAGCCCTCAAGGGACCTTCCACACAGCCATATAATCCAGTATATCAAGACAGATAATCCACAATATCAGCTTTGAACTGGGTTATCTGAGTCCACATTGCCATATAATCCAGTTCAATCTGGATGTTATACAGCTATGTGGAAGGGGTTGAATTAGAAAAGTAAGTAAGGCATGAGCTCCTGTAGGCACATCTGCCTTCCCCATGAAATGGTGCAGCTGCTGCATCTGCCAAAATTGGATAAATCTCCTGGACAAAGCAAAATGACTTTCCAGGAGCATTGTTGCATTCAAGAGCACCCTCAAGCTATTAATATGATCTTTCAGAGAGAGTGCTGTAATTCCAACCTGAGTTAGTTTTCCTACTGACCAACAATTTTCCATCTTGCCTGGATTAACCCTCAGTCTACTTATGGCCTGGATGCTTCAAGAGAGTTTCTCTTTGGAATAGGAAGGTTACTCAGTAATTATATTGGGTGTAATCCATAGGTTAAGTACAACCTCACACTCTTAGCTGTGATCTCTCACTCCACCCATTTCAGACCTCCATCCTTAACTGGATGGAAAATTCATGAGGCATCCTGCTGCTGATTGATATGGGCTCCAAAATGTGAGCATGAATTTTGCAATTACTTTTCATTCACTGGCAATTTCAGACAGAAAGTGAGTCTTATTACAATCTCCAAAGAGGAAATTCAGATTCCCCCCCCCCCCCCAAGAAAATAAGCCTTTGGCCATACCACCATAAACACATCTGATGTCATCTGATCTCAGAAGCTAAGCTAGGCTAAGGTAGGCCTCGTGAGTACTTGAATGATACAATATCTGGGGATACCAGATATTTTGGGAGCCAGCATGATGTAGTGGATTGAGCATTCGACTACGAGATCAAGGTTCAAATCCCCACTGGCCATGGAAATCCACTGGGTTACTTTGGACAGCCTCAGAGGAAGACAAAGGCAGACCCTCTCTGAACAAACCTTTCCAAGAAAACCTTGTGATAGGTTCGGCATAAATCAGAAACAACTTGCAAGCATACAACAAAAAATTACGTGGCATTTTTTTTAGATCATCAGAACAGAAATAATACTATTACACAGAGTTCAGAAGAGGCATATCAGTAATTCTGTTTTTCCCCCTTCTCCCTAAGCTTCTGTTCTTGGAGTAAAATAGCAAGCCTTTGTTGTGATGATGCGTCTCAACATTGACACCTAGTGGCATAGTGAAGAAATTGCCACAAAATGTATTCGCATATAGGGCTGGGCGGTTTCGTTCGTTAATTTCGTAATTCGTTATCAATTCATTATTTTTTTTGATAACGAAGCGATATTGAACCATTCAGGAGCAACTAAAAAACGAAACGAATTTTTCCAATTCGTTTCATTATTGTTTCGAAATTGTTTCGTAATTGTTTCGTTATTATTTTGTTATTATTTCCGTATGTCTGGTGCAAGTTTTATAGTCGTTGTTTGTTTTATCAGTGATAAAAAAATTTTTATCACACCAACAGTCAACAACAGAGGGAGAGGGAAGCTTCAGAAGTCCCCCCTGTCCCATTTGGAGGGTTTTTTAGCGTATTGCGCAATCGCATCCGCCATTAACGAATCGATTCGTTATTGTTTCAAAATTGTTTCGTAATTTCCGAAATTTCGTAAATATCGAACTTTTTAAAAGAAAAATTTCGGAATTCTTTTAAATAACGAAATGCAAAAACCCCCTAAAAACGAATCGAGTTTAGAAACAAATTTTTCCGTGGTTGGACAGCCCTATTCGCATAATTCCAGCAGCATACCATTGAATCAGTATTAGACAACTGGCTTTGTATGGCAGAGAACATACAATGTCACTTTTATAGGATTGTGCTCTGAATATGGAGAGGATTTACGGTCTTTATATTTAATTATACCTTTCTAAACTGAAATCTTACGTTTTGGCCTGAATATAATCAACCTTATGGAAATACAGAAGAGTTACTAAATGAAAATGTCTTATAGACTAGTGTGGCTGGGATGGGGATCTTAACATGTATATGACTTCTTGGTTCATGGTAGTTCATCAGCCTACTGAAAAAAGAGGGCCTCTAATGAGATGGTACAAGAGATTTTTACAGCTAGGAAGACTGCAGTCCTTAACTCAGATTGGTTTGGAAAGTAGTTATGGCAGTTAAAGGTGGAATCATAATGCTATAACACTGGAGTGTGAAAGGTGGTGGGTTTTTTTTGTAGGAGTCGGTATCTTTTATCTTTTAAGATTCATTTAGATACTTTATCTTTGTTCAGTTAGTTCATTTTCTTGTACCTAGTGTACCAATGCATAAAATTGAGTTGTTGTGTGCTTTCCGGGCTGTATGGCCATGTTCCAGAAGCATTCTCTTCTAACATTTCTTCTGCATCTATGGCAGGCATTCTCAGAGGTTGTGAGGTCAAACCACACAACCTCTGAGGATGCCTGCCATAGATGCAGGTGAAACGTCAGGAGAGAATGCTTCTGGAAAACACACAACAACCCAGTGATTCCAGCCATGAAACTCTTCGACAATACATTGCATTTTAAGATGGCAAATTTAAGCATACACTTTTAGGAAGTACATTTTATTTCATACATTGGAACTCAGTTCTAAATGAAGATGCAAAGGATGTTGTTGCACCTGAAATAAATGCTACAGCACATTCAAAATAGATCTTTCCATCCTTATATTTCCTGTGCTTATACCACTGTCAAGTTTTGTTGAGCCTAATATAAAATGACTATGACATGATAGTCAGTTTGGCTTATTACTTATGTTGTTTGTAGAAATAATATTATGAAGGCATATAAAAGAAAGCATTCAATTTTTCAGAGTATGGTACTGTTAGATAAATTCAAAGGTTTTTTTGTGTCAGGAGCAACTTGAGAAACTGCAAGTTGCTTCTGGTATGAGAGAATTGGCCGTCTGCAAGGATGTTGCCTAGGTGATGCCCAGATGTTTTGATGTTTTATCATCCTTGTGGGAAGCTTCTCTCATGTCCCTGCATGGGGAACTGGAGCTGACAGATGGGAGCTCACCCCACTCCCCAGATTCGAACTGCTGACCTATCACTCTTCAGTCCTGCCGATACAAGGATTTAATCCACTGCACCACAAGAGGTTCCATAAATTCAAAGTGAAGAAGGGGTAGAATTAGACTTCCAGTAGTCTATATGAAATTGTACACAACAGTCCTACATATATAAGATTTGTAAAATAAAAACAAAAACACCACATTTTTTGAGGAAACAAACATCTCGTTTATGTTAAGAAAGTGGGGAGATGATAAGAAAGTGGGGAGTTAAGAAAGTGGGGAGTTGCTATGTTAAGAAAGTGGGGAGTTGCCAATTCAAGTCATATTAAATTCCAGCTTTCTCCAGAAAAGTAGCAGCTCCTATCATTTCTTTTATTTCTTCCTTTGCTTGGTTGACTTAGCTTTGTTAAAACAGGAGGGAAGCTGTAACACTATGAAGAGAGGACCAAACTATCTGTTATTTCTTGGGGATTCTCTAGTTCTGGATTTCCCATATCAAACAGGAGGAAGTGAGCTCAAAATTCCAATTCTATGATTATGGGAAGTCATAAGACACCCTTCTTACCTGCCTCTTTTTGTGGATTGAGTTAGGGAACATATTCAAATACAACATATAGAGGTAATTAAAACACATAACAAAGTTAAAACATCAATTTCATCCAGACATTAAGTCCAGTTGTGTCCGACTCTGGGGGTTGGTGCTCATCTCTATTTCTAAGCCGAAGAGCAGGCGTTGTCCGTAGACACCTCTATGGTCATGTGGCTAGCATGACTGTATGGAGCGCTGTTACCTTCCCACTGGAGCAGTATCTACTGATCTACTCACATTTGCATGTTTTTGAACTGCTAGGTTGGCAGAAGCTGGGGCTGACAGTGAGTACACAATTTAAAATTCACAATTTTAAAATACTCTGAATAGGCCTGCCAGAAGAGACTGGTCTTTAATGCTGTTTTAAAACTGAGACAGTATATTAACTGTCGAGTCACTTCTAGCAGGTCACTTAACAATAACTTAATACTTAGCCTAAATTCATATGAGTAAGACTTGCTTTATAATTTGTATAGGTCTTTGGACTTCCCTAGTGTCCTATATACTTTTCCCTATTGTCCCTCCATTGTCCCTTTCTCTCAAGTGCTTATTTTTCTTTGTATGTCTTTCTATGTGATCTGACCAGTGATTTATCTTCATCTTTTAGGTCTCAAAGTACATCTGGTCTCATATGATTTTTCATGTTGCTCCCCTATCTTTTCTTCCACCTCCCTGACTCTCAGCTCCTCTGTTGCATGTCCACTGTTTCTCATCCCACAACAATTTACGGCACCAACCAGACTGCTTTTTTCCCTGTGCTTCTTTGCCCTTTAGTTGATTTGTGCAATATTAATTATTTAAGTGCATTTGAGATTCATTGCTTTCCTAGGTCTAAACATTAACACAGATTTGGGCCTGCCGTCCTTTTATCCCCTTTCTTAGTGCTGTTGCAGAAGCGGATGGTATTGAACCCCTCATCAGCCTCCTGAGCATAAAGCGAGATGGAGCTGTCTCAAGTGCGGCTACTGTGCTCACAAACCTGGCCTTACAAGAACCTTTGCGTCTCAGCATCCAGAGCCACGGCATAATGGCTGCACTTGTTGAACCACTAAATTCCACCAACAGTATTGTGCAGAGCAGAGCAGCTCTTGTGGTGGCTGCTGTCTGTTGTGATGCTGAAGCCAGAGCTGAGGTGAGCCATATGTGTTGGGGAAGGACCCTGGTATCTTACAATTGGTGCCTTTCTTTGAATCATGCTTTACACCAGGGGTCCTCAAACTTTTTAAACAGAGGGCCAGGTCACCATCCCTCAAACTGTTGGAGGGCCGGATTATAATTTGAAAAAAAATATGAATGAATTCCTATGCACACTGCACATATCTTATTTGTAGAGAAAAAAACACTTAAAAACAATACAATAATTAAAATGAAGAACAATTTTAACAAATATAAACTTAGCATTTCAATGGGAAGTGTGGACCTGCTTTTGGCTGATGAGATAGGATTGTTGTTGTTGTGTGCTTTCAAGTTGTTTCAGACTTAGGTTGACCCTGAGCGAGGGCCGGGTAAATGACCTTGGAGGGCCGTATCTGGCACTCAAGCCTTAGTTTGAGTACCCCTGCTTTACAATACGTTTTGGAGCAAAGGTCTCTAGTTTGTGGTTTTCTAACACACCCACATCTGATTGTAATAAGCTCTTGAAAAAGCAGATGTCTCAGGCTATTTCAAGGTTGTTTCTCAGTCACATTTCAGAAAGGTCTGAGAGTACTAAGCAGTAACTAGATTTTAATGCATTGGGAGCCAGTAAAGATTAGGTGTGCATAGATAGTACACAGAGATAAGGGCCCGGGTATATTCTTTACTTACAGTGTATGTAATTGGAAATTTCATCGTACTATGCTCTGCAAAGCTTTGTAAATGCTGAATGAACTCAGTACAAACTAAAGAGGACCGTAGATGCAAAGTAGAGTATGAGTATTTCCCCCCCCCCCCCGCTCTGTGTGTATACACACGCACACATTTACATCACATCCTGTATTTGAGGATCTCAAGGTGGCATTGTTTATTTATTGACCCTATTTATATTCCGCCTTTCTCAACCCCGAAGGGAACTCAAGGTGGCTTACATATAGGCAATTATTCAGTACTTTAAAGCAACATACAATTCCAATGAACATTAAAATTAAATTAATACATATTAAACATTTAAAAACATTACATTTAGTATTAAAAATCACGCCACACAGTACAATTTATTTTTGCTAATAAATAAAAATAATTTTAGAAAACAAAAATTGTATCAGGTCATTACCACTGAAAATCAGACAACTTAAAAGAAGTTAAAACAATTTAAAATCAGGCTGACCACAGCACATGTGCAGATTGGATAAAGTCAGGTAGGTTTCTTGGTATTAAGAGTACCTTTGTTGGTTTCTTTGTGGCATTTCATTTTTTTTCTTTGACTTGCAGAAGGGCCAGAGTCTCTGGCTTTTTCATTTAAAATAGGGTAGCAAAGTACAGTTCTCCAAATATTGGACAGCAACTCCCATTAGCCTCAGTGTGGCTGGTGGTAGAGAATGCTAGGAATTGCAGGTAGGAATTGGAGACCTCTGATTTGAAAGCATCTCCCCTAAGATCCTGGTGTTTTCAAACATAATAAAGTCTGACTGAGTGTTCTGTGTGAGCACTCTTCTCTAAATTTATATTAACAAGCTATACACAGGCCTATGTGCTTATGAGTGAGCACCTCAGTCTGGCTTCTGGAAAAAATTGGCTATGTGTGAGCTCCATCTAGAGACATCCAAAAACTGGCTATGTGTGAGAGCCATCCAGAGTGGGAATCCTTTGTCGCTGGTCCATGGAACAGATGCTGTTAATAGAAGAGATTCTTCCAGGGCAGGTCACTTTGAACACACTCTTCCTTTTCACCATTGTTTCAGGTGGTGATTTGTTTTCTTCTCCCTAACATTTGAAGGAGCAAGAGAGCAAAGCATATGGACATTACTACTCCTCTTCAGAATTCTTTGCATTGCTCAGTCAGAGAAGGAAGTTGAATAGGCAGCAGTAGCATGCACAAGATACTCTGAGGCTTAGCAGTTGTCTCTTTGCTAGGGAATGGGTTTAGGCAAGTATCGAATGATATTGACTTCTGATACCAGCTCTGCATGTGTTTATGTAAATCTACATGTCAACCTGCATAGGAGGCATGTAGTAGCAATATAGCATTTGTGGAAGGAACATACCTTTTGCTGTCCAGTTGGTCTCTTTTTCTCAATAAGTGTTGTCTTTTTAGTTAAGGAACTCAGGTGGTCTTGATCCTCTTGTAAAACTCCTACATTCTAAGAACAATGAAGTCCGAAGAAATGCCTGTTGGGCCGTGATGGTGTGTGCAGGGGATGAACTGACAGCTGCTGAAATGACCAGGCTGGGGTAAGCGAACCAAGCCTGCTGATAATTTCCTTCTTGTGCATGGATAAAACTATTGTGACTTCTGTTATCATTTCAGATAACAGAGAGAAATTATTTCACAAACTGAATTGGGAAATAGCACTGTTCTTTCTAGTAACCCAGGCATACTCTTGTACCATTGTAGCTATGCTGTTGTATTATTTACTATGTATTTATTTACAGTATTTATATTCCACCCTTCTCACCCCACAGGGGACTCAGGGCAGATTACAATGCACATATATATGGCAAACATTCAGTGCCATTTAGACATAAAACATATATAGACAGACACAGAGGCAATTTAACATTCCAGCTTTCCAGCTTCATGAGGGTATGCTCGATTCCGGCCACAGGTGGAGCTGCTGCTTCACCGTCCACTTGTGACACCGAGTCCTTGATGGAGTACTTTCTCATTCTTACACACACTGCTGGAAGGTTTTTTATGGTGTCGTAAATTAGTCTCCTCGCATAAAGCAGTACCTAAATTTCCTACTTGACAGATGCAACTGCCTTTCTGGCTGCATAGGTTGACAGCACTATTAATGGTCTAGACTATTAATGGTCGAGAGCTCACTCTGACCTGGGCTGGCTTCGAACTCATGACCTCTCGGTCAGTAGTGATTTAATGCAGCTGGCTACTAACTAGCTGTGCCACATCCCTTCCACTATGTGTTATATGTCTGTTAGTGTGTTTGTGTGTGTGTAGAGGGAGAGGGAGGAATAAGGCTGAAAGATTACAAACAACTATAGTAACTAGTCTGAATCTTCTTGTAAAGGAATATCATGGAAAAAGATGAAGTTTTGCAATGAATTGGAAATACTTCCTTTTTAATTTTTTGTTTTGCTTCTTTGGAACAGTGCCTTAGACATTCTTGAAGAAATTAACCTATCCATTGGGCGTAAAAATAACTTCAGTGAAGCAGCTTTGGAAAAAATACTCGATCACAATCTTTCCCAGAAGTATAGTCAAATGGGCTATATATCATGCAATAACATCATTTCAGATGGCTTCTATGATTACGGGCAGGTAAATCAATTTCACTATCTCTCAGAATGCATCATGTGACATGTGGGGCTTGATGAATCCAAGGCTGGAGTTAAAATTGCTGAATGAAACATGAACAACCTTAGATATGCAGATGATACCACTCTGATGGCTGGAAGCGAGGAGGAGCTGAGGAGCCTAATAACCAAGGTGAAAGAAGAAAGTGCAAAAGCTGGATTGCAATTAAACATAAAAAACCCAAGATTATAGCAACCAGAACAATTGATAACTGGAAAATAGAGGGAGAAAACGTGGAGGCAGTGGCAGACTTTGTATTTCTAAGCACAAAGATTACTGCAGACGCAAATTTCAGCCAGGAAATCAGAAGACATTTACTTCTTGGGAGGACAGCAATGACCAATCTTGATAAAATAGTGAAGAGTAGAGACATCACACTGGCAACGAAGAACCACATAGTGAAAGCAGTGGTATTCCCCGTAGTAACCTATGGGTGTGAGAGCGGGACAATAAGGAAGATTGAGCAAAGGGAGATAGAAGTTTTTGAACTGTGTTGCTGGAGGAAAATTCTGAGAGTGCCTTGGACCGCTAGAAGATCCAACCAGTCCATACTCCAGGAAATAAAATCCAACTGCTCACTGGAGGGAAGGATATTAGAGGCAAAGATGAAGTACCTTGACCACATTATGAGAAGACAGGAAGGCTTGGAAAAGATAATGATGCTGAGGAAAATAAAAAGAAAAAGGAAGAGGGGCTGACCAAGGACATGTGACCAAGTGACTGGCTTAACTCTGAAGGAGCCCACGGCTGACAGGGAGCTCTGACGTGGGCTGGTCCATGAGATCACAAAGAGTCGGAAGTGACTGAACAAATAAACAACAAATACTCTTGCTCTACATTGGTAAGTAAACCAAGTATTGTTAAGTCCCTGACAGTCCCCAGAGCAAGCCAACTGTCAGTCATATTACTCCTGGATCTCCTCGTTGCTTGAGAAGTGGGGAGCACGCAGCACTAGTAACTAACATTGATGCCTTTCCCATAGCCTCAATCTGCTTATAAAGTTAAAGTAAAATAATCTTTGCTGTCAGTAACCAGATATTTCTCATTCTCCATTATTAAGCTACCAGCGAGTCTCCGAGTAAATTAAAACAATAATTTGCTTTTGTCAGAGAAATTGTTGATTTGGCTTAGCCTTTCTGGCTTTGGATATTGTTTTGTTGTAATCTAGCTTCCTTTTATGTGCAATTACTATTCTCTTTATTTTAAAAACTAGAAAAAGACACTTAAACAATATTCATTCATTTCCATTTTTTCTTTAACCTAAATACTTAACAGAAGCATACCAATGTGTTTGTCATTTTTAAAAAGTGGAACAATAAATCTATCAATTTATTAAAATGTTATTTTTACTAATGCAACCTGAAATGATTTGAAGAGAGAGCTTGTTTTAGAGTGGTGTGCCAAAAAAATCAAAATCACTCAGAAAAGTAACAACATTAAGAATGTGTGTACAAAATAAACCTTCCTTTCCCTGTTTATAATTTGATGTTGACTGCTTGAATATAGGAAGTATTCACATGTAACCTTAAACCATGATTTAGCACTCTGTGAGTAAATGGAAAGAAGCTCATGTGAAGCACCCGTCCCAGGAAAAGGAATAGATCGGAATTCCCCTTTGGTTTGTTATTTATTTATTTATTGTTTGGCATATTTGTATCCTGTCCTTCTCAGCCCGGAGGGTTGCCAACTACAGTTAATAAATGATAAAAGCAATTAAAACAATTCGTTAATGCTTTAAAATTACTAAAACATTGTTTAAATCACACAGGTTTGAAATCATAGTCCAGGTCACTGTAAGACTTAATGTGGACCTCAAGATGTAGAACTGCCCCCCCCCCCTCACCTGCAGTCTTAATCTTTGACTATCCCAGTTAAAGCTATTAGAAGTTGCAGTTTAACAACAACTGGAGATACTCACAGTTCCCATCCCTCCTTTAGCAGATTCCTCTCCAGTTATCTGGGAGCAAGCAATTGTAAATTAAACAAGCCAACAGTAAAAACAAACAAAAAAAACCCCTCTAAGGTTGTTCCTCTGGTTTATTTAACCAGCCATTGTTTATTTTAGACCACAATTCCTTGTTCACATATAACAACATACCAGACATACACAAAAATGAAAGCAAATTCTGTTTTTTCTTTTATTTTGGCTGTATGTGTGGGGAGCATTTTATGTGAACCTGTAAATGTATTATTAATTTATTATTTAACATTATGTGTGAACACGGCCATTGACTGTCCATGAGCTTAATGGAGATGGCAGGTGACTCGGTGATGTTCTTCTTTCTCTCTAGGTAAAACCTGGGGTTAAACTGTTGTCACTGGAGGAACTCAGTTGTCAGGAGCTTAATGATCGACGTGCTATAATCTTAGTAAATGCTAAACTACCAGAACCGTGAGTCTATGAAACTTTATCCTGACCCATCTAATTTTTCTTCTGGCCTTTTTGAATGCCTGAGGAATGATCCTCACCTTATCCATAATTTTGGCCCCAAAGCCCCCCTCAACATCTACCTGAGATCAACTTATACTTGAGTACATACAGTACTTTTGCTATAAACATATGTCTGGAAAGTTGTACCAATAAAAATATTACAAAAAAAGGGAGGGAATACAATTTTTTTACCAAGAAATTATAAAAACAAGGTGTTCTATTTAGATGGCAAAACCTAGAAGGGATATCTCTATCCTTTAAAGAGAGAAATATGTTCTAGATTTGGTGACAAAGGCAAAAGATTTGTATAAAAGAAACAGATTTAAATTAGATAAATCAGCAGAAAAGTGAAGAGGCTGAACTACAAGATAAAGGAGGAAAGGAGAGGAGGATAAAGGGACAGATGGGGAGGGAGAAGAAACACAGAGAAACAAAGGTAGTTTAAACACCCCAAAGTAAATATGGAACTGGGGAGTCTTACTTGGAATATCAAAGGTTTGAACAGACTCCCATAAAAAGAGACTCACATAAAAAGACATATATAAGACTGCTGTACTACCCCAAAATGGGAAAGGAATATATTGCAGCCACAAAAGAAAAAAAAGAAAGGGGTGATTCTATACATTGATGCTTCTACAAACTCAGAAAAATTTCATTCCTTTAATCATGACAGTGTTATGATATAAATGTTGCCATTAAGGCCTGGAATGACTTAGGGGCACTGCTGATGTCATGGTGTCCTTATTTTTCAGTGAACCCACCACTGTTACTCCTACAGACGAAAGGACAATGCTAGATGTAAATACCGGCCGAATTGCATCTTCTGGTGCATTCAGAAAAATAAGTAAAGAAAGAGCTGGGTATGTGTTTTATTCCTTTCTACTTCTTTGGATGTAATAAATGCTCTGACTGAATGTTCAGCATCCAGTGAAAATAAGTTTATTTAGAGAGGTGTCCTCTTTGCTCAGCGTGTGAAAGCAGAGTGAGGAACGAAAATCAGAATGCTGCTTAGGAATGTGATGCAGTGGAGCCTTCAAAAACATTTCACTTCCTGAAGTAGATTTCCAAAATTACTCCTCGCCCCTTTTAAATTGTGTATCTTCCTGGCATCAGTTTTTATCTATTCCTCTTTCTCATCCATACCTAATCATAGTCCTGCTTGCTGCTGACGGCTTCCACTTTTGCTGTGCTTGTAAACAAATCTAGGATGATGTGGTACTAGCTTCACCTCTGAGTTGTTATGACTCCCATTTTTCTTGTTTAAAATTCAGATTTAGCCATAAAAGTTAAACGTTTCCCCTTGACATTAAGTGTGGTCATTTCCGACCAGGGGTGGGAGTGAGGGTGGTGGTGCTCATCTCCATTTCTAAGCCGAAGAGCTGGTGTTGTCCTTAAATGCTTCCAAGGTAATGTGGCCGGCATGACTGCATGGAGTGCTGTTACCTACTCACATTTGCATGTTTTCAGTCTGTTAGGTTGGCAGAAGCTGGGCCTAACAGCAGGAACTCACCCCGCTCCCGAAATTCGAACCGCCAACCTTTTGGTCAGCAAGTTCGTCAGCTCAGTTGTTTAACCTGCTGTGCCACCGGGGGCTCCAGATTTAGCCATAGTTCCATTCAAAATTGTGCTTCTATCAGTTTCCCAGTCATCTTAAGCTGATATTGAAGACACCTGGGGTTGCATGGTGGTAGAAATAATATCTTTTGAGCTTTCCTTACTGGCTTCATCCATCAGTGCAACTTGATCCAGGCCATAATGAATGAAATTTTTCAACCACACCTGTATAAATGAGACTTTTCAGCTCGCATTTAGCAAGCACCAAATAAAAAAGGCAACCTTCTCCAATCTCCAAACAGTTTTTATCCACCCTCACCAATATATGGTCAGGCTGTCTGAGGAGGATGGGAATTATAGTCCAACACACCTGAAAGGCACCAGACTTCAAGTGAAAGTCTTCAATACAGCATTCAGTCCTTTGATGAAAATTTGAGTGTACCCATGGCAACTTGCCCCTATTTGTGATTTCTTGCTGTGCAGCAGAGATGGTTCTCTTGTCTTTTCTCCCATCTAACATAATTTCTTGAGACATTTCCAGACATCATTTATATGCAATAACATACCGTATAATAAAATAACTGTGAAATAATGCCATCAACCATCATGTTTATTTTCCCCTGATGCAGGTCTGCATTCAAGCATGAAATGAAATTTATTTACCATTGGTACAAAATGTATCTTTGCACTTTAATACTAGTCATATCTGGTTTGGATCTTGACTGGCTAGGTCCTTTTTTTCCTCTACTTCAAAGTCAATTGTGTGTGTGGTGTATGTTTGGTAAATGGACAGAGCTGGATTCAGACCTTAGTTAGTTCCCTATAGTTCCTGTTGAAATCAATGAAATTTATTAGTGATGTCAAAGAAGGGAATTCTTTCCATATCTATGTAACAGTAAAACCAGTTAAAGTTTATCTATGAATGTACATAAGTAGGCTTGTAGTGTGGCTTTTTGCATTGTTTTCAGTGGGGTATAACTTATTTTGCACCATACCTTCTGTAAAGATGGCTTTTAAAATGATCAAAGCTCTGGAGAACAAGCCCTGTGGGGAGCGGCTTAAAGAGCTGGGCATATTTAGCCTGCAGAAGAGAAGGCATGATGGCCAGGTATATGAGAAGTCATAAGGAGGAGGGAGCAAGCTTGTTTTCTGCTGCCCTGGAGACTAGGACGCGGAACAATGGATTCAAACTTAAGGAAAGGAGATTCTATCTGAACATCAGGAAGAACTTCCTGACTGTGACAGCTGTTCAGCAGTGGAAGTCTCTGTCCTTTGGAGGCTTTTAACCAGAGGCTGGATGACCATCTGTTGGGGATGCTTTGAATGCAATTTTCCTACTTCTTGGCAGGGGGTTGGGTTGGATGGCCCACAAGTTCTCTTCCAACACTATGATTCTATGATTCTGCTGCTGCTATGTCATTACTGCTTTTAGCTCCTTTCTTTTTGTGTTGCTTAGGAAATAGAAGAACCACACTAAGTACAGGGAGGAAATATTAATGACAAAAAGTTTATTTGCTGCCAGAGTGGTAATTCATTAGTCGTTAGCCATCCTGAATGCAAGACCTCATCCATATTTGGTCTTTGTTTTTGAATGGTCTCAATACTATGGAATCATTGCCTTTATACTATAAACATTGTGCATTTTATATACTTTGATGTACAAAATGGCACTTTTTCCTTTGTGTATGTCCTCTGCGTATGTCGGAAGAAAGAGCCAATTTAGTAGAGAACATTTTTTTAAAAGAGAAATAATGTTTTAAAATAGTTTTAAAATCATAACATTGTAGAGTTGGAAGAGACCTCATGAGCCATCCAGTCCAACCCCCTGCCAAGAAGCAGGAAAAATGCATTCAAAGCACCCCCAATAGATGGCCATCCAGCCTCTGTTTAAAAGCCTCCAAAGAAGGAGCCTCCACAACACAATCATTTTAAAATAATGTTTTCTATTTGAAATTTTTGTGGGCTGTTTTGAGAAAGAGAAACAACACCCCATCACACAAAACACCAATGCAAAGTAAACATTCACCACCAGAGCAAACGTCCACCAGTCAGCAAAGTCTCTCTTGAATCAAGAGTCATTAGTGAGGGATCGGTCCTTTGGCCTCCTCCAGCAATTTTCAGAGCTGCTTCCTTCTTCCTCTGGCTGCTATGCAAAGTAATGAAGACGTTGATGTTTGGTGATGGTACTTGCTGAAAATGAGGAGGGTGCTGATAAACCAAAAGTATGCTAGTTACAATGTGCATGGTAGCAGATCCATTTTGATGAGTCATGTGCACATAAGACACCAATAGAAACGAGAGGAAGATATTATAGAAAAGTGACTTATTTTCAATATTTGATTTGGGGTACAAAAGAAGAGGGGAGTGTCCTCCAAGACCACTTGTATTTATATGACCTTTCCTTTGTCCTTGAAAAATATCTGAAGATATTTCTATTGCATTTTAAGAATTCCTATGCCTTACAGAAGTAAAAGAGACATTTTTAATTTTGATAGTTCATTGGACGAGAAGCCAGAATCTCCCGTAAGGTCTGCTTCAATCAGCAAAGGAAGCACTAGAGAAAAAGGATCAAGGTACCTGTGCAGATGTTTGCAAGAGTGCAAACATTTGAGCATATTACTATTTTTGTGTTTTTATATCTGATGTACCATATATGAAGAAGTTTACATTCTAAAAGCAGATACAGGAGAATAGAGGAGAAGTCATAAAGAGAAACCAGATATGCTTATAATTTGCGTATGCCACTATTTCAAAAGGGATAAAGAAATGCTAACACAGACATGGAGCCCTTGCTTCTTGGATGTTTGCCAGTGCTTATACAAACTCACTTTAACTTCCTTAGAGAATGACAGTGATCTTATGGAACCCCAAATAGTGAATAGAAATGGTCATCTGTAAGATCCGCATATTGAGAATTTTGAGAGTTGCCATTCATCTTCACCATACTTTTCCAGGGCCTCAAAAGTGTGTTAGGGTTCCGAATCCAGGTCTTCTAGGATTTTGATTAGTAACTATATAGAGACAAGGAACTATAAGACGAGTATCCTTTATCTAAATGTTTTAGATTTTAAATTCTTTTGGATTTTGGAATATCTGTATTTTATAAGTACAGTAGTCTCACTTATTCAACATAAATGGGCCAGCAGCAGAACATTGGATAAATGAAAATGTTGGATAATAAGGAGGGATTAAGGAAAAGCCTATTAAATGTCAAATTACGTTATGATTTTACAAATGAAGCACCAAAACATGTTTTACAACAAATCAACAGAAAAAGCTGTTCAATACACGGTAATGTTACATAGTAATTACTCTATTTACGAATTTAGCACCAAAACATCGCAATGTATTGAAACAGCTGTGGATCCAGGCAGGGGGTAGACTGCATTGGATAATACAGAACATTGAAGGAGCGAAGGTTGGATAAGTGAGACTCTACTGTACACAGGGTGATATCGATGACACTCAAGTTAAAAGAAAATCAAATTCTCTCTCTCTCTCTCTCTCTCTCTCTCACACACACACACAAACACACACATCTTAAATACTTGGCCTTAAGGTAATTTTATACACAATATATTTAATAATATTATGCACAAAACCAAGTTTGTATATACTGAAGCATCAGAAAATAAAGTTGTGAATTGCTGTCTTAGCCACCATGACAATGTTGGATTTTGGAGCGTTTTGGATTTCCAGGCATATTACTTGTATTTGGGAGAGTCAGTCCTATACTGGTAAATATTAAATGAGAAAATATTTCTGAGAGCACAAAAACATTGCAAATTAAGATTACACATGATATTATTGCCAGGAAATTCTAACACAGAGAGGCATCCCCCCCCCCTTGCCTATGATAACTAAAATCGGGGTTCTGTTAGAAAAAACATTTCAAACAAACCCATGTTGTCTTTTTTAAAAAGAAAAGGGAAAGGGAAAAAAGAGGAAGAGAAACCCAAAGAAGAAGACATGGAGCCTGCTATGCCTAAAATTGCTGAAGAAGTTCCTGAAAAGGTTGTATGGCTTCCTCCTCTTGACACAGTTTTGCAAGATTACATCAATGAAGTTTCCAAAACAATTCTGCCACTAGCAACCACCAAAGAACAGGTTGTACAACTTGCACAGTGAGTACTGGAATGCACTTGCTGTAATGTGCAATAAGTAGATAAAAATGCATTTTGAAAACTATTGAGCAACATTTTGTTGTGTTGTATCTCACTTTGACATTGCTATCAAGAGCTCATCCATTGTTTACTGCTGTAATTACTGTAGAAACCCTGGTAGCTTGCATTTCTTTCACAAAACAGACATATGACAGTCTCTTTTTTAAAAAAAAAATCCAGAAAACAAAACTAAAAACTAAATAAAACAGATAGTTTTGAAAGGTATTTTTAAAAGTTACATTTTTGCCAAGTTGGAAGTGAGGAAGGGCCAGTTTTTGAGCTGTTGGGGGATTTCTCCATAAGCTTACCTAAAAACTGCCTGAAGATTTATACAAGGAAGAGGATCCCACCATTGGGGCATCCCTACTGGAAAGGGTCTGCTACTTATGGCTATGGATATAGTGGCTGGACCATCTGGGTGCTGAAGACCTAAACTATCTAGAGCAGTAGTTATCAACCTGTAGGTCCCCAAATGTTTTGGCCTTCAACTCCCAGAAATCCTAACAGCTGGTAAACTGGCAGGGAGCTCTGGGAGTTGTAGGCCAAAACACCTGGGGACCCACAGGTTGAGACCCACTGATCTAGAGGGAAGAGTTGCCAGCCCCTGCTTTAGGGAATTGAATGGAGAGACGTATAGAGCTGGCAGAATGATGATCTAACTGCCACACAAGTTGGGTCATTGCCCTCAAGTTATGTGCTGAACCTAGTGCTCCAGTCATTCAGTAGTTTGTGGCATCTACTAATTTTGGGGATATGTTAAGATACTCTTAATTGGAGTTTAAAAAGTGGAATAATCTAAAACCTATTTAAATTTTATTATAGAGTGGCCTCTGGAGGTGCCAGTTGACAGGACAAGGATAAGGATTCTCTATGAAGGGTACAAGATTTGTATTAAGTCAGGAAATATTTTGTATGATGGCCAGAATTAAGTTGGAATGCCATGTCACTGAGTCCACATCTTTCTGTGCTGTCACATTCCCTATTGTGTTGTTTTATTTGTTCGTTTGCAATGTGGAAGTGGTTGCTTAGTTGTTCCTGTATTTTTTCAGTTCTCCTCAGTCTCTCATCAGCCTCTTGCCTCATATATAACAAAGAAGGAAACAAATGAGACATGAGGCTGGGGAGAGACATGGGGCTGGAGAGAGACATGAGGATCTATGAAATCCGAGAGGCATGGATTTGCATTGAAGATGATGCTTAGGTTCCCACCATTTCACAAATTCTGTTTCTTCAGCTGCATGTCTCATTCATTTTCTATTTATGTTTGTGGGAACCCAAGCATGGTGCAAATCCACAGCTCTCCACTCTCACACTTACAGTAATATACCATGCTACTTCTATGCCAAAATTTAAAACAATACAACATTCAAAGCATTTCTCTTTCCAAGCATTTTAGATGAGGAAGGCTCAACCTGTGTTATTTATTATTCCTTTTTTCACACTGGTGGTGACGGTTGTAAATGTCCAGGACCAACCAACATTTCAGTTTTCTGCTTGACACCTCTGATGAGCTCATCACAAACCCTTTTCTGAGCTCAGGATTGCAGTGCTGCAATGTATTTATATCCCACTGTATACACCATAGCTACTTATCAGACTGTCTCCATATAAGATTCTCACAGCTAATTAGGTTTAGGGAAAACAAAGGCAATAAGAAACCCTTTCTTCCTAAAGGTAGCTTCTTTTTCATCTAGGGTATTCATACACAGCAGGATGCATGTTAGCCAACATCATAAACAGACATTTTATGTATCTTTAAAGGATATTATGCATGGGAATTACTTTCCAAAACAGCCAGCACTGGTTTGGTCTATAAAGATAACATAACAGCATGACCTAGAAGAAAAAGCATTAGCATTTTAATCTGCCTAACAATATTTAGTATATTCAGAAAAATGAGTAATAAAAATAAAAAGCATCTACAATTGATGTAATACATAAAATTTAAGGGCAGTATTGTATCTTATCAGTGTTGGAAGCTGTATTGGCAGTGCTTGTATGGAAGTGACCCGTTTTAATTAAGCAGACCTTTTTACTGAGTGACAAGAATGGTATAAGAAGTAGCCAAATGGAACAAAGCAAAAATCAATCTGATACAGTTGTTGGACAAGTATAATAGTTCCAAATTTTGGTGTCCCCAAATGTACTACAACTCCCGCTAGCCCTATTCACCATCCATGCAAGCTGCAGTGAATGGAACTGTACTCTAGTAATGTTTTGGGTTGCTTTCAGACAAAGTCAAAATGAGGATCAAATAAGTGGGTTTTAAAATCACGGGGCCTGTCAGTCTTGGGAAATGGTCCCCTGCTGTCCTGACACCTTCCTTTGTAGCAGATTTTACAAATCCGCAAGATGGAAAGAGGACAACTGGCAGAAGTGTGTATACACAAGCAGATTTCTTATTCTCTCTCCTCACCCAACTATAAATTCAAGCTCTGTTTAATATCATAAAGATCAGAACAAAGGCAAGGTTACAGGGAGTTCTAATTGTAATTGCTTTCCAATTGTGCTTCCATTTAGCCACCTGTGTGTCCCTGGCTCCAATTTTAACAGCCTTGATTAGCTGTTTTGGACTTTTAAAACACACACATGCACTAAAGTAGTCCACATCAGGGTATAGGAAGGGAGTTACATGTTTTTCATGACTACAGAGATATACAGTCAGACAAATATGAACATTTTTGGCCAGAATCGACTTTTAAGTGCAACTTTTCAACCCAATTCAGCATGCATTTTCACAAAATGTTATTTACCCCCCCACACCCCCCAAATTCTGGTTTTGTCAGGGTTTTATGGAATGTGTAGAAGAGTCAAGGATAAGAACTAATAGAGTAGTACAGTAAAGTAAACCAGTTTAAATCTCTGATTAAGCATGAAAGTGTTCATTTCTGTCTTTTAATGAAGAAAGGGTGTACAAAAAGGAACATGAATGCTCCCTATATTATTAGCAAACCCCAGATTTTTAAAATAAACCTTTGCTTGTTTTCTCAGAATGTTTCCAAAGAGTGTCCTCCAATTTTTGCATTGTGTAGGTTTTTTTTAAGGAAAGGTGCCCTTCACCCACTTTGAGCCTGCAAACATTGGAAGCTGCTTGGAATATAAGAACAGAAGAAATGTCCTGCCCAGTCATGATGAGTCATCAAACCTCTAAAGAGACAGTCTTGTAGAAGCAGTATTATTGTTAATTCTAATGCATATTATGAAAATGTCTGACTTGCTTCCATCTTGTTGAACTGTAAAATAGGTTTGTTGCAGACAAGATGGGTGGTCCAATTGAAAGAGACAAGTTACACGAATTCAGCTGGGAACTTCATATAAGTGAAATCGAATATGAGCTTAAATGCAATGTTGTACCTATTGGGAAGATCAACCAAGGGACCTTCTATCACAGAGCTTTACTTTTCAAGGTACAGCATACCAAATAACTCACTTGTTACAAGATCTCCACTATCTGCCATCAGTCTGTTTTTAGGCACAAATTATACAGGTGAAATCTAGGCTATCTAACAGGCCATGGCCTAAATCCAGGTATTGCCCATGACTAGAGCAGATCCATTGAATCAGTTGAATTTACCCATATGTGGACATTATTCAACACCTGACTGGATTTATTCTCGTTACCAACAAGATTGCCACTCCTATAAAAGGCAAAATAGTTCCCTTCTTTGCTGCCTATTCTTTCCCACAGACTATTGAGAAGTGAAGGTTTTAAAGAAAGAGCTTTTAAGAGGGTGCCATATTATTTAAGATATACTATTTTAAAAATGCTTATCATTTTAATTGTGTACTTTAAATTGTTTTTTATGTTGTTAATAATTTAACTCTGTTTTAATGTCAACCATTTGTATGATTTGCCTGTAATGCATTAATTTGTCCAGGTCTTGGAGAAAAGGTGAAGTATAGAGGATGATGTTGATGTTTAAGCTATGTCAACCAGTTACCTACGTGCTACTACAATTCCTCTTGTTTAATGTTGATATGCAGATTGACATGGGGATATACATCAACAAGAGCTTGCCAGTTTTGATTGTATCTTATTTTTTGTACACTTACATCCTTTGATATGTTAGTTTCCCATCAGACTAAGGGTGCTTCCTGTACCTTTAAGAATGAGCACCATTTAAGATGTGACCAAGCTGCAGTGACAAAGTGGTTTATTTCAGAACTGGTGTCATGTTCTGATCTGAAGGCCATGGGTCAAGTTTCATTTCAGCTATGAACTCACTGAGACACTAACTGCTGTCTCACATCCTCAATTCTTGCCTGCATTATGGAGATCACCAAACTGACCTCACTTGCTGGGTTGTGATAAAGATTCCTACAGTGACATTTGGGAAGTGTTTTGAAAAAGCAATATAGACACATGTGTAGTACATGGTGTGCATAAACTTTGCTTTTACTTTTATTTTATTTTTATCCTGCCCTGTATCATAGATCCCATGGCAGGTTAAAGAAAAAGCACTCACAAAATATTAACCCACATGCATAGGATTAAAAAAAATCTCCTGTGAGAATTGCAGGATGTTTTCTGACCCCAATGGGAATCTCTTTGGCAAAGTATTAAAATAATAATAATAATAATAATAATAATAATAATAATAATCACCATCATCATCTTTATTTGTACCCCACCACCATCTCCCCAAAGGGACTCAGGGCGGCTCACAGAAACACTCCAAGTGCCACATGCAGACAACAATACATAAGTATAAATACAATGACATAAGTATAATCAACTGTGCATACAAATCTAATTAATAAAATTATAAAATATTAAAAATTATAAAATTCCTCAAACACAGTGGAAATAGATTATGTCCAAAGGAGTGTCTCAGTCTTTCCTCAATAATTATTTCAGGGCAGTCTTGCTGAGCAATTTGTAAAAGGAAAGATATAACTGTCTTCCTGTGATTTCCCATTTCAAAGTGGGGAATTCTGAGCTTTCTCTCACCTCTTCTATGTAGAAAATGAACATGCCAGAGAGAAAGGAAGGCAAAAATGCAGCTCTCTGACGTGACCATCCTGTTTCTGGCACAGAGGACCAGTAAGGATAGGACCAATGTAAACATTAAACATTGTACCACTTATATGGGGCAGTGAATTGATGTTGCCATTTAGGTAAAAAGTACATCCCCTAATAAAGAAAATAGGATGTAGAGAAAATAAGGCTAGGCATCCTTCTGAAGGGTTAATTAGCTATACATATTGATTTCAGTTTTGCTGACACTAAGGGCATACAATTTTTCAAATCCCCACCTGAAGTCTGTGGCAGTGTGAAACAAACAAGTGGGGGCAGAAGAATATGTAAACTATGGTATTGTCATCAAATGTTTTATTTGCCTATTCATCTCATATAGTTTACCTAGAGTTGCTAAGAACTGCAACTTATAATCTTCCAGTGAATATTGGTACTGGTCATTCTGGAATCGTACTTGAAATACAACTTTTCCAAGCTCTCTGGTTTACCTTTGAAAGCTGATACACCTCCATGTTACCCTTCCAAGAATTATCTCCCATCTTTGGCCATTCCTTCTAGCTGGATTGGGGGAACTGAGGCACATAGGCCCCTTATATCTGCCTTCTAAGCACCAATTACGGATTCCAGAAAGGTCTCCAGCAACAGGCATAGTACCTGGTTGCTTATTTTCCACTTCCATTCTTCTTTCATCCCCATCCCTCCTTTTGTACTGTGGCTTGTTCAAAGGCAGAGAGCCATTTAAAATTATAATGCTCCTGAAGACAGCTGGCAAAAACGCACACTATAAATGTAATAACTAATACTATCATCTTGTTGCTTCATTCGATAGGTTCTGGCGGACAGAATTGGCGTTAGTTGTAGCTTAGTCCGTGGCGAGTACAACAGAGCATGGAATGAGGTGAAATTAATTGATGACTCTCCTTTGGGAATACCTGGACTCCTGCTTCCTCCTCGAGTATTTATTGTCGATCTCATGTACGAGCCAGGCCACCTGATGAAAGAGGGAAGTCCAGAAGCAGATCGCTATCGCCGTCTTTCATGATCTTTTCATCACAACCAAAAAGAAACTTCTCAATTCATTTTATTACATTTGCACAGAGTGAATTCCTTGATTTATTTCAGAGCTGATCTGGGTGCCAAGGACTGCACCTTTGTGTGCACAACCCAGTCTGGAAGAAGCTGTGGGCCTGTCGTTTCCCTACCAAAAAAAATCTGAAACTCTAATGTCTTGCCACTCAGAAAACTCTTTAGTTTTCATCATACAGAATTTCAGGACAAGTCTTATGCGTGTCTTTGATGCATTGCTTAGAATAAAAGAAGATTTTGTAAAGTGGTTGCTAATTAATGTTTCATAAAATGTTGGTTTAACATTTCACAGACCACCAGGACATTCATTTAACAGCTGGAGATCTTTCCTTGCAATTCATTTCAGTACTGGTGAAATTTTTGCATTTTGCCTTATCTTTGCTATATATAAATCAGTCTAATGTCTACCCTTTTTTCTGTTAGCAACCATGTAACTTCCATTCATTGTTAATGGGAATGACATGTAGCCAAAGCAGAAGGAATAAGCAAACTATCTTAAAACTGAATTAGATGTGATGAGGCACCCATTAATATTTACTGTATGACCATGTTTTCATATGAAAGGTACGTTCATGAAATACAGCACACGGGAGATCTTGGGATTTTTTTTACTGCAATTCCCAATCGTCCCCCCCCCCCCCCCCGCTAAGGGCCAGCATATCTTTCCTTAAACTCTGCACATGGGGGAAGACAGTGAAGCCATTTCCTCTCCTTTGCTCAGTTCAGTTATGCCCAGTGGTTGAGATACTTTTCCTCAAACCGTATCCCATCCTTGAAGAGAAGTATTGTGGACAAGGATACAAGATGTAGTTGCAGAATACAGAAAAGTAAAGTGAGCAAGGGCAAGTTTCCCACCATCATGTTCTTTTTCATATAAATAAAATGACATGATATTCATTGCTCTAAATGTCAATGTGTCAAACATATAACTAAAATAAAAATGGCTCCCATCATATCATTTTTGGTCCTATGAAGTAGAAATTAGATGCATGCAAAAGCCTGCACTGCTGCCAAAATTGGATCTCAACACTGAGTAGTACTCAATACTGCACATAGGAAAAATGTGCACACCACCTAATAATTAGTTGGGTCTACTAGTACAGCAGTACTAATTGTAAACTAGGTAGGGACAACAAATTCTAGAGTTCTTTCTCTCTTTTTCTGTGTATGGAGAAATTGACCCTTCCAAAAAAGATCATTCATCATAAGACACCTAGCTTTGAATACCAGACAAAACATGAAGATCTATTCAGATAATGTTATGCAGCCAGTAGAATTCTGGGTTGCATCAACAGGACTATTACGTCCACATTGAGGAAAGTAGTGGTGCCATTCTATTCTGGTTTTGTCAAAGCTCATCTGTAATAGTGTCTCCAATTTAAGGCACCACAATTCAAAAAAGATATTGACAAACTTGAACATGTCCAGAGAAGGGCAATCAAGATGATCCATGGTCTGGGAACCACACCTTCAGAATGTACCCTTGTCATAATCTCTCCACAATCACACTGCAGATACAGTACTTTTAGACCACAGCTGGTGGTATGAGTGCTTTGAAAACAAGGTGCACATGAAATGCACATCTTGCTTTCAAGCATAATCGCACACATGGAACTCTCCCAGAGCCATGATTTGGCTGCAGAAAAGGCAGGGTTGTTTATATGACTCTTTTCCAAAGAAAATTAGATCTCCCCCCCCCCCCCATTTCTATCATATAGACCACACAAATTCAGTGGTGTTTGGGTTGCTGTGAGTTTTTTCGGGCTGTATGGCAATGTTTCAGCAGCATTATTATAATAAGGGAAACTAGACAACAAGCAATCAAGGGCTAACAGAGGATGCTTCCAGGCCACAAAGGCCAGGCTACCTTTATGCAGATACTCTCACTGACTGACTTTACAAATTTCATGGCTACTCAAATGCTAATTCAAGCTTGCCGATTGCAACACTCACACTTGCTTGAAACAGACAAGGGTTCTTTCTCCCACCCTGGACATTCCACAGGTATATATACACTCCACTTGCCTCACTGCCAAAACAACCTCTGAAGATGCCTTCTATAGATGCAGGTGAAACATTAGGAGAGAATGCAGCTGGAACATGACTGTACAGGCTGAAAAACTCACAGCAATCCAGTGATTTCAGTCATGAAAGCTTTCAACAATACATTGAACAACTCTCAATGGTGTTTGCAAATTTGGCAGCGCTGTACCAAAGGGCCATGGAATATTCTGTCACTTTCCTGGTCTGTACTCCAGTATTGTCCAGAAAGCAAATAATAAATCAGGAAAGAACTAGTGTACTTTATTTACTCCATTTGCCAGGGATACTAATTCCAACAAGCTCTTTCCTTATTTTTTGAAGGGCCTTATCTGACTCCAAGCTTCAGGAGCTTGAATTTCAAGATCTATGCAACATTATGTTAATCAAATTCCCCCACCCAATTACACTGATTATCTTGTCCTATCTTATTGTATTTCTAGCTACTCAAACTAATTGGAATAAAAAGACCGTATTCATCATCTGAAAGGCATCTAAATCTTTGGAGACTCTGGGTGAAGGGAAATTTGTCAGGTAAAAAACTGGCTCTGAAAAATACAAACCTAAGAGGAAGAGCTTAAGCCATTTGAGGCCAAAGGAATGACTCATAGTGGCTTCCCCAGGACAATAAATGTGGTTATTGATCATATGCCCATGACTGACTGGGATTTCCTGAAAATGGGAATCTGAAATCATTACTGAAATAAAGCAACATCTATTTGATTAAATATTTTCAAATTAATTTTGAAAATGTAGCCTTGAAAATATTGTTGGCTTAAACCATAACTATTCCTTTCTATTTTGCACCTCCCTTTTCCAACAACATGCTCTGGGTAAAACACGCACATAAAGAAAAGGAAAAAAATGTTATTGAAAGAGCATGTAATAGTGTAATGAAGAAGGAGAATTAGAAAGCAATACTTTATTATTGCTCATTCACCATTTATCACAAATGCTGCGAAGCATAATACATTGCTGGCTGCTGAGGGAAGGATTCTCGGCTGATTCCCTTGTTACAAGAAACTGGATACTTTTAGCAAGGAAATTGGTCTGTCGAGAAGAGGAGCCCATTTAGTCCTGATTGGTGCATGAAACATGACATACCCTCGCCCTTAAATCATTTATATTTCACTTTTTTTATGATGCAGTTGTGAATTACTTCTTTCCGCATTTGTAATTAAAGGATGTAACAGATGGCCTGGGCCCAGTTCAGGGCGATAAATCCATTCAAACAACCTACAGGGAAGCTGCTGGGGACAAATGATTCTTTGCCCATTGTATTCCAAGATTTGTCTCGCTGAAATCTGGTGGAAAACAAGGATGAGTCCAAAATAGCCTGGCCTTGTTTCCAGTCCACTGAAGGTGTTGGCTTTTTGTTTTGTTTTTCTATAATAGTTGTTACCCATCTGCCACAGGAAAAGGCTCAATGTAAGACTGAATAAAATCTTGGGAATCTCATTATATATAGTACTAATATGCAACTGATCTCACACGAACCTCTTTCACTTTTGGGTAGTTCTCAGGTTTGGGGATATATCGTGTTTCCCCGAAAATAAGACACTGTCTTACATTTATTTTCCTCAAGAAGACACACTATGGCTTATTTTCAGGGGATGTCTTATTTTTATTAAGTATGGTACAACAATCTTCATTCATGGGATGATCTCTCTGGGTTCAGTAGAGATCAGTCTGTTAGCCAGCAGTAGCAGATTGCTTGCTGTAGCTTTTCCCCTATCCCCTGGTGTTTATGTGGGGTGAGAGAGACCCACAGACTGTTGCTGATCAGTGCGGGAGAACAACAGCAGTCCTGGTGTTTGTGGAGAGAGAGAGAAATCCACAGACTGCTGGTTGGTGCTGGGGGAGAGAGACCCACAGTGCTGAGTAAAATTGCAACCACAGCTGTTCTTCTTCCCCCTGAGGACACAATATCTAAAGCAGAGAGTCGCTTCACTGAGGAGACTTTTACGTTTCATTTTCTGTGTCTCCCTCTATGCCTCAGCATGCAGTACTTACAGAACGACCCGGGACCTGTTGGGGACCTTGTACATTGCATAGCTACACCTAGCACCTTGTCTTACTTTCAGGGTATAACTTATAATGCGCAAATGCTTAGAAATCCAGGTACGGCTTATTTTTTTTTAGTATGTCTTATTTTCGGGGAAACAGGGTATCTATTGGCTGCTATGATGATTAGCCAGGTACTGGAAAATTCAGACTATACCAGCAATCCAACTATGGCCTCCAGACAAGTTTTTTTGTTTCTGTCTTCTTTTTTGCTTACATCATATAACTAATATATCCATAGATAAGGAACAGTGGAAGCTGCAGTCCAAAAATATCTGGATAGTCACAGCTGCCCACCTCTGCCTTGGCAACGGCAACAATGGACATGCCAACGAGTACCATGTGAAAGGGAGAAAGAAAAATGTTTTACAGCAATAGCACAGATAAAGAAATAGGAAATCTTTATTAGATACAGAATGAGCAGTGCAATAATGATTTCTTTAAGCACAAGTTTGTTTTACAAAGATTTTTTTTTGTCGTGTCAGGAGTGACTCCTGGTGTGAGAGAATTGGCCGTCTGCAGGGACGTTGCCCAGGGGATGCCTGGATAATCTGATGTTTTTATCATCATTGTGGGAGGCTTCTCTCATGTCCCCGCATGAGGAGCTGGAGCTGATAGAGAGAGCTCATCCACCTCTCCCCAGATTCGAACCTGTGACCTGTCGGTCTTAAGTCCTGCCGGCACAGGGCTTTAACCCACTGAGCCACCGGGGGCAAAAGTCATACAAAGATAATATTTATAATTTAATAAACAAATTAGTTGCACTGCTTTGCAGAAGGCTGAGTTTTCATATTTCTTTTCCATGGTGTACTCAAAGAAGACACATCACAAACAAAGACACTGGAATGAAACCAATATCAACTACCTGCTTAAATTTGAGAAAGGCTTTCTTATGTAAGTTTCCAAGTACTGTAACTGCCTGTTCAGCTGGCGTGGATGACTTTTGGCCTTTCAGATGCATAGGACTACAGCTTCCACAACCACTGGCTATGGCTATGCTTGGCTGGGACCTCTGGGGTTTGAAATACAAAATATCTTGAGGTTTGAGAGTTCTTCATCCTTGCTATACAGCTTAGGTTTCATATTTTCCATGGTTGATGAATGGAAATTGAAATTATATACCAAGATTTCTGCACCAGGGGAGGTTGAATACTTCCAAAGGTATAAAGAAGGTAAATTACCTGGGCATGAGGGGGCAATGAGCCAGTATTGTGTAATGGTTCAAGCATTGAACTATGACTCTGGAGACCAAGGTTTGAATGTATTTATTTATTTATTTATTTGCTGCATTTATTAACCGCCGCTCTCAGCCCTGGGGCGACTCGCGGCGGTGTACAAACATATAAAAGACAATTTACAATGAGCCAACATGACAGAAACCAACATATCACTACTACACAAACATCTAAAGGAAGGAAAACAACCACAAACTATCAATTAAGAAGTGTGGAAGGTCCAGCTCTTCCTCTGTTCCCTACCTATAGGAAAGAATGTTCAACCACCTTTTTTCTACCTCAGATTTAACCAGGAAGGAGACTCAAAGCGGCTTACATTAATTGTTTATACACTTTGTGATTACATTGGCTTTTAAGACTATAGCTGGTACCCACAAATAAACACATGCAGAGAGTGTTACCTTATTCTGTACCTCTGTTATTGGACAGAATGACTCAGCACAAAGGAGGAAATGCCTGAGCAACATGATTTTCTGTAAAGCTAAATGGCTGCAGGCCTCAGCTAGTTTTCTGTTTCGGATCAGTTCATATGAAACACCTGCTTCCTGCCATGTTCTAATCCTGTTCCTGGCTCTGCTTTGCTGCTGCCACTCTTCCTATTGGACTCCCACCACCTGGCAGGAAGACAGTTTGCATGTGCCAATCACAAACTTTGTTTTTGTTTCAATTGTATTTAAAGATCTATTTTTCTTACATTTGAACTAATATGCTATCCAGTCAGAAAGCTTGTGCAAAAACACAAAAAAGGAAGAACTACAGATTAGTTAAGGATTGTAAAGCACTTTGTACACTGAACATTTCCAGATAAATCATTGTGATTGTGGATTTCTCTGGCAATGCTCCCCATCCTGGCCACTCCTCAGCTGTGGGGGTTGTTTGTTTTCATTTACTCACTTTTGTAAGCCAAAATCCATCCTCATTTCTGCTGGAAGAGTGGCTGAGAGGACCTCAGCATGCAGAAGACTCAATGGCCCATCATTTCAATCCTACACAAGACATCTGCCTGAATATATCAGAGACTAGTGTTACTAGGGAGGAGAAAATATTAATTACATGACAATCAGAAAGGATGCAAAGTTGAGCATACTTCAGAAACTTTGCTGCTGAAAGCAGTTTGTACAGAGTGACGCCGGCTTCCTTGTGAATCACCCACTTTGGCAGAATGATATGCCTCAGCATCTGCTGATATAAATGTGTGTGATGACCAGTTTGCCCTGGAAACCTGTCGACTAGGTTGTGCCAAGATATAGTTAAATCAGGAAAAAGATACATCTTGCTGCATGGAGAAGAGACTTGCCGTTTACCACCTACACTTTCAGACACCTACCCACACACATGCTGTTTTTCCTGCTGCTGCTACTGCTGCCCAGAAGTACGGATCCTAGAAGATCCAACAACGATTCTCTCTCTGTCTCCTTGCTCCTTGTGCTTTTCTGAATTTGGTTGTATCAGTTAAGAATCATGTTAAGCATTTCGGGGAAAAAGTCTTCAAGGTGGCATTTCTGTGCAGACCTACAAAGATATAGCAATTCTGATATTTTTTTTCAAAATATGTCAGATTACAAACAAAGGAGCTCTGGTATACAATACCATTATTGCAATAATAAGAAGCCAACCTTACAATGCCATTAATGTGTAACATAAGCCGCATCAGAGTCAATACAATACATATTTAATTTCCTTAAACATGCACTAAAATAACATTATTCCGACTGCTGGCTGGTTTCATACCTGCCAGCTCGTGCAATTATATTCTTGTTCTGTTTCATGTTTTGTTCAATCAGTGTCTCTCCAGGAACGGTAGCAAGCAGAGTGCAGAATCACTCCACCCCCTGCTACATCCTATAAAATCATTACACCCATAATTAACAGCATGCTCCCTCTGAGTGCTGAAGCGATCAGACTTAATCATTAATTAAACTTAGTGCTGGGCCTCTTTCACTGCATAGTTTTCATGAACTTTGACTCAAGATTAGACAGCAATTGATGGGTCTAATAATTTGATCTCCTGAGTGCCTTCAACTTCCACTGAACTTAGCACCTATGCTTAGTGCTCAAGTGATTTATGTCAAGTGGGAATGATGCAATTGCCATTTTTCTATATATATAAAAAATGTAGGGCTAAATTGTTCCATGAGAAGACATAGGTTTGGCCAGCACAATGGTTATCTTCATAACTCACTTCTCATTTAAAATATTATTTTTAACCTCCTTGCTTTTTTATTATTTTTTTTACAAAAGGATGTATTAACATTGATTCCAATTACACTTACCAGTGTTCAGTGAGTTATCTGCTATGAAATGCCATTGACAAAATTGATGCTATATATTTAGGTAATTTTGGCTGCTGTGGTTACAGAACCCCAGGATTATTCTATATGTTATGATGAATCTGCCATCCAATTGATGCACCTGATTACAAAGTCAGCGTATGAAATATAGACCCTGGAGAAAGTTTATCCTGGTGATGTTTAGTTTCTCCAAAATAGATGGTCCAGTTTACATGCCTATGGGTTGGGCCAGCTGTTGCAGTGGCAATGATAACTGAGATCCTACATCTCTGAATAGCTCTCTAGATTCAGTTCACACTATAGCCAGGTCTGGGCAAACTTTGGCCCTCTTGGCGCTTTGGACTTCAACTCCCACAATTTCTAACACCCTAGCATCTGTTGGGAAATGTGGGAGTTAAAGTCCAAAACACCCGGAGGGCTGAAGTTTGCTCAGGCCTGGAAAGACTCCCACTCCCATTTCAAAGTACCTGAGGTGTCTGCTTTAGCTAGTGTCTGACCCTCATATTATTATGGGCATGTATTTATTTATCCAGTCAGAAGCAAATTGAGAAGGTAAAGGTTTTCCCGACACTAAATCCAGGCGTGTCCAACTCTGGGGGTTCGTGCTCATCTCAATTTCTAAGCCAAAGAGATGGTGTTGTCCATAGACACCTCCAAGGTCATGTGGCCAGCATGACTACACGGAGTGCCATTACCTTCCCGCCAGAGTGGTACCTATTGATCTACTCATATTTGCATGTTTTTGAGCTGCTAGGTTGGCAGAAGCTGGGGCTAATAGTGGGAGCTCATGCCGTTCCCCGGATTTGAACCTGCAACCTTTCGGTCAGCAAGTTCAACAGCTCAGTGGTTTAATGCAGTGTGCCACAGTTATAATGTATAAAAACCCACAAAGTTAAATTCTTGGCAACAAGTAGCAACAGTAAGAACTGACCATGGAACAACAGACTGGTTCAAGGTTGGGAAAGGCGTATGGCAGGGTTGTATACTCTCACCCAACCTATTCAATTTGTATGCAGAACACATCCTGCCATGTGCGGGGCTTGACAAATCCAAGGCTGGAGTTACAATTGCAGGAAGAAACATTAACAACCTTAGATATGCGGATGATACCACTTTGATGGCCGAAAGCGAGGAGGAGCTGAGGAGCTTTCTAACCAAGGTGAAAGAAGAAAGTGCAAAAGCTAGGTTGCAGTTAAACATAAAAAATGAGATTATGGCAACCATTGATAACTGGCAAATAGGGGGAGAAAACGTGGAGGCAGTGACAGACTTTGTATTTCTAGGTGCAAAGATTACTGCAGATGCAGACTGTAGCCAGGAAATCAGGAAACACTTACTTCTTGGGAGGAGAACAATGGCCAATCTTTATAAAACAGTGAAAAGTAGAGACAGCACACTGGCAACGAAGATCCGCATAGTAAAAGCAATGGTATTCCGTGTAGTAACCTATGGATGTGAGAGCTGGTCCATAAGGAAGGCTGAGCAAAGGAAGATAGATGCTTTTGAACTGTGGTGTTGGAGGAAAATTCTGAGAGTGCCTTGGACCGCCAGAAAATCCAACCAGTCCATACTTCATGAAATAAAGCCCGAGTGTTCATTGCAGGGAAGGATATTAGAGGCCAAGATGAAGTACTTTGGCCACATCATGAGAAGACAGGAAAGTTTAGAGAAGATAATGATGTTGGGGAAAATGGAAGGAAAAAGGAAGAGGGGCCGACCAAGGGCAAGGTGGATGGATGGTATCTTTCAAGTGACTGGCTTGACTCTGAAGGAGCTGGGGTGATAGTATGATAGCTGGGTCCAGAAGCTCCGAGCTTTATGGAGATGCTGGGCTGTGAATAAGAGAAGAGACAGGGTGGAGAGCAGGGAGAGTGAAGGAAGGATACAAAAGAGGGGACGCCTAGGGCAGTGGTTCTCAACTTGTGGGTCCCCAGATGTTTTGCCCTTCAACTCCCAGAAATCCTAACAGCTGGTAAACTGGGTGGGATTTCTGGGAGTTGTAGGCCAAAACACCTGGGGACCCACAAGTTGAGAACCACTGGCTTAGGGTATGGGTTAGGCAGGGGTCCTCAAACTAAGGCCCGGGGGCCAGATATGGCCCTCCAAGGTCATTTACCCGGCCCTCGCTCAGGGTCAACCTAAGTCTGAAACGACTTGAAAGCACACAACAACAACAACAACAACAATGCTATCTCATCAGCCAAAAGCAGGCCCACACTTCCCATTGAAATACTAGTAAGTTTATATTTGTTAAAATGGTTCATCATTTTAATTATTGCATTTTAAGTATTTTTGCACTACAAATAAGATATGTGCAGTGTGCATAGGAATTCATTCATATTTTTCAAATGATAATCCGGCCCTCCTTGAGAGACTGTGACCTGGCCATCTGTTTAAAAAGTTTGTGGACCCCTGGGTTAGGGCAAGGTTTAGGGTTTGGGTTACAGTTAGGGTAAGGGTTATGGTTAGGGTAAGGGTAAGGTTTAGGGTTTTGGTTAGCGTCAGGATCTTAGGCTAAGGGTTTGGGTTAGGGGTTAGGCTTAGGCTTACGGTACAGTTCAGGGCTAGGGTAGGGGTAAGGGTTAGGGTTTCACCATTAAAGAACTCTTATATTCCTTCTATATTTTCTGTCTTCAGCCTGGCTTACATTAGCTAAGTTTCTCTTGTGCAAACAGCGCTCCCGAAGGAGCAATGTGGCATCTCTGTAATGCTCCGAGCTTCCGGACCCAGCTAACATACTATTAAATCCTGGCTTTGACAGGCAAATAAAAACACTCTCAACAAAAGATTCCCCCCAGGCACTTCCAAGCCATTGAATGCAAATCAAGGTGATCAGCTGAAACATTAACAGCTAGCCCCAGCAGACAAAAGTCCTTTGGGTTGTTGTAGGTTTTTCCGGGCTATATGGCCATGTTCTGGAGGCAATTTTTCTCCTGACGTTTCGCCTGCATCTATGGCAAGCATCCTCAGAGGTAATGAGGTCATTACCTCTGAGGATGCTTGCCATAGATGCAGGCGAAACGTCAGGAGAAAAATTGCCTCCAGAACTTGGCCATATAGCCCGGAAAAACCTACAACAACCCTTTGATGGCATTTGTTCTAATGGCTTGTTCTTGGGCTGCCGGAATCAGGCCCTCTGTCTCCTTTTTCAAAGTTCCATTTGTGAGCCACAGCCATGTTTTTTCATTATTATTATTATTAATAGATATGTTCATTATTTGATGTGTTCCTTTTCTGTAACTATTATTATTATTATTATTATTATTATTATTATTATTAGGGGTGGCCACGGCCGACAGGGAATTCTGGCGTGGGCTGGTCCATGAGGTCAGGAAGAGTCTGAAGTGACTGAACGAATAAACAACAACAAAAATCTTGGCATTAAACTAAATGTCCTTTGACCAGAAGCTGTCCACTTGGAGAGCCTCCGATGTGGCTGCAAGAAGGACCTCCACTGTGCATTTGGCAGGGCTCAGGCTACATTGTAGCCTCGCCGGTGGTTTGCTCTTCTGCCCACTCTGCGCCTGGCAGATTAGAAGAGATAAGCCGACCAGGGCGGGAGGGAGGGAGGAAGGGAGGAGGAAGCGGAGGGCGGGGTTTGGCTGCTGCTCCTATGGCCTTTGATTCCTGGGGGAGGAAGAGGCGCCGCTGCCCCTCCTGTTTTCCCTGGGCTGGCGATGGCTGTGCGGCTCCTCCAAAGGCTCCCGGGCCTCAGAGGGCGATCCCGGGCATTGCTCATCGCTCTTCCGCAGTCGGGGCCTCTCCTCGGGGCCGCTGGGCCGGCCTTTCGAGGGACCAAAGCCGGCGACACTGGTAGCGGTTTTGGGGCTGAACGGGGCCGGATCAGGGCGAGCAAGGACCGGAGGGAAGAGCAAAAAGGAAAGGGAGGTGGGTGGGTGAGTGGGTGAGTGAGTGGGAAATGCCTGCTGGTGGCCGTAGTGATGTAGGCGAAACCAATACATTAACACCGAGGAAGAAAATGTTGTATTGTCGAAGGCTTTCATGGCCGGAATCACTGGGTTGTTGTAGGTTTTTCCGGGCTATAGGGCCATAGGGTTATAGGGATCACCAAACGCAGCGCCCAGACACGCATCAAGGAACATGAAAGGCACTGCAAACTACTCCAACCAGAGAAATCGGCCATAGCAGAGCACCTGATGAACCAACCTGGACACAGCATATGATTTGAGAACACAGAAGTGCTGGACCACTCTCACAACCACCATATCAGACTACACAGAGAAGCCACTGAAATCCACAAGCATGTGGACAATTTCAACAGAAAGGAAGAAACCATGAAAATGAACAAAATCTGGCTACCAGTATTAAAGGACTCAAAAATCACAACAGCAAAACAACAGAGGGGAAACAAACAGGCACATAAAATCATTCTCAACAAGGGATTCCCCCCCCCCCCCCCCCCCCCGGGCACTTCCAAGCCATTGAATGCTAATCAAGGTGATCAGCTGAAACATTCACATCTAGCCCCAGCAGACAAAAGTCCTTTGTCTCACCCTGGTCATTCCACAGATATATAAACCCATTTTCCCTACTTCCAACAGACCTCAGTACCTCTGAGGATGCTTGCCATAGATGCAGGCAAAACGTCAGGAGAAAAATTGCCTCCAGAACATGGCCATATAGCCCGGAAAAACCTACAACAACCCGAAGAAAATGTTGATCAGAGCTATAAACCCCTTGAAATTACCCCCAAAAGACAGAAGACTCTGTGGACACCATGTGTATGCGTCAATAGTTGATAGCAGACGTAACTAGGAATTCGTCCTGACACAGTAGTTAAGAACTAAGTAGGAATTACTTTAATACACTAATTAGACCTGAGTTGGAATTGTTCTGATATGTTAATTGGAACTATTAAGGCCGGACCTCTTTTAAAGGGAGATAACTCTTGTGCATAATAATAATAATAATAATAATAATAATAATAATAATACACTTTATTTGTACCCCGCTACCATCTCCCCAAGGGACTCGATACGGCTTACATGTATTACAACAGTAATACAAAACAATAAAATAAAACTCATAAACAAAAAAAGAGCAGTAAACATCAACAATAACACAATAACATTTAAAAACCTATGGCTGGGCCAAATGTAATAATTAAAAATTTAAAAATAATGCTGAGCAAGACCAGGTGAAATATAACTAGGATACAATTTCGGAAAAGAATGGGGCGTACAGAGAGTCCTAGATCACTAATAAAGTGCAATTAGGGACATATTGCTGGGAGTTTCCTTATTCTGGGAAGGCACACTGGAACAACCACGTTTTCAGGCTCCTCCTAAAGATTGCCAAAGTTGGAGCATGCCTGATGTCCTTGGGGAGTGAGTTCCAGAGTCGAGGGGGGGGGGGGCTCTGTAGACTGAGGTTTTTGTTCTGTGACTTAGCCACATCTACACTGGCAGTTTGAAATTGCATTATATGGTCAGTGTAGACCAGACATGGGCAAACTTGGGCCCTCCAGGTGTTTTGGACTTCAACTCCCAGAATTCCTAACAGCCAGACTTCTTATTGTCTCACTCCTGTTCTTAACTGCGAGTTGTTAGTAAGTCAGGTGTTTGTAACTCAAATTGTATTATATGGCATTATAGATGGCCCTTAGTAGTATGAGTTCAACAGGGATTGATGCTAGGCAAAGTTTGAAAGCGGGGGGGGGGGGGGGGAATCTTTTAGGACAACAACTGCCATTGACCTTGTTGGCTGTAGGAATTCTTGCAGCTGTAGTCCAAAATTGAACTTTTCCATACTGTCAGGTGACACTTTTATTTATTTTCTCCCCTAGGGGACTCAGAGTGGATTACAGCATTTACATACATAGGGAAATGCCTTTTTCAATTATATACAGAGTCACACAAACAAAGGCATAGGCTTCTCCTTTCATTTCTGGCTTCTGGAGCCGGTGCTTATCTCTGACTCTGGGGAGGTGCTTTCCTCCATTCATTTTTAAGCCAAGGAGTCTGCATTGTCATTTCCTGATTGTGTGACTGGCAAGATTGCTTAGAACGTTGTTTTACCTTTTCCTACCTAATTGGTTAATTTATCTACTCACAGTACATGTTTTTGAACTGCTAGGTTGACAGGAACTGGAACAGACAGGTGGGAGCTCACCACATCTCATGGATCGAACTGCCGACCTATAGGTCAGCAGTTCAGCAGCACAAGGGTTTAATCCAGTAGTTCTCAACTTGTGGGTCCCCAGGTGTTTTGGCCTACAACTCCCAGAAATCCTAGCCAGTTTACCAGCTGTTAGGATTTCTGGGAGTTGAAGGCCAAAACATCTGGGGACCCACAGGTTGATAACCACTGGTTTAACCCATCATGCCACCATGGCTCCTAAGACTGCAGTCTATTATTATTTTGCTCACAGGCAAGCCTTTTAATCATTTCCCAGGCGTTTGAATTCTTCATTTAAGTCCTCAGTAATTGAAGAGGTATTGCTGTTACAGACCATTTTATGTACAGCTGGCACCATGTATATGTATGTATGTATAGCAAGCAAATCTTAATTTTGCCATTGTATATACTGTGCTGGCCCAGCTTACCTGTCCAAACGTATCTCCCTCTTTGTCCCACCTTGGAATTTAAGATAGTCCGGGGAGGGGGGAGGGAGAGGGGATGCCCTCTTCGCAAGTGTGTTTAGTGGGGATGAGGGATAGGGCCTTCTTGGTGATGCCCCCCCACCTGTGGAATGCTCTCCCTGGCAAAATAAAGTTGGCTTCACCCCTCCTCTCTTTTAGAAAGAAGCTGAAAACATGGTTCTGGGACCAGGCATTTGGACAGTAGGTCTGGCAGTATTTACAGTGATTGAACTCTTACAAGGACAGGCTTTGGACTGAGTCGTTGGTCGCTAAACTAGATCTGGATCTGGCTATTTGATGAATAATAATAATGTTTTAGTGTATTTTAATCAGTGTTTTATCTATTGCATAATATTGTTGTAATGTATTTTGTATGTTGTCGGCATCGAATTGCTGCCATTGTAAGCCATCCTGAGTCCCCCTTCAGGGGTTGAGAAGGACGGGGTAGAAATGATGCTGGAAATAAATAAATAAAATAATAAATAAAGGAGATCATTTTACTACATCATTGTATGTCATAGTACTTGAGCATCCAAAAACTTGAATTCATGGGAAGTCCTACAACTAAACCCCAGTGGGCCCATTGTACAGGGTTAGTCAAAATGAATAGGCCAATAAGAAAATTAATTTTAGACGAATGTATGTTTATTGTAACCAAACTACAGCTACGTATCGACAGATAAATTATCAAAGTTTTGTCTCACCTTCAGAGATGTTCGATATGGGCGCCCCGTGTGACACGGGAGACGTCCAAGCGATAGTCCAGTTCATTCCACATCCGTTGCAGCACATCCGACGTAATGGCATTGAATGCAGCACATTCCTGCAGTCCTGTGGTTTTACCCTTGCATAAGCAGCCCGTCTCCTCAAATTGCTTTACCCACCTCGCAATGGAATGTCGATGAGGTGGTTCCTTGCCATACTTGGCTCGAAATTCTCGCTGGACCGTAATTACTGACATTGTTTTAGCAAATGTCATCACACAAAACGCCTTCTCTTTGCCTGATTCCGCCATTTTGAAAACAGCGACTCCTAGCGACGCCTAGCGGCATTAACGTACATGTGTGTTGCTCAAAAAAAACTTTGATAGTTTATCTGTCGCTACGTAGCTGTGGTTTGGTTACAGTAAACATACATTCGGCTACAATTAATTTTCTTATTGGCCTATTCATTTTGACTAACCCTGTATATTATTATCATCATCTCTATTCATATCCTGCCTTTCTCCCCATGCAGACTCAAGGTGGCTAACGTCTATATACACAATGCATCAGTTTTATAAAGCCAGGAATGTGAAATACTCAAACAGATTGGCTACTGGTCTTATTATGCTTAAACTAGTCCAACTCATTATACACATTATTTTGCAAACTTGCAAGAATGTTGGGTGCGGAATGTGGCAGAGCTTAGAAAGTTGCTTTTAAAGGCAATTACATACCATTACAATTCTGACAACCATGTCAGTAGTTGCCATTATTTTTTCAGTTTATTAAAACTATAGTTATATATCATAGTATAATAAACCCAGTGGCGCAGTGGGTTAAACTGCTGAGCTGCTGAAATTTCTGACCAAAAGGTTGGTGGTTTGAATCCAGGGAGCAGGGTGAGCTCCTGCTGTTAACCCCAGCTCCTGCCAACCTAGCAGTTTGAAAACATGCAAATGTGAGTAGATCAATAAGTACAGTTTCAGCAGGAAGGTAACGGCGCTCCATGCGGTCATGCCGGCCACATGACTTAGGAGGCATCTATGGAAAATGCCAGCTCTTTATCTTAGAAATGGAGATGAGCGCCAACCCCCAGAGTTGGATACGTCACTTAATGTCAAGGTGAACCCTTTACCTTTACCTTAAAACTATAGTTTGCCTTAAAAAAGCAACTAAAATGGATATTTTCCAGTTACTTTAAAAATGTAAATGCAAAAAGTCACTGGTCTGTGCTACTAGACACACTTTCTTCCATTCCAGTTAATTAGCACCTGTGGCAGGTTATGAGTCAAACCACAAATCAGCATTAGAACTTTGCCATCATTTACCCACATCCTGTAACCTAAAATCAACTAAAAGGACAGTACAGGTGCAGAAGGAGTGAAGTTTGCCTTTGTTGTATTACAACTCTAAAGTAACTTAGTTATGCCTTCATTATTGGATGGTGGTGGCAAAATTAATTACAGGTAATTTGTTGCTTGGAGAAGAGGTAAAGTGCTGCCTTGTGTTGAAAGATGAATGTGCCACTGGGAAAGGAGAGACATGTTCATATGCCAGGATATCTGTTTGAAATCATTTTAATTACAGAATGGCTTTTGTTTTGTAACTGCATTGAATACTTTTTTATTACCCCCAGGGCTCCATTAAATATCCCCTACATGGAAACCAGCCTTTGACTATTTCCTACTGAAATTCCCCTGCTAGAGAATGAAACTCTTCTGTTAGCATCTGTTACAAACTTATCATTTTTCTTCGGCCTGTCAGCTGTGCTCGGAGGTCTCCGCTCTCCTGTCCTCCCTTTGCTCTGGGTGCAATTATTGTTTTCCTTCTTCTGCAGTTTGCTATATGTAGACACCTGTTCTACATATGGTGACTTGGTTGCATTTCCTCACATTCAGATAGATTCTTTGCTCTCCTGTCTTTCCAGGTAAGGATCAAGCTTCTCTGACAAGATATGACGAGTCAAGAAATAATACCAATTGGCAAAAGAAATTGACCCCTGAGCAATTTTATGTCACCAGGGAAAAAGGAACTGAACTGGTAAGTTAAAACATGTTTCAATTTCCAAATATGAATATATACACATAGTAACATATTTTTCTATATAGACATGTTGGAACAAATCATGTTATGCCATTATAACAAAATGCCCATAATCTTGTATAGCATAGGGTAGAGTAGAATTTCCATAGGCGGACCTATACTGCAGTTGGCCATTTAACAGCCTTGAGTTACCACTGAATTGCTTCTGCTCAGCCATTCTGTGATGAGTTGGGGAAGTCTTTGACTTATGTTTTCATAGATACCATCCACCGAGGATGCCATATGTTTAAAACAGGCATGGACAAACTTTGGACCTCTAGGTGTTTTGGACTCCAACTCCCATAATTCCTAACAGCCTAAGGCTTAAGTGGCTGAGGGGGAAAAGGAAAGGGCCTGAGGCTCTTTAGTGGTATATATCCACTAGTATTCATGCAAGGCAAATTAGGTTTCTCAACTGTTAGACTGATATACCTGGTTATCTCTTTGAACTGTTAGGAACAAAAGATTATGCCAAGGCACAAAAATATAGCAGATTTTTGGAAGTGTTATTTCAGTTGCCCAAAAAACATCCCATAAAATATATTTGGTTTTAAATCATGCTCTCAAGAGACAGAAATAAATAGTCTTCGTTTAAAAGTAACATACTTGGTTTGCTTACAAATGCTGTGTATTTAGCATACAGGTACATAACTTGTCAATCCATTTACAGATAGGTTTGAAGTAGTTTCTCTGTGTAGATAACACAAGGCATTTTTCTTAAAATCAAACAGCAACATCTTTACATTCCGTGAGTATAATGGAATCTGTCATCTAAAGTGGAGTCTCAGGTCTGAGCAGTCTCTAATCTGATCATGTGGTCTGTAGCCCCTCCCACAACCTCAAGAAAACATAAGAGTAAAGGGAAAGCTGCATACCCAAACATACATACATATATAATACAATAAGCAAAACAGAATCATATGCAAGCAAATTATTAATGGAGACTTGAAGAAGGTTGCTATTTCCAACAGTTTAGATTTATCAAAGTGAACAATGTTGTTGGGCAAGTGGGCTTATTAACAAAAGACCCTCATAAACGTATAGCAGAGCAACTTATTAGCTGCGATGTGGCCCAGCACCAGTAGCCTAAAGTGATAAAAAGAACAAAAACATACAGACTGATGTTATATCTTCCATAGGAGGCTTTTCTTTGTAGTAAAATAATATGGTTGCACTATTTACAAGAATAGGCTTCCATAACACAGATAAACAAAAACATAGTAGATTTACACGTAGCAGCCTTCACACTGGAGCTTTCTCACTTGAGGTTTCTCTCATACTCAGGTTTCTCTCAGAGTCCTCAGGACGACACTAGCTTTGGTCACTAACTCTAACAGATTTCGGCCTACTCGCTCTCCTCAGGACGACACTAGCTTTGGCCACTAACTCTAACAGGCTTCAGCCTACTCGTTCTCCTCAGGACGACACTAACTTTGGCCACTAATTCTAACAGACTTCGGCCTACTCGCTCTCCTCAGGACGACACTAGCTTTGGCCACTAACTAACAGGCTTCAGCCTACTCGCTCTCCTCAGGATGACACTAGCTTTAGCCCACTAACAGGCTTCGGCTTACTCGCTCTCCTCAGGGCAACACTAGCTTTGGCCTGCTTGCTCTCCTCAGGATGACACTAACTTTGGTCCATTAACTCTATCAGGCTTTGGCCTACTAGCTCTTCTGAGGATGACTCTAGCTTTGGCCCACTAACAGGCTTCGACCTACTCACTCTCCTCTGGATGACACTAGCTTTGGCCCACTAACTCTAACAGGCTTTGGCCTTCTCACTCTCCTCGGGGCAACACTTCTAACAGAATTTGGCCTACTCGCTCTCCTCAGGATGACAGTAGCTTTGGCCCACTAACACTAATAGGCTTTGGCCTTCTCACTCTCCTCGGGGCAACACTTCTAACAGAATTTGGCCTACTCGCTCTCCTCAGGATGACAGTAGCTTTGGCCCACTAACACTAATAGGCTTCGGCCTACTAACTCTTTCAGTGCTTGACTCACATGTTTGTAATAAAAAATGCCCAGTTAATTTTTAATATTTCTGACAAATGTCTCACCAAAGTACATATCTCGTTATTCAATAGGATGCAGCCATGAAGAGTAGAATCATCATGCTACAATTGTGTAGCATAAAAAGGCCCATACAGTAAAATTGCCAGTACCTTAGTGACTATGAGATGTTTATTATGGGAAGTCTTTATGCATCCCTGATAGACCTGTGTTTTTATATGTGGTTGTGTCACAAACAGAATATATAAAGCAGGGAGGCCATGGATGGGAGGGTGTCAAACCATCCTCCAGCATCTTGCTTTGTGCAACTCTTGCTTGTGGGTGTTTTTCAAAATACTAGTTTGTCCAGATGGGAGCCCCCGGTAGTGCAGCAGGTTAAACCGCTGAGCTGCTGAAATAGCTGACCGAAAGGGTTCAAATTTGTGGAGCGGGGTGAGCTCCCTTTGTTAGCCCTAGCTTTTGTCAACCTAGCAATTTAAAAAACATGCAAATGTGAGTAGATCAATAGGTACTGCTTCAGCAGGAAGGTAACGGTGCTCCATGCAGTCATGACCTTGGAGGTGTCTATGCACAACGCTGGCTCTTCGGTTTAGAAATGGAGATGAGCACCACCCCGCAGAGTCGGACACAACTAGACCTAACCTCATGGGGAAATCTTTACCTTTACCAAGTTTGACCAGATGACAGATGAAGTTGGAATTCAATAAATGGTACCATCCAAATAGTACTTTGGGCCACGCATCCAGGCTCCATTTAACAGGATGAGTAAATGGGTCAAAAATGCAGCCTGGCTGACTTAGGACATTTTGAAGTCAATGATGTATTATGCATTTCAAGTCAATGGATTTCAGGGTGTGAAAGAAGGTAAATGGTAAACAGAAGACTCAGTTCCTCTCTAGAATATTAATATTATTAACATACATGTTTCAAGCCTTTTAGTGGAATCCACCTGACTAACATGGAGCCTGGGATGTACCACTGTGTATGCTGCAATGCCCCACTGTTCAGGTAGGAAGCATGTATATCACATTTAGATACATCTTTCTTTTTTGAGGTGCTAAGGCCAAGCAGTACATGGTTCCCCATTCCCACCATTTTATCCCAATAATAACCCTGTAAAGTAGGTTACGTAAATGGGCTCAGGTCATGTGATGAGGTTTGAAAATGCATTTTATTGGGAGACCAAAAACTTGGAACTTACTAGCTGTACCCGCCACATGTTGCTGTGGCCAACCTTCCCTCTTTCCTTCCTTCCTTCCCGTCTTTCCTTCTCTTCTTTCTTCCTTCTCTCTTTCCTTCTTTCCCCCTTTTTCTTTCCCTCCCTCTTTCTCTCCTTTCTTCCTTCTCTACCTCTTTCCTTCCTTCTCTCTTTGCTTCCATGCTTCCTTCTCCCTTTCCTTCTTTCCTTCCCTCCCTCTTTCTCTACATCTTCCCCCTTCCTTCGCTCTGTCTTTCCTTCCTTCTTTCCCTTTTTTCGTTCCTTCTCTCCTTCCTTCCTTCTCTAACTTTCCTTCCGTCCCCCTTTTCTTTCCCTCCCTCTTTCTCTCCTTCCTTCCTTCTCTACCTCTTTCCTTCCTTCTCTATTTGCTTCCATGCTTCCTTCTCCCTTTCTTTCATTCCTTCCCCCTCTCTTTCTCTACATCTTCCCCCTTCTTTCACTCTTTCTTTCCTTCTCTCCTTCCTTCTCTAACTTTTCTTCCTTTCCCCTTTTTCTTTCCCTCCCTCTTTCTCCCCTTTCTTCCTTCTCTACCTCTTTCCTTCCTTCTCTCTTTGCTTCCATGCTTCCTTCTCCCTTTCCTTCTTTCTTTCTTTCCCTCCCTTTCCCTCCTTTCTTCCTTCTCTACCTCTTTCCTTCCTTCTCTCTTTGCTTCCATGTTTCCTTCTTTCTTTCCTTCTTTCTTTCTTTCTTTCTTTCTTTCTTTCTTTCTTTCTTTCTTTCTTTCCCTCCCTTTCCCTCTCCTTTCTTCCTTCTCTACCTCTTTCCTTCCTTCTCTCTTTGCTTCCATGCTTCCTTCTCCCTTTCCTTCTTTCTTCCCCTCCCTCTTTCTTTTCTTTTCTTTCTTTCTTTCTTTCTTTCTTTCTTTCTTTCTTTCTTCTGTATTGTCATTTAGCTTTTCGTTATTTAGCTTTTGGGGGCTTTTTAAGTCCCTTCTGCTGTGTTTTTCAGTGTTTTTATGAGTGAAGGACATATATTGGGTTGTTAGGTGTGTTGTGTCCAAATTTGGTGTCAATTCATCTAGTGGTTTTTGAGTTCTGTTAATCCCACAAACGAACATTACATTTTTATTTATATAGATAGTAATTTACAGTGACCCTGTCATAGGGTTTTCTTGGCAATATTGGATTAGGTTCAGTGCATCCAGTGGGTTTCCATGACTGAGCAGAGTCGAATCCTGGATTCCTTGAGTTTTAGTCCAACACTCAAATCACTGGACTTAAAATGATTTAAAACCAGCCTCATGTCTGGTTTTGAGATGGGGTTTTTTTGCGTGTTGATTTTTTATTGATGACATTAAACAAAAAAAACTTTGTACACACGAATAATTAAAATATCATATACATTCCTAAGATGTTGATTTTAATACAGTGAAAGTAGGAGAGCATCCAAAGTGGAAAGCATAAAGATTAGAAAGAATAACAGTGAGGGAAGAAAAAAAAAGATAATTATCTTACAGACATACATTTATTAATTTTCCATTGGCCCTTCCAGATCGCTTCCCGTGGTATTAAATAACATTTTTTCCACCGTTTCCTATATTTTAAAAAGAGTCACTTTGCGTGAATCTACAATCTTAACTGAGATATTTCTTTATCCTATGTTTATAATCATTTGTAATTGTTCTAAATTTAATAAAGCTGCTCCAATCCGTTCTGTTTGAATTTGATCTTTTTGGGAAAGTTTTTGAGTTAAAAGGTCCATATTCATAATGTCCATCATTTTTTCAATCCAGTTTCCTAATGTTGCTGTTTCTTCTGTCTTCCAAAATCTTGCTATGCATATTCTAGCCGCTGTGGTAAAATAAAATAGATTTTTTTCTCCATTTTTATTTAATTGGAAATCTGTAATACCCAGCAAGATATACTTGAGTTTAAATTCAAACATTATTTGCAAAATTTCTTCTATTTTTTATATATATTTCATACCAAAACTTTTTGACTATCTTGCATTCCCACCACATGTGTATAAAAGAACCTATATGCTTCTTGCATCTCCAACAATTCTTGCTAATTTTCCCCTTGCTGTATTTAGATATCTTCTCTGGGGTTAAATACTACATATAGAACATCTTATACTAGTTTTCTTTCATTTCTACAGCATAAGTGTATTTCAGTTTTTTAGTCCAGATTTCTTCCCATTTCACTAACCCAATTGTATGACCAATTACCTTTGCCCATTTAATAATGACTTCTTTACTTTGCTCTGTTTCTGTTGCCCATTGTAATAATTGTTGATAAAGTCTCTTTATCAATTTATTGTCTATTTTTATGAGTTTGTCCCAGAACGTTTCTTTAATTTCAAATCCCTTTTGAGATGTTTTGAGCAACAGGTCGCATAATCCCACTAGACACTAGAATAATCCTTTTGTTTTATTTGTTTTGCATGAGACGGTAAGTCCCCTACAGTACTGAAATAGGCCCGAAACAAAAGAAAGCGTGAATGGTTATCATCTTATTTTCAGGCCACATAGTGCTCCTCACACAGCCACTGAGTATTGCCTTGTGCTATTTATTTACCTCTGAGCCCTGCCTGTTGGGCCGATAGGAGGATTTTCACCTCTCTAGCCCTAAAACTCAGGGGAAGGTAAGCCTGGGAAGCCCAACCATGTTGGACAATGATCCAAAAAATTTGTTCTTTCGGGTATCAAGAATGAAAAAGCTCATTTGGAAAGGCACACATTTTTGGGAGAAGGGATAGAATTGATGCAGAAATCCACATGTCTGCCAGTTAGTGCATTTTGAATTTTGTGCAGCAAAAAACAGAAATCCAGTTATCTCTCTTCCAAACTATTTTTGTATTTCTGGCCCTAGGGCAAGATGCTAATTGTTACATACATGGAGACCTTTGCAAGTAGATTTTTAATATTTTAAAGAAGGCTCATTCTTTACCTTTCCGGTATGATATATCTCATCCAGTTCAGTAGTGGTTTTACCAGTGAACTGAAGCCAACCCAAGGGCTGCCCGTTCAAGTATCAGTGTCTCTGCTGAGCAAAATGTTTCTGGAATATGTAGCTTGTTGCTTTCTACTACAAAACACTCATTTAAGATTAGGAATACATCGAACACCAGCCTCAGTTTTTATTGATAGCAAATTACAGGATTTTAATGGAACATCGAACTTCAGTCCAGTCATAAAATTATAACCAAGGGTCAAACTTCTTAAAATTATCTCAGCTGCATTTAAGACAGCTAAAACTGAGATCAAAGCAAACAACATATGTTGTAGGTATGGTGTATTCAGAGCTAATCTAGTGCACATGTTTGCGGAATGTCCATTATCTATAAATGCTCTGGTGAACTACTTCAAAGGACAAACAGAATGTTGAACAGCAGTATTTTGGTGGCTCCTAAAATGTTTCTAGCAACAAAAAAAAACTAAGCTATGTATCTATAAATAAACCACAGAAGGACAGTTGTAGTGGAGAGCTATTTTAATAGGATGGAAAATTGATAGAGGGTTTGGGCAACAAGCATAGAGTTGATGCAGAAGAGACAGTGAATGAGGTAATTGTAAGTCCCCGCTCAAAAAGAAAGCCACAGTCAATGGGATGAGAAAGTATAATTATGTTGGCCCTCATACAGTGATGTCCCCACATAACTGCTGCTTTGCATGAGATATTTTCAATCCGTACATAACTGTGATGTGGCATCTCCTCTTAGGGCCAAAAAAGACATTATGGGGAGCCATCCACATGTCTGCCCCATTCTTGAATAATATAGAGTCACTGCATAATCTAATCAGGCTAGCTCTCTATTTATTTATTTACTTACAGTATTTATATTTGCCCTTCTCACCCTGAAGGGGACTCAGGGCAGATCACAGAACACATATACGGTAAACATTCAGTGTTGATTATATAATGTCAAAACAGACAACAGATAGAGATATATATATAGGCTTTCCCATCTTTTGGCATCTTGGAGGCTGTGCTTGGTTCCGGCCACCTGGGGGGAGGTGCCTTCGCTCCATCTCCCTGCCGAAGAGCTTTCTTTGTTCGTAAACTTCCTCCTTTTTCTATGCCTAAATGCATTCCCACTTTAACATGGTATCTATTTTTCTACTCACATTAGTTTTCGAATTGGGCTAAGATCAGGAGCTCACCCTGACCCGGGCTTTGAACTGTCAGCTTTCCAGTTGGCAAGATTTATTGCAGTTGGTGGTTAACCTGCTGTGCTAAAGCCCAGCCCTCTACCTACCCAACTACCTTCTGAGTTCATGTTGTTGCTTTAAGTACTTTTTTGCCAACTCTGTTTCGAAACTCAAAGTGAGCTAAAGTAGAAGAAAATGTCTGTAAAATCCACAGAATGCCAGGAGGTAGTCACATTTATTATTATTATTATTTTTCAAACATTTATATCCCATCCTTCTCAACTCCCGGGGGGGGGGGGGGGGGAGCGCTCAGGGAGGCTTACAACCGGCAACTATTAGATGCCAACAGCAACAAATAACAACTGTACAAAACAGATTACTATTTGATAAAACAACAAAGTTATAAATATCCATGAAAACATTAAAATACAACCAAGCCAAATCCAAATCAGAGTCCAGAGTTGCAGTACAAATGTCACTCCTTTCTTGGGTGTTTTTTTCCAGACATCCTACCATATAATGAACAGGACAGAACTTAAGTTTAAGCAGCTGAGGGGGAAAAGGAAAGGGCCTGAGGTTGTTAGGAATTGTGGGAGTTGAAGTCCAAAACGCCTGGATGGCCCATGCCTGCTCTAAGTGCTTAAATTTTGATTGCATTTCTTCTTTACTTAGAAGCAAAGAGTTGGAAGAGAGCACAAGGGCCATCTAGTCCAATCCCCTTCCATGCAAGAATATGCATCCTGCACTTCCTGATATCTGTTTTAAAAGATAGTGTTAACAGAAAATCCAGTTTTTACGTTATTATTGAATGCTTGTAAGCTTCTGATTATGAAGTTTTTCTTCCTTTCAATATAAAGCTGTTTTTAGTGTTGGGCAAGATTGCCTTAACTGTGGTTGTCTGCTTTTTGCCCTCCACTAGGTGTCTCTAAAGAGCATTGAATCTGAAATGTTGTAGAAAAACTTTTCCCAGTACATCTTTTAAAAAAACTACATTCTTTCAAGAGCAATACAGGCTCTTGAATAGATTTGTTCTTAAAGTGAATAAATATGTAAGTCAGAACAGGTACTTTTTAAAGTGTACCACCAGCCAAATATATATATTGGCTGGTGGTACATATGCTAAAGGGTGTGTGTGTGTCTGTGTGTATTAGGCTTGGTCGATCAAAAAAAAAAAAAAAGGTTCAAAACCCATTTCGGATGTAGGGGGCACTGGTGGTTCGATTCTAAAGTCAATTCTGATTTTCACAGAAAAAAAATGTTCAAAACCTTTCAAAATTTCTGAGACTTCCGAATCCTTTCGTTAATGGTTTGAAAGTGTTATTTCCTGTTTCATTGGGTGGTCTTTACTTTGAAAGTAGTTGTTTTACTCCAGAAGCGGGGAAAAGTAAGCGGAGAATATTCCTTCCTTCTCTGGTTTAAAACTAGCTTCTCTGGCTTTAAATCTGGCTTTTCTGGCTTGAGCCGAGGCCAGGAAATTTCTTCCTTCTCTGGTTTAAAACTGGCTTCTCTGGCTTGATCCGAGGGCAGGAACCAAAAGCGGGGAAAAGCTGAATAATTTCCGACTCACTTCATGAGTCGTTAACAAAAATGGCGGAAAAAGCTTCAGAAGGGCAAAGGGACTTCTGGTTTTCTTAAAAACTTCAAAATCCTTTCAAGAAAGGAATTTTTCCGACTTTATTCCAAATTCCGAAGATTCCGACAGTACCTAACCATGCCTAACACACATACACACACACACACAAGCTTTAACATAGGAAAGGGTTAATCCCCCCCCCCCTCCAAGTTTTGTTTTGCTATCTGTGTCCTTGTTCAGACTACTTCAGCTTACTTTCTGTCTCTGTGAGAATTGGATTTTGAGAAAAATGGCTTGTTATGAAAGGATTGGTAATAAAGCTTCAGCAGAGACACCTTTTCCCCATGAAAACTCTTTCAGGGGTGAATTTCCCTTCTGAGGGATAGATTTCCCTCTTAACTGTGAGTCATTTGTAAGTCAGATGTTTGTAACTCAGGGACTGCCTGTAATTTAATATCTCCAAAGTATTTTTTTAAAAACTAGTTTCCAACTTTTTTTGTGGAAAAATAAATTATGTACTGCAATAGGGTGCCATTAAAATGCAAAATAATTCAGAATTTTTCTTAGGATTTATTCCAGACACCAAGTCATGCACCTTCATGCATGTTAATCTATAAACCAGTTGAGCCATAGTCCTTTTATTTATGTCTATTAGCTGAAACTGATAGTGCTGATTCATTGCAAATTTCTTCCATGTAGGGATTAGGATTTATGCAAAAAACATTTATTTCTGCCACAATAAACACTCCATATGAAAATCCAGAGGGCTCAAGTTGCACAGAATCCTGGGAATGCTGTTTTCAGTTTCCTGGTCTTCGGTGGAAAGGGGTGTTTGGGGGGGGGGGGGGGGAATGAAACCTCCAATAATGTGTAGGGGGTTAACCTTTTTGCATTAACATATCACACCTTCCTAAGCTTCCAGCTCACAGAAAAGGGGTGCATTTTAATAAAAACCATATAATGAACAATTAAAATACTGTATATACTCGAGTATAAGCTGACCCGAATATAAACCGAGGCACCTAATTTTACCGTAAAAAACTGGGAAAACGTATTGACTCGAGTATAAGCTGAGAGTGTGAAATGCAGCAGTTACTGGTAAATTTCAAAATAAAAATAGATACCAATAAAATTACATTAATTGAGGCCTCAGTAGGTTAAATGTTTTTGAATATTTACATAAAACTGTAATTTAAGATAAGACTGTTCAACTCTGATTAAACCCTTACTCTAACCTCTTCAATGTAAATGTGCTTACGTATCTTTCCAATAATAATAGAATAAAATAATAAATGTAATAAAATAATAATAGAGTAAAATAATGGAAATGTAATAATAACAATAATAAAGATAATAATAATAATAACAGAGTAAAATAATAACTTCAACTCGAATATAAGCTGAGGGAGGCTTTTTCAGCCTAAAAAGGGGTTGAAAAATCCAGTTTATACTCGAGTATATACATAAATAAATTTATTGTTATTCTTCATTAATATTCTACTTTACTATCCTTAATAGATCAGAAGCAAAGTATGATTCCGGCACAGGTTGGCCCTCCTTTTCAGAAGCCTATGGGACACATGGAACAGATGAAAGCAATAGTAATATCCTGAGACGGCCTGATAATTCATCAGGATCAAGCCGGACAGAAGTCATTTGCAAACAGGTATACAGTGTTTGTTTTGAAAGAAGCATAAAAGATGCTTGAATATAGGTCTTGTACTAATTTTGCTTCCATCTTGCAGTATTGCCATTTATTTGATTTCCAGCTGGGTGAATTCATCTTTGTGTTCACACAGAGATCTGATAGGTTGTTTGTATACTGTATCAGAATAATAATGCAATATAGTTTCTATTATCTCCATGCTTCCCTTGGAGTGAATCTCTTTGCATTGCAAGATTTACCTCACATTAGCTACGAATAAAAGTGCAGTGCAGCTTAAGCACATTTAAGTGAGCATCTCATAAAAAAAACAAAAAACATACTTTCCCCCATGTAAATATGATGATTGATGGGACTGTAATTTGATGCTTCATGCTTCTTGGGTGCTTACCCACTTGGAATTTAACAGTGGGTTGCTGGTACATAAGAGTGAGGGCATTCCTCATGCCTCCATTTATGAAGAGAGTCGGAAATGATGTCCACGGTGAGAAAAATCCCTGACACAAGAAAACTTCATAGAAAAAGGTTTAGCTAGGGAGAGGTTCTCCTTTTACTCTGGAGTGTTTGCATACCCACAAACGTGGGGGGTTAGAATGGATGAGTATTGGAAGCAAGTACTTAAAAACAGAAGGGATTCCTTAAATGGCAATTGTTAATTTAATTGGCCCCTTCAGCTATGAAATCAATCTGTATAATTCATGTAGATATGCTTTAATTTAAGGAACGCAGCATATCAAGTCTGTTCATCTCTTGCAGTGTGATGCCCATCTGGGCCATGTGTTCGGTGATGGTCCCAAGCCATCTGGGCAGCGGTTCTGCATCAACAGCGTTTCATTAACATTTAAACCGAACTCAAGCCAATGAGGCTTGGATCTTTACATCCTGTGTATTAAAAGTGCTTTAATGCTGAGGATTCTCTTGCCAAAAAGGACTACCTTGAAAACGGATCAGGAACCAGGTGTTTGTAACTAATGTCTCTATTTTATGTAAATATAGTAAAGTCAATTAATTAGCATGCATGTAGCCAATGCTGAGCCATTGATGTGAGATGTGCTGCATTTATTCTGTAATGGAATATGCTTCTTTGATGGATGTCACCGGCCCAGTCTGTGCATTCTCTGTACGCACACAGAGCTCTTTCAGTCTTGGACTGTATCATTAAATCCTGCACAGACAACAAAGAGCAAGCTGTATCTGTGTATCCCCATACGTAGCAACACTATATATGTACTCTCATACATAGGAATGTAATTTTTTTAATCAATCAAAATGGTTTTGATTGCTGAACTTATTCTGAACAGTGTAATCAAGCAGATGTAAATAAATATAGCAGTTTCCCAAACTCAAATGTGTTTTAAATTATAAATTATAGTTATAAAGGTAAAGTTTTCTCCTTAATATTAAGTCTAGTCAATCCAACTCTGGGGAATGGTGATCATCTACATTTCTAAGTTGAAGAGCCGGCGTTGTCTGTAGACAACTCCGGGGTCATGTGGCCAGCATGACTGCATGGAGCGCCGTTACCTTCCCACCGCAGCAGTACCCAGTGATCTACTCACATTTGCATGTTTTCAGACTGCTATGTTGGCAGAAGCTGAGGCTAACAGCTGGAGCTCACCCCACTCTTCAGATTTGAACTGCCGACCTTTCGGCCAGAAAGTTCAGCAGCTCAGCGGTTTAACCTGCTGTGCCACAAGGGGCTCCATTCAGTCTTTATATGTGTAAATAAACAAGGATTAGCAAATGCTGAATGCCTCCAGTGACTGACCTCCTTTCAAATCTTTTGGTATCTGGTGTTCCTTAGACAGGTGTATGTAAAACTGTAGCGTGGCAATATAAAACCATGATGTAGCCATGAACACAAGCATCACAGCAGAGCAACAATTCCCAAACTCAAGTGAGAAGAGGAAGCTATTTGAGATGAAATGAAAAACACCTGCATGTGTCAGTGGCCTAAAAATAGGAATTTGGAATTCTCCAAAAATATAAATGTGCTATGAATGAGTCAACTACACTGAGAATTTCAGAGTTAAAACTGTTAAGGTATAATACATACTAGGAGGGAAAGCGGAGAAGGAAGGAGTTTCCTCCTTCGCTTTCCCTCTTCTTGTCCCTCGCCCAGCACAAGTTGAGGAAGAGGGACAAGAAGAGGAGGGAAAGCAGAGAAGGAAAGAATAAAATAACCTTGAGAGACATCCCAACATTATGGAATATTTCCCAAAAAAAAAAAAAAGAAAAGAAAAGAAAGATAAGTGGTTCAAATTTGGGTTTGCTCCTCTTACCTTTCCTGCATGGTTAAAAACTGCTTCGGAAGTCAAAAGTTGGAAGATTTTTAACGACTTTAAGGCTCTCCTGAATGAACCTATCCAACTCTAGTAGTGACAGGTTATCTTAGTATAAATCAGGCATCCTCAAACTGAGGCCCTCCAACTGTTTGGGCCTTCAACTCCCAGAATTCCTGACAATTGAACAAGCTTCTGGGAGTTGGAGGCCCAAACAGCTGGAGGGCCAGAGTTTGAGGATGCCTGGTATAAATCATAAAATTGCCTCTGTTGCCTACTTGTAAAACGGTTGCAACATTTCCCATTAATCCTGAAGCACATCTAAAGTGCTATAGAAAGTTAACAGTGACTCACTGAGTCCAGAACCCCGTAAGGGGCCTGAGCATACAGTTGGCATTAACACCATGCTGTTCATAATTCCTCCAAAGAGATTCTAATGCCCCATTTGTTCCTTTGCCAACAACCCCTTGAAAACAAATGGACTTTAGGGGTGCAGATTAAAGCTACAAAGCAGGTGGCAATCTAATTGCGATCCATCTTGTATCTGCATCCCTTATTTTGTTACCCGAACTTCCCTACAGCTGGCTCTCAACTCTGATTACCTTCTGTGTTAATAGTCTCAGGTTCAAAGGAGATACAGGCAGGCGTTAGGTCCTTGATTTGCATGCTGCATGTGGCCCAGAACCGAAAGATTTGGGAGATGGCAGAGAAGAGGGAGGGGCTTGTACAGGTGCCACGTTTTGAATGAGGAAGAGCCGAAGCTAAGCGTGCGGTGAGCTGTCAACCAAGGTTCCAAAGTAAGTGCCCCCTTTTCAATCTATTCACAGGAAAACATTCATTGTACAATTTCGTATTCATCATCTGACCCAGCTAATGGGTACAAGCTTGACACTTCCAGTGAGGAAAAACAGCTGAAGAGAGAAGGATAATGCCAAACGGGAGGGCATATCCTCTATGGTGCCAAGAAGCAGCAAGCAGGAAAATGAAGGGGCGGCATAACAAATGGACTACATTTGAGTGCCCCATCCACCTACCTTCTCTTTGCACTCAGAAATAATGAAAGCTAGGTTCAAAGTCATAGCAGATGTTAACCACAGCTTATTTCCAGAGTTTTAAAAACAGTCTTATTATGAGGTCTGCATCAGACAGTTATTTCTTCTGTTCTTTATTTTCCCCTGTACCTAGATAATAACTTGCATTGAATTCTGGAAAATACTCAGATCACAGTGTCAATTTCAGCTTAATGAGGATTTGATTTATTTATTTATTTTGCATTTTCTGATCTTAATAGGAATTCTACTATGTCTCCAAAATGGAACCAACTCCTGCTTCACTGTAAAAAAAACTAGAATGAAAGATTTTGTCCTAATTGTCTTTTTATTGGTTGGGGTAAAACAATATCCCAACAAGGAAACAGCAATAGTGGAAAGGGGATATCCTTGTGACTATCTATCTATCTTACTGGGTTGCTGTGAGTTTTCCAGACTGTATGGCCATTCTCCAGAAGCATTCTCCCCTGATGTTTTGTCCACATCTATGGCAGGCATCCCAAAGTTGTGAGGTCTGTTGGAAAATAGGCAAGTGATGTTTATATATCTGTGGAATGTCCAGGGTTTGAGAAAGAACTCTTGTCTGTTTGAGGCAAGTGTGAATGTTGCAATTGGCCAGCTTGATCAGCATTGAATGGCCTTGCAGCTTCAAAGCCTGGCTCTTCCTACCTGCTTCCTAAATATATATATTTAAATTTTCAGTACAAACATGCCAAAGTCAACAAAGCAACTCAGAATACATCCAATAAAGTTTGAGGCCTGACATACCTAGAACATTCCTGTAAGCTCTTTACCAACTTACAATGTGACAATTTAAGGTATGTATGGCTCATACAAACTGGTTATCCAGGCTTAACAGGGAAAGCAAGGCAGTGACAACCCAAGAAATGTATCTGTTCCTTTTTAACACACAAGAGGGCACCAAATAACCAGTTTAGCCCCCAAAGGCATTCTTGTATTCTTCATTGTTTTTCACAGGAGGTAAGTGGTGGGGAGAAAAAAATCACAGTGTTATGATAGTGTTTTTTATGTCACTTACTGCTTGACAAATTTTCTTTCTTTGGTATAGAGAAAATCTGTTAACACAACATTACATTGGTGTAAGCCTCTTGCAGACACTCATAGCTATATCTTTGTAATATCACATCACATTCTTTAAGCGTCATAGAATAATTCTAAAGCCTCTGACTGTGTGGATTATAGTAAATTATGGCAAGTTCTTGGTGGTATGGGGTTACGAAGTCACCTTGTCTGTCTCCTGAGAAATCTGTATAATGACCAAGTAGCAACAGTAAGAACAGATCATGGAACAACAGACCGGTTCAAGGTTGGTAAAGGAGTACGGCTGGGCTGTATACCCTAACCCTACTTATTCAACTTGTATGCAGAACACATCATGAGATGTGTGGGGCTTGATGAATCCAAGTCTGGAGTTAAAATTGCTGGAAGAAACATTAACAACCTTAGATATGCAGATGATACCACTTTGATGTCTGAAAGCAAGGAGGAGGTGGGGAGCCTTCTAATCAAAGTGAAAAAAGAAAGTGCAAAAGATGGGTAGCAGTTAAACATAAAAAAACCCAAGATTCTGGCAACCGGACTGATTGATAACTGGTAAAGGAAATAACACCCGACTACTCATTGGAGGGAGGGATATTAGAGGCAAAGATGAAGTACTTTGGCCACATAATGAGAAGACAGGAAAGCTTGGAGAAGATAATGATGCTGGGGAAAATGGAAGGAAAAAGGAAGAGGGGCCAATCAAGGGCAAGATGGACAACAAATATAATTGCATCTCCTACCACCTTGGTTCATTCTTCATCTTTTAAAAAAAAAAAAAACACCATACAATTTGACTATGTTTGGCTGTAGGGAAGCACAAAGAGGTTAAGTTTCCTTTGGTTGAGAGAAGACTGGAAACTCAACCTGCCTTTTTGATATTTGCTGTATTCTTCTAAGGCTGGCATGGGCGAAATACAGCCCTCCAGGTGTTTTGGACTTCAACTCCCACAATTCCTAACAGTCTCGGGGCCTTTCTTGCTTACTAAACAATGATATTTCATCTGATGAAGAGGGCTCACTTCAAAAATTCCCCCCAAAATCCTGGTCCCTACAGATGCCAGTCTCTTGGGCTGAGGACCATGGTAGAAGGGTCTCTTAACACAAGGGGTCTAGATCTCAGCCAAAATGATGCACAGTATAAATTGGCTGGAGCAATGTGCTCTACTTCAGTTCAGTTATTGCCTCAAGGCCTCCCCTGTTAGTCTGGAGAGGCAGGAACGCAGCAAAAGTACACACGAATTGATTGGAAATATCCTATTACATCTTTCCACAAAGGAGCCATAACTTAGCCAGTCTGAGTCCCTCTATGGAGGTAGAGAAGATTGGGATATGAAAGTTTTAAATAAATTTTAAATAAATAAATAAACTTGGAAGGAGCCTCATAGGTCATCAAATCCAATCCTGTGCCATGCTCAGTGGATGAACTCCAAGTAGAGATTTCTCAGCAGGTAGCTGTCCAATCTTTTTCTGAAGACCTCCAGAGAAATAGCTTCCATCGCCTCTCTAGGTAATTAATTCCATCATGAAATCACTTCTGCAATTAAGAAGTTGCGTCTAATAGTAAATCAAAACATACCCTCCTGTAATGTAAAATCATTACCTGGTTTTATCCTCTTGGGGCAGCAGAGAAAAAAACCTGTCTTTGCTCTGTAACAGTCCTTTAAATATTTAAAGAGTGCAGTCATGTCACTCCCTTAGTCTTCTCTTCACTAGCCCAACTCCCTAAGTTTCCCCCCATATGCTTTGTTCTCCATACTTCTTCTCATTCTCATTACCTTTCTCTGAACCTGCTCCAACTTATCTATATCCTTCTTATAAAAAGTATGAAGAACTGAACGCCATGCAGAGGAATCCTGGCTAGCACAGAATATAGTGGGGCTATTCCTTCCCTTAATTTGGAAACAGTATTTGCTAACTGCATAACAAAAAAAGATATACAAAAGATTCAGATATAGTTTCCACCTATTTATCCACGGCTAAGGATTTAACTCTCTGGGATAATAGTGGTATAACCTGGTCCATGACTTTTTTGTATATAGGAAAGGCCAAAAAAAAAAGTGAGTTGCTGTGAGTTTTCTAGGCTGTATGGCCATGTTTTAGAAGCATTCTCTCCTGATGCTCGCCCACATCTATGGCAGGCATGCTCAGAGGTTGTGAGGTCTGTTGGAAATGAGACAAGAGGGGTTTATATATCTGTGGAATGTCCAGGGTGGGAGAATGAACTCTCAGCAAAGGATTCCCCCAGACAGGAAGCAGACAGACTTTGAAATTGCAAGGCCATTCAGTTCTACATAACCAACCCACACCGTTTTGTGAACCCTTGCTGGCTGTTGTACACTAATGTGGCTGTTTTGTTTAGATTTATGTTATTATAGAATTTTGTCTAATTACGTGTAGTTTAATTTATTGATGTCAGGTTTAATTTACTGGTGTTAGGTCTTACTTTGATGTTAGGCTTTAATGTTACTTTTATATGTGGGAGTTTTCTCGGATTTTATGCCAGTATTGTGTGTTTTCTGTAGGCATTGGATGTTTGCCATTGTTATGTTGGAATCTGCCCTGAGTCTCCTCTGGGAGATAGGGCAGAATACAAATAAAGTTGATTATTATTATTATTATTATTATTATTATTATTAATCAAGGTGGCCAATTGCATCATTTACACTTGCCTCAAACAGACAAGAGTTCTTTCTCCCACCCTGGACCTTCCACAGATATATACACCCTACTTGTCTAGTTTCCAACAGACCTCACAACCTCTGAGGATGTCTGCTATAGATGGGGGTGAAACGTCAGGAAAGAATGCTTCTGGAACATGGCCATACAGCTCGGAAAACTCATAGCAACCCAGTGATTCTGGCCATGAAAACTTTTGACAACACACAGAAAAAAGTATATTTGTGTCTTTTTAGTACTTTTTAGTGCTTGATTTTATTTTTGATTGTAGATTTCTGTAATATACCTCTCCAAGACAAGATACTTGAGAAATTCAACAACTGGAATCCAATTCGTCATTCCCCAATCTGTTAAAGGATGTCATGTTTCCACTCCCAAACAGAAATCAAGACCAGCTTCTGGTGCACAGATCAAGAGGAGACCATCTTCTCCTGCCAGAGCTGACAACTTTGTGGTCTTATGTTCATCTGCAGATGCTCATCAGGACAGAGGATTGAGCTATAATGCGATTAGTCTTCCAGAAATTTGAAACCAGATCCGCACTTGATTGGCCTGCCCTAATTATTATTTAAAAATTTGAATCTGTGCCAAAATCCTTGGAAGAGTTCCCAGCTGGATTAAGCTTTCCTGGATGTGAAGCTCCATCAAGCTACTGGGAAAGTCAGTTTCCTAATCTGTTCATCATTTAATATTTCACAGCTAAATGGTGGAAGCAAAAAAACAACATCTTATTTGAAGAGCATTACCAGCTTTTTACAAATCATAAGGATTTGCTCTTAAGAAGGCAGGAATATGCCAACCCTCTGGTCTAACAATGCCAAGCAGCCATGGCATTGTTCCAAGAGGAAAGGAAAAACCCTGTGTGAGAAATACCCGGCAGAGGGGATGATAAATTAGGACACAAGCTGTACAGAGCTAGGCAGTGCCCAATGCGAACCCTGGCACTACACAAAGAGGGCACTGGATTCACACCCTTTCTCTAAGGCTTCATATGCCAGCTCAGAAGGCTTGCCTCTGCTCCCAAAGCCACATAGCTGCAATGAACAGGTGCAGCCCCACCCAAACAACAACATGGGAGGACAAAGGAGAACAAATAAGCATTAAATCCTGCCACAGTGGTACTCATCCTAGTAAGCAGAGACAGGTGGCATGAGATAATTCTGCCAGCCTCCTTGCTGTACATATTGGTACAGTATATAATGTAATTAAATTATTAGGACTTACAGTTAGTAGTTGCATGGTGAGATGATTTTTGTGACCCAGCAAATCAAAACATAAGTGATGTGATATATTATCTGAGACCAACTAAGAGGCTTTCACACTACACAATTGCAGCACTTTGATCCCACTTTAACTGGAATGCCTGCATCCTATGGAATCCTGAGATTTGAAGTTTGACAAGTTATTATAGTTCTTTGGCAAAGAATTCTAAGTGTTGCACTAAACTACAAATCTCAAAATTCCATAGGATGCAGACATGCCAGTTAAAGTGGGATCAAAGTGCTACAATTGTGCATAAGGACTCTGGAGACAAAATCAGAATGGTTGCATTTAACATCTTTATGGTGCAGTGCTATACATACCTTTACCTTGCCTATGGATTTATAGCAATCCCATGAATTAGAGCCGTGTTTCTCAGTCTGGGGGTTGGGACCCCTGGGGAAGTCACGAGGGGGTGTCAGAAGGATCGCCAAAGATCATCAGAAAACACAGGATTTTCTGTTGGTCATTGGGGGTTCTGTGTGGGAAGTTTGGCCCATTTCTATCATTAATGGGATTCAGAATGCACTTTGATTGTAGGTGAACTATAAATCCTCAGCAACTACAACTCCCAAATGTCAAAGTCTATTTTCCCCAACTCCACCAGTGTTCACATTTGGACATATTGAGTATTTGTGCCAAGTTTGGTCCAGATCCATTATTATTTGAGTCCACTGTGCTCTCTGGATGTAGGTGAACTACAACTCCAAAACGACAACTCCAAAACTCAAGACCAATGCCCAGCAAACCCTTCCAGTATTATCTGTTGGTCATGGGAGTTCTGTGTGCCAAGTTTGGTTCAATTTCAACACTGGTGAAGTTCAGAATGCTCTTTGACTGTAGGTTAACTATAAATCGCAGCAACTACAACTTCCAAATGACAAAATCAATCCCCCCAACCCCACCAGCATTCAAATTTGGATTTAACAGATATTTGTGCCAAATTTGGTCCAGGGAATGAAAATACATCCTGCATATAAGATAGTCACATGATGATTCATAACACTACCAAAATGACAGTTATGAAGTAGCAATGAAAATAATTTTATGGTTGGGGGTGTCACCACAACATTATTATTAAGGGATGGCAGCATTAAGAAGGTTGAGCAACCTTGAATTAGAGAGTTTTCTTAGCCAAGAAATACTCAGAAGTGGTTTTGTCTCAGTTCCTTCCTCTGAAATATAAATGTCTGGCTGGGAGTAAATCTGTTACAATTCAATGAGGCTTATTCCTTAGAAGACATGCATAGGATTTCCCCATTAATCCTATTAGACATGACGCTGTGTGCATATATGACAAGCTGGGGCACACTATGTTTATGAGTGACTTCACCCGAACTCCGAAACGTGCAGCACTACACACCATTTGATTTTAGTGGAGTGGAAAGGAATACCCTTTGTCCAGCTTGCCATAGAACAAAAGCTGAGGAGATGTTTTCAAAAAAGAAGAAACAAGGCCACTATGTGCAAGGCATGTGGCTTTGGCTACTGGCTGCTGTTGACTTCAGTTCAACAAGCTGGAATAATACCATCTTTAGTATAGTCTGGGCCCAGTCAATAGATCAGGAGTCGCAACCTTTGTCCTCCAGATGTGACCAGACTCCCATCAACTCCAGCCAATGGTCAGGAACAATGGAAGGAGGACAGACATAGCAAAGCCATAAACCAGCATCAGTTCTTGAAATGTTGTCAGATGGAGACAATGCTGTATTGCAGGTGACAATAAGAATAGTTAAATACCAAAATGTATACAATTTGGGTTTGTTTTATTATTATTTTTTACAAGGGTGGGTACCTCTGGCCAGAAGTTCCAGATGGGCTAATTAATCCATCTAATCCAGGCATGGGCAAACTTGGGCCTTCCAGGTTTTTGGACTTCAACTCCAACCATTCCTAACAACCTCAGGCTCTTTCCTTCCCCCCATTATTCCACACACACACATACCCAAACCTGCGATAGGACTTCCCCTTTGGGTCCCCATCAATTGCAAATGACAAAGGATGCCTGCTTGCCCTTCGTGCCCCACTGAGGGGAAAGGAAAGAGGGTCTATATTGAAGTGAAGTTGCTCAGCTCAGCTAGGGGTGGGTTTTTGAGTTTTCTGGGCTGCATGGCCATATTCCAGAAGTATTCTCTCACAACGTTTTGCCTGCATCTATGGCAGGCATCCTCAGAGTTTGTCAGGTGTGCTGGAAACTAGGAAAAAGGATTCCCCCAGGCAGTAAGAAGCCAGACTTTGAAACTGCTAGGCCATTCAATGCTAATCAAGGTGGTCAATTGAAACATTCACATCTATCTCAAACAGACAAGAGTTCTTTCTTTCTGAGGATTCCCCCAGGCAATAAAGGCCAGGCTACCTCTATGCAGATACCCTCACTGATTGACTTTGCAAGCTACCAGTATTAAGGTCAAAGGTAAAGGTTTTCCCTGACATTAAGTCTAGTTGTGCACGATTTGGGGTGGTGGTGCTCATCTCCATTTCTAAGCCAAAGAGCCAGTGTTGTCCATAAACACCTCCAAGGTCATATGGCTGGCATGATTGCATGGAGTGCTGTTACCTTCTTGCTGGAGTGGTACCTATTAATCTACTCACATTTGTATGTTTTTGAAATTTTATATTAAAAAACTGTAAAATTAGGACAGTAAATAGAGAGCAACACCCAAAAAGCAGGGAAATTCCAGACAAGAACCAACCAGGGCCATCTAACACCTCACAACAAAGGATTCCCAAGGCAGGAAGCAGCTAGGTTTTGATGCAGCAAAGCCATTAAATGCTAATCAAGCTGCAACATTCACACTTGCCTCCAACAGACAAGAGTTCTTTCTCCCATCCTGGACATTCCACAGATATATAATCTCACTTTGTCTAGTTTCCAACAAATCTCACAACCTCTGAGGATGCCTGAGGATGTGGGTGAAACGTCAGGGGAGAGTGCTTCTGGAACATGGACACACAGCCCGGAAAACTCCTAGTAACCCACTGGCAATGATCCTCGGGACTTTTGACTCCAGCATTTGTAAGAACCGCTAGCTCCCCAGTTTTGCCTTGACAGCAACCCTCTTTTGCTCTTTTATTTGTTTTGCAAGCAGGTGCCACAGTTGGGTCCAAGTGAGAAGAGGACCCTGTAAAAGTGTCGAAGCCCCCCTTCTTTCCCCTTCTGTTTTGGTGTGAATCCCAGCATCCAACAAAGGTAGGAGGGGGACCTTTTTGCGGAGGGGAGGCGAGGCATGTTGAGAGGCGTCAAACTCTCCAAAGGCTCCCTTGTTGTCTTGGGCGTCTGGGGATGCTGCGCTCCCTTCCTCCCTCCCTTTTCTTCAAGGGCTGTGTTTGCAAATGGGAGGCAGGCGGTGGGGGAGGGGGGGGAGCAAAGACGGGGCACAAAAAGATACCTGTTCGGGTCGTGAAAGGCCCGGCGATCACCCGTGAGCGACCATATATAATTTGATTTGCCAGGCAATCTGCGAAGCGATCGCCCCATCATTTATTACGCTCGTGGAGCAGCGCGCTCGATTGTGCCTTTCTCTCCCTTTTTGTATAGGACGCGCGGGGCCCCCTCCCGGCTGCCGGGCGCACAAGTGGCCAGATTCCCATGGACCAGGCCCCGGATGGCCGCTTGGCGAGCTTTCCCAAGCCATTGGGGCCGGAGGGGCGGGCGGGCGGGGGAAGGAGGGAAGCGCTCCTAGCCTCAGGCCAGTGGGGAGCCGCCCCCTCGGGCTCCCTTGGGCATGTGCGCATGCGCGAGGGAGGGGGCAGGAAGGGCGGGGGGGGGAGAGGAGGAGGAGGAGGCAGGCCAAAGGAAGCGCGGAGGAGAAAGAGGCTCTGGCAGGTAGACCAGGGCTATCTCCCATCAGACTCTCCCAGGGAGCATCTACATTGCTTGTGCTGTCGCAAGCTGGGCCTGTGCATAAGACTGTAGACAGGACAGATTAAAGGCCTTTGGGTTTCCTTAAAACAGAGTCTTTAGATTGCTTAAAGGTTCAACAAAGTTCTTTATTAATGAAAACAAACAGGTACTTTAACGCTTTCTTAACAGTCTATTGGCTCTCTCTCAATCTTGTCCATAGGGAACAGGCACTATCTTCAGAAACTGTACATTAACTAATGGGGAAATCCTTAACTTCTAATCTGGGCAGTCTGTCTTTGCCTCTGTTGGCATGGAGCCACTGCACCTGGTACCAACTGCTTCTAGCTTCCACGAGTGACCCTTATCAAGCAGAGCTTTGTAGACTTCCAGGGGAAAAAGGAGTTCAGGTTTCAGTGATGGCTGACTGAAGTCCCTCAGCGAAGGAGCTGTAGGGCTGTATAACCCCGTCAGGCTGTAGGCTGTATATATCCCCGGCCAAGCCGTAGAAGACGAAGCTTTCTACAGGAGCTCTTGGTATTATGTCCTGCATGAAAGACTTCTCTGTGTGGACTGAACCCAAACTGGCTCCTATACCCTCCAAAAACCCAAAAAGGGGGCGGGACCAGGGAACCTAACTATAATTGACAGGTGGCTTGCCCTATGATTGCAGCCAAAAGAAGCCACCTATCTGCAGAGTCCCTGAAACTTAGGACTACAACAAACATTCAATGCAAAGTAAACAAAATTGGAGCTCCTGGTACAGCTGTACCTGCACATTGCTAGTTACCACTTCCTTGGGACTAACGCTTCATCTCACTAGAGCAGTGGTTCTCAACCTGTGGGTCTCCAGATGTTTTGGCTTTCAACTCCCAGAAATCCTAACAGTTGTTAAACTGGCTGGGATATCTGGGAGTTGTAGGCCAAAACATCTGGAGACCCACAGGTTGAGAACCACTGCACTAGAGAATGAATCCACTTTAAATCCTGCTTCCTGCAGAATGCTGGGGTTTGTAGTTTAGTGAGGCTGTTAAAGGCTCTGGGAAGCCCTGGCCCTTGAGTGCTCCAGCTGGAGGTCAGCTGTGACCAGCAGTGCTGTAGAATCTAAAGAGGCACCAATGGAGGACGAAAGAGAGAAACATGCCAAGAGGAAGTGCCAAAGAACATGCAGATCAAGAATAGGGATTCGCAGTCACCTACGGACCCACTGGACCCACCGCCAATACACAGATCTTGGATGACAATCCTACTTGGACTATGAGGGATCGCCTAACTCTAACTCTAAAACGGGTCCTCAAACTAAGACCAGACAGCCCTCCAAGGTCATTTACCCGGCCCTCGCTCAGGGTCAACCTAAGTCTGAAACGACTTGAAAGCACACAACAACAACAACAACAACAACAACAATCCTATTTCATTAGCCAAAAGCAGGCCCACACTTCCCACTGAAATACTAATAAGTTTATATTTGTTAAAATTGTTCTTCATTTTAATTATTGTATTATTTTAAGTGTTTTTTGCACTACAAATGAGATATGTGTACTGTGCATAGGAATTCATTCATTTTCTTTTTTCCCCAAATTATAATCCAGCTTTCCAACAGTTTGAGGGACTGTAAGAAGTTAAACCTCTGTTTAAGAAGTTTGAGGACCCCTGCTCTAAAGACTCATCCCTAAACTACAAACCCCAGAATTCTGCAGGAGGCAGCAAACAAATTTAAAGTGAACTCATTCTCTAGTGTGATGAGGTCCTGTCATCCGTGGGCTCCTTCAGAGTCAAGCCAGTCACTTCAAGGATCCCATCCACCCATCTTGCCCTTGGTCGGCCTCTCTTCCTTTTTCCTTCCATTTTCCCCAGCATCGTCTTCTCTGAGCTTTCCTGTCTTCTCATGATGTGGCCAAAATACTTCATTTCAGCCTAATATCCTTCCCTCCTTCTCTAGTGTGATGAGACCCAAAAAAGACAGGTAGTTACTGGGTTGGACTGGCGTCCTGCAGTTCCCAGCTACCGTTTGCGAGGACTGAGAGGGATCTTTCCTTTTGGAAAGACCCCCTCTCACTCCCTAAAGACCTTCGCAGAGACCCCTTGGTTGGGGAATGGGCTCGTGGAAGCCTGATGCGCGGAACAGCCGAAAAGGGGAGGCGGGCGGAGGTTTGAGGAGAGCTCTTCCACGGGGAGAACTCCGAGAAGTCTTCCTCCAGAGTCCGAGGCGTTTCCTCCTCTTCTCCCCTCGCGTCCCACCCCGTGGTTTAGTTTGCCCCAGCGCCTACCAATCGATGGCGTCCCATTTGTTCCCCGGCCGTCAAGGGGGGAGAAGCGCCTCCTCCTCCTCCTCCTCCTCGCCCTCCTCGCCCTCCCCTTCCTGGCGGCGTCTGCGGGCGCACAAGTGGCGAGATTCCCATGGAGGCGGCCCTGGCTGGCCAGCTTGGCACGGGGGAGGGGGCACCGCATCAGACACGGTGACCCCGGCTTGAAAGGCCTTGAAAGGAGGCTCTTTACGGCGCATTACCAGCCCAGGGCGACCCAGGTACCAGCTCGCCGGGCCCGTGCTGCTGCAGGTGCGCTCGCCTCCGCGCCTTTGTGGGGCCTTTCTGGTCTTTCTGCCGGGCTTTTGTCCCCCTTCCTGGGCTGCGGATGGCGCTGCCCGCTTAGTCCCCCTTTCAAAGGAAGCAGGAGCCGGTGGTGAACAGCGGGACCCCTTCCTCTCGGCCCCTTCCCAGGAGGGCGAGACGGCCGAGGAAGAGAACTATCCCTCTTCTCAAGTTATATATCACAGCGCCCCCAGGTTAAAGACACATTCTGTCAAGAAAACCCTACGATATGTTTGCTTTAGGGCAGGCATGGGCAAACTTGGGCTTCAACCCCCACCATTTCTAGCAACCCAGGGCCCATAACCAGGATTTTGATTCGGGGGGGGGGGGGTGAGTCTGAGTGAAAGAGGCTCTATCCTAGCAAACCTTTTGTATCATTACCCCAATACCCCCATGTATATGGGATATATCGAGCATGGTGATCAGATCATGATATGAATAAACATAACAATTTAAATAATGTACCAGTAAGGTCTTCTCGCAGAGAGAGAGGGCAATGGAGAATGACCACATGGCCAAAACCCAGGGCAATAAAAATATCTCACAGAAAAGGATAAAAAAATCAAAATATCCTTGCAGCTACATTTTGCCTGCAGAAAGGCAAAATGCATCCTCACTTGAAGGGAGACCAAGGCAGAGAGAGAGCAATGGAGAATGGCCACGTGACCAAAACCCAGGGGAATAAAAATACCTCACAGAGATTCCATTGCTACATCTTCAAAAGAGGGAGGAGATAGTGGCAAGCAAAAAGAGTACAGACAAAGCCCCTTCTGGGATAAGCATGCATAGGAATGTGTAGGGAGGAATCTCTCACTCTAGCCCTATCTAGTCTATCTACTCATTGAGGACTGGAGACTTGTGCAGTCCAGGGATGAAACAGTTTTGAAATTTAACTCCCACCATTCCTAACACTCTCAGGCCCTTTACTTTCCCCCCTCAGCTAACAGATGGGAACTCACCCCACTCCCTGGATTCGAACCTCCGACCTTTCAGTCAGCAGCCCTGTCTGCATAAGGATTTAACCCATTGCACCACTGGGGTCTGGTCTTCCTCTTGCAAGGCAAAGATGAGAGTCCCAACCTGGTTTGAGTCTCCCTGCTTCTTTTTATTAATGTTGGGTTTCATCCCTTGACTGCACAAGTCTCCAGTCCTTAATAAATAGATAGACTTAGATATAGGATTAGAGTGTGGGATTCCTTTCTCCACATTCCTATGCATGCTTCTCTCAGAAGGAGCTTTGTCTTTACTCTTCTTGCTTGCCACTATCTCCTCCCCCTTTGAAGATGTAGCAATGGAATCTCTGTGAGGGATGAGGTAACTTCCTCTTGAAAGGTATTTTTATTGTCCTGGCTTGGCTATGTGGTCTTCCTCCATTGCTGTCTCTCTGCCTTTGTCTCCCTTCCAGTGAGGACGCATTTTGCATTTCTCCAGGCAAAATGTAGCTGCATGGATACTTTTGATATTTTATCCTTTTACCTTCCTTAGAATTTGAACTTAGTAAGCTAATATACTCCAAGACCCTTTTCTATCTAGAATGTATTTTTTCTTGAATAAATATTTAGAACCTAAAGTTCTGTCTCTGCAATGCTGTACTATCCTGCTGAGTGGAAGCTAATCCTGACTCATCACATGTAAGTTTCTTCTGGTTATGAAGTTTGCTTCTAGCACTCTGCTATATTTATTGATGACTCATGCCAAGTGAGAGGTTATTTTTTAGCCTAACAGCTCTGATTCTCAACAGTTAGAAACTCTTGCAAATTCATGTCACCTTTAGGCATTGTTGCTTGAGAGTTGGAAGGTTCAAATCCCCATGAAAACCCACTGGGTGACCGTGAGTAGGTCACACACTCTTAGTCTCAGAAAACCCTGTGTGTTAGGGATTTGTCATCTTCAGAAGACAAAGGGGAGCAGGAAAGTGTTGGGGAATCAGAAGGGCAGTTAGAATCAGAAAATGAGGTTTTGCAAGTGCCCACATTTCTGGAATGGCAAAAGGAAACAGAGCAGAGATGGCGTTCAGCTAGAACAACTGCTAGAAACGCAGAGGTGATTGGGAGACGGCGTTCAGCTAGAATAGCTGCTAGAAACGCAGAAGAAATTGGGAGACTGCATTCAGCTAGAATAGCTGTGAGAAACGCAGAGGTGATTGGGAGACAGCATTCAGCTAGAATAGCTGTGAGAAACGCAGAAGAAATTGGGAGACGGCGTTCAGCTAGAATAGCTGCTAGAAACGCAGAGGTGATTGGGAGACAGCATTCAGCTAGAATAGCTGTGAGAAACGCAGAAGAAATTGGGAGACTGCATTCAGCTAGAATAGTAATTGGGAGCCACCCTAGCACCTCCTGCGCGGGGAATTTAGGGCTATACCTGCTTCGAGCCTGCTTCTAAGGATTTACTGATCATTTCCAGTTGTCTGATGTAAGACTGCTGTTTATTTTGGACTTTATCAGAGACTTGAGTTTTATGTCTGCATTAAATGCTTTCTTTTGCATTTTCAACTGCATGTGCTGTTCTTTTGTGTTTGCTGAAGTAAAGCATTTTTCATTTACTTTCAACTTGGTGTTAAGGCTGTTCTTGAATGGCAAATCTGTGATTGGTTAAGCGGCTGAGGGAAAAGGAAAAAGCCTGAGGCTGTTAGGAATTGTGGAAGTTGGAGCCCAAAATATCTGGAGGGAGGGCCCAAGTTTGCCTATGCCTGGTCTAGATGCACTCTTGAGTCACAGGAACCTCTCCAATCGCTATTCAAATTGATAATAATTGAACTAATTGATTCTGGCCACCGATCAATCCCTGAACGCTTTCACCCTTGGCGTGTTTCTGGATTTCTTCTCTCCTTTGGGACAGATTGGTCCAAACCCCCCAGAATGCTCCAAGAATCAAGCCTTTGTTCGGGGCTCCTGGGCTTGCTCCCCTGCCTCGCCGCCACTCTGGGTTATCTCACTTGCAGGAGGCTTTGAAGTCGGGTCATTTATTACCCTTCTATCATTAGGGAGATAGAGAGAGAGAGCGAGAGAGGCGCTTTCGGCCTTCGCTCCTCTGTGGCTGAACCCAATGACCAGTTCCAAAGCGGGCCAGGCTTTGCGACTGCGCGGAAAGGACTCACTTCTGCAGTGGCTTGAATGCCAAACTCATTTGTTGGGGTGAGGATATTTAGTCTCATGGACATCATCTCTTTCAAGAAGCAAGAGTTGCCTCAAACCAACACATGCTTTTTTTGTATTGTCGACGGCTTTCCCGCCCGGAATCACTGGGTTGCTGTGAGTTTTCCGGATTGTATGGCGACCTTCCAGAAGCATTCTCTCCTGACGTTTTTGCTCCTATTGGGGTTCGCCTCCCCAATAGGAGCAAATAGCCGAGCGATCTTACCAGTCTGAATTTCTGGGGAGGAAAAAAAAGCACATGACCAGGGTGGGAAGAGTAAAATCCGATATGTTCAAAATCAATAGCCAGCCGATCACAAGAAGCTGATTTAATTTGCTCTGATGTTTGAAGGGAAGGATGCTCTTAACTTTGGCTGTCACCAAAACACTCACAATAGAGTCGATAAATCAACGCTTCGGTGGTTAAAAAAACATGGTTAACAGCTTCATTAATTCTCCAAAGCCGGCTTAGGTAGATAGAGGCAGAGGGGGAGAGAAAGGGAGAGGAAAGAGGGAAAAGCAGACCAGACAGATACACTCTGCCCACTCGCTTTCTGTATCATAGAGATAGGAACATCTTGGTAGAAATGGGAGAAAAGAAAGATCCAGACAATCCAGATATTAGAATTATAGGGTTGGGAAGGGCCGCAAAGCTGTGCAGAAACGCACAACTACAGCACTCCTGAAAGAGACCCACCCGACTTCTGCTGAAGGACCTCCAAAAGAGGAAAGTTCACTTCCAAAAAGTCAGTCTATTCCACTGTGGAACAGGTCTTCCTGAAGTTTAGATGGCAATCTCTTCTGCTGTCATTGGGATTCAATAAAATCTACACACAGGGTTGTACTGCAACCCCTGGAAGAGGGGACAAGTTTGTTTTCTGCTGCTTAGAGCAGGCCTAGGCCAACTTGGGCCCTCAGGTGTTTTGGACTTCAACTCCCACCATTCCTAACAGACTCAGACCCCTTCCTTTCCCCCCTCAGCCTCTTAAGCAGCTGAGAGGGAAAAGGAAAGGGACTGAGGCTGTTAGGAATGGTGAGAGTTAAACTCCAAAATACCTGGAGGATCAAAGTTGGCCCAGGCCTGCCATGGACTCCTGAGGAAAGGGCCTGAGGCTGTTAGGAATGGTGGGAGTTGAAGTCCAAAACACCTAGATGACCAAAGTTGGCCCAGGCCTGGCATAGACTCCTGAGGAAAGGGCCTGAGGCTGTTAGGAATGGTGGGAGTTGAAGTTCAAGACACCTGGAGGACCAAAGTTGGCTCATGCCTGCCATAGACTCCCGAGGAAAGGGGCTGAGGCTGTTAGGAATAGTGGGAGTTGAAGTCAAAAACATGCAGTCATGCCGGCCACATGACCTTGGAAGTGTTTATGGACAACACAGACTCTTCACTTAGAAATGGAGATGAGCATCACTCTCCAGAGTCGACTGGACTTAGGATGCATTTTCATTCAGTGGACCAAATTTGGCACAAATACCCAATAACCCCAAATTTGAATATTGGTGGGGTTGAGGGGGGGGGTATTGATTTTGTCCTTTGTGAGTTGTAGTTGCTGGGATTTATAGTTCACCTACAATCAAAGAGCATTCTGACCTCCACCAATGACGGAATTGAACCAAACGTGGCACACAGGACTCCCATGACCCGTTGGTCATTTTCCATTGAAAATGCTAGAAGGGTTTGGCGGGCATTGACCTTGAGTTTGGGAGTTGTAGTTCACCTAGGTCCAGAGAGCACTGTGGACTCAAGTAATGATGTATCTGGACCAAAGTTGGCACGAATATTCCATATGCCCAAATATGAACACAGTTGGAGTTTGGGGGAAATAGACCTTGACATTTGGGAGTTGAAGTTACTGGGATTTACAGTTCACCTACAATCAAAGAGCATTCTGAACCCCAGCAACTACAGAATTGGGGCAAACTTCCCACACAGAACCCCCAGGACCAATAGAAAATACTTAAGGCCTTCCAGTCTAACTCCCTTCCCCAGGGCAAGAAAACGTAATCAAATACTGTTTACCCCCAAGCATAAAGAAACTACATGTATTAGAAACCAACACTTTCTCATTACTTTATTTTCCAAACTATCAGACTGAGCCACAGCAACCCGTGGCAGGGGACAGCTAGTAACAAATAAAGCGCGGGGAGACAGGGGGCCACGAGAAGGGGCGTGTGAGTGAGTGGGGCTCCTGGGCCTCCCTCCTCCCGCTCAGAGGGTGAGTGACCTAGGTGTGCGTCACGATGAACCCCCGCTGCAGTGAGTACCGAGGGGTGCCTTTCCTGGGGGTCTCTGATTGGCTGGCGGGGCGGGCTGATGGCACGCGCCCGGGGTTGTCCCTATAAGAGGCCTCGCGTGCCGGCCCTCAGCCCCTGCGAGCCCCGAGCCTCCCTCAGGGGAGAGAGAGAAAGAGAGAGAGAGAGAGAGAGAAAGAGAGAGAGAGAGAGAGAGAGAGAGAGAGAGAAGAAGAGCCCAGGAAGCGCAAGGAAGCAGTCCGGGCGCAGCAGGCGGCCAAGGAGGGAAAGGACCGGCTTCTCCTGCCCCTCCCGCCATGGAGGCCGTCCTGCTGGAGCACTTCCCCTCCGGCCTGGACGCCTTCTCCTCGGAGCCTTACTTCGACGACGAGGACTTCTTCACAGATCACTCTTTGGACGGCGACGAGCTCTTGGAAGGCGAGGCGGGCTTCTCTGAGGCGCCCTTCCACGCCTGCTTCCGAGGGGCTTCCGAGGGCGCTTCCGAGGGCTTCTCTCCTTCCTCGCCGCCCCTCCTGCCTAACTTCGAGGGCTATTCCCCCGGCGGCGGCGGCCTGAAGGCGCTCAATGCGGCGGCGCGGCGTCGGAGGAGAGTGCGCTCCGAGGCGGAGCTGGCCCAGCTGCGCCAGGCGGCCAACGTGCGGGAGCGGAGGAGGATGCAGTCGCTGAACGACGCCTTCGAGGGCCTGCGCGCCCACATCCCCACGCTGCCCTACGAGAAGCGCCTCTCCAAAGTGGACACGCTGCGCCTCGCCATCGGGTACATCCACTTCCTCAGCGAGCTGCTCCACGCCGAGGCGCCCCTCCGAGGACACGGCGCCGGGACCAGCCCCTGCCCGCCCAGGAAGGTCATCATCTGCCACCGAGGAACCCGTGAGTGCAGCTATCCCATGGCTCTGCATCGCCTGGGGCTCCACAATACAGCCCAATACACTCCGAGAGGAGTCTAGGGCAGGTCTGAGCCAACTTGGGCCCTCCAGGTGTTTTGGACTTCAACTCCCACCATTCCTAAAAGCTCCAGACTCTTCCTTAAGCAGTTGAGGGGGAAAAGGAAGGGACCTGAGACTGTTAGGCTGTTAGGAATGGTGGGAATTTCAACAAATTGAAGTCCAAAACACCTGGAGGACCAAAGTTGGCCCAGGCCTGGTCCACACTGCATTGTATGGCAGTGGGGATCCAGCTGCTACACTGGATGCAGTTTGACGCCACTTTAGCTTAGAGCAGGCCTGGGCCCTCCAGGTGTTTTGGACTTCAACTCCCACCATTCCTAACAGCCTAACAGCCCCAGGCCCTTCTCTTAAGTGTCTGAGGGGGGAAAGGAAGGGGCCTGAGGTTGTTAGGCTGTTAGGAATGGTGGGAATTGAAGTCCAAAACACCTGGAGGACCCAAGTTGGCCCAGGCCTGGTCTACACTGCATTGTATGACAGTGCAGACCCAGCTGCCTACACTGAATGCAGTTTGACGCCACTTTATTTATTTATTTGCAACAACATTTTTATTGATCAGCCAGTTGGCCTTATCAAAAGAGACAGTGTAAACACAACATACAACATACATCTAGTCCTCTTATTTATTTATTTACGACATTTATATGCCGCCCTTCTCACCCTGAAGGGGACTCAGAGCGGCTTACATGTAATATGTAAATACAATATATTATATTATTACCATAGCACACTATTAGTATTATATTTTACTTTAGCCGCCATGGCTCACTGTCCTCATCACACTAGAGGAAAAAAATCTACTTAAAATCTATTGTCGAAGGCTTTCATGGCCGGAATCACTGGGTTGTTGTAGGTTTTTCCCGTTGTATGGCCATGTTCTAGAAGCATTCTCTCCTGACGTTTCACCTGTATCTGTGGCAAGCATCCTCAGAGGTTGTGAGCAAGCAATCTCTGAGGATGCTTGCCACAGATGCAGGCGAAACGTCAGGAAGAGAATGCTTCTAGAACATGGCCATACAACCCGAAAAAACTACTTAAAATCTGGTTTCTGCCTTCTGCAGAATTCTGGGTTTTGTAGTTTAGGAAGGAGCCTTTAACAGCCTCACTCAACTACAAACCCCAGAATTCTGCAGCAGACAGAAACCGGATTTAAAGTGGATTTATTCTCAAGTGTGATGAAGTGGAGATCTGAAGTGTCGTTGCATCACTGGACTTGTCATTTGGTGAGGCACTTGTACTCCTTCTCAGAGTAGGACAAAGACTTTGCAAAAGCATATCTCCTGTAGTTCAATAGCATTGGGTCTTGGCATGCAAGTGATGTCCACCTGCGTTCATTCTACACCCTTGCTTGAGTTGAGCAACTGCGCTTCAATGCAGACTCCTCTTTCCTTTCCCCTCAGTGCAAGCAGGCATCCTTTGTCATTTGCGACTGATGGGGACCCCAAGGAGAAGTCTTATCGCGGGTTTTGGGGTGTGTGTGTGGAATGAGAGTGTATTCCTTTGAGTGGGGATTCAAATCCAGGTCTCCAGTCATGATCTAAAATGCTTAAACTCTTCCAGACATGAAACACTCCTTTCGGAGCTCCTCTCAACGCAGTTTTCCACTCTTCCGGTCTCAATGAGTAGAGATTTGGAAAAGTTCTCCAATAGACACACGGATTCAGATCTGTTCCCTTTAGGACCCTTTTGCGTGTGTACAAAGTCTCCCTTCGATCAATAAACAGGGGTGAAGATATATATATAGAGAGAGAGGGAGGGAGGCACCAGTTCAAACCAAAGGAAGTTTTTTCCATGGAAAAGCAAAAGCGTCCACTTTTTGGACAGGGTTGGTCTAAAGCAGCCATGGGCAAACTCTGGCTCTCCAGGTGTTTTGGACTTCGACTTCCAGAATTCCTAACAGCCTCAGGCCCCTTCCTCCGCTTATGCGGCTGAGGGAGAAAAGGAAGGGGCCTGAGGCTGTTAGGAATTCTGGAAGTTGAAGTCCAAAACACTTTGAAGGCCAGAGTTTGCCCATACCTAGTCTAAAAGAAAGTGTCTGTCTACTTGGTAGAAGTCCTTTTTTTCTCCAAGTGCAGGGTATCTGAAGGAAAAACACCTTTCTGAGTGTAAATACCATTATTCCTCCTTGGGAATTGCTGGCTCGAATGAGCTTGGCATGCAACAGGCACTGAATGCTAATAGGACCTCTTGCTCTGCAATCCTAGGACCCAGCAGGGAGAAAACAGGTGCTTTTGTGCAGCCGCAACTGATTCCTTTCTTTTTTCCTTGGTATTTTATTTATCGTGTCAGAAGCGGACCGAGGGTACAGTTGTAATGTATTTAAAAACACAAACAAAGTTTTAGAAACTTGGCATTATACTAAATGTCCTTTGACCAGTAGCTGGTCACTTGGAGTGCCTCTGGTGTTGCTAGAAGAAGGTCCTCCATTGTGCATGTGGCAGGGCTCAGGCTGCATTGTAATAGGTGGTCTGTGGTTTGCTCTTCTTCACATTTGTATGTCGTGGACTCTACTTTGTGGCCCCATTTTTGAAAATTGGCTCTGCTCTCTTGGTACCAGAGCGTAGTCTGTTCAGCACCTTAGAATCACAGAGTTGGAAGAGACCTCATGTCCACTCAAGGGACCTCAGTCCAACCCCCTGCCAAGAAGTAGAAAAATTACATTCAAAGCACCCCAGACAGATGGCCATCCAGCCTCTGTTTAAAAGCCCCCAAAGAAGGTGCCTCCACTACACTCTGGTGCAGAGAGTTCCACTGTTGAACAGCTCTCACAGTTAGGAAGTTCTTCCTAATGTTCAGGTGGAATTTCCTTTCTTGTAGTTTGAAGCCATGTCCTAGTCTCCAAGGTAGCAGAAAACAAGCTTGCTCCCTCCTCTCTATGACTTCCCCTCACATATGTATACGTGGCCATCTCTTCTGCAAGCTAAACATACCCAACTCTTTAAGTTACTCCTCATAGGGCTTGTTCTCCAGACCCTTAAACATTTTACTCTGGACACATTCCAGCTTGTCAACATCTCCCTTCAATTGCCTTTCAAGTGGCCCAGTCTTCTGTGTGCCCAGGGGGGAGTCTCTCATTCGGTATCAGCCATGGCTCCAGGTTTTAGCCTGCCACTTTTGGACTCTTGCTTGCTGAGGTGTTCCTGCAAGTATCTCTGTAGAGCTTAGAAAACTATTTCTTGATTTAAGGTGTTGGCGTGCTGTGTGTCCAAGAAACACACAGGGATAAACAACAGAAATGACCAAAATTTCCAGGAATGATCTTTATTCTGGGTGATAATATGGAGTAGTTGACTTCTCTTTGTCCTCTTCTCCCCACCAGGATCCCCTTCCCCAAGTGACCCCGACTATGGACTTCCTCCCTTGGCTGGCCATTCGCTCTCTTGGACTGATGAGAAGCAACTCAAGGAACAAAACATTATCAGAACTGCCAAAGTGTGGACCCCAGAAGACCCCAGGAAGTTAAGCAACAAGCCTTCCCTCAACAACATTGAGAATGAGCCACCCTTTGACTTCATATCATGAAACCTGAATGTTATTGGAATGTAAATAGCAAGTCTTTCTACTAGTGTACATTTGTATTTAAAGACCATATTTTCCAAGAGGTGCTTTTGAATGAAAAAAAGAAGACTTATTCTAATGGCAATCAACTTTTTTATTTATCTATTTATTGCTTAGTAAAGTTAGGGGAATAGAATGACCCTTTTGAATGTATAATTTATATAATTTATCCTAATTTAAAAAGATGCAATAATTTGAGATTCTCCAGCAATACCATTGTTGGAAAAAGGAAACACTTCCCAGGAAATGTGAACATAATTTATTACCAGTTGTTGAATGTACCAATTATATTATATTAATAATAAACTTTGATTAAAACCAAGGTGGTTTTCTTTGAAGGAACGTGGGTCTGTGAATGAAGGAATGGAAGATTGGTTCAGAGTCACCCCAAAATCCAAAAGAAACTCTGGAATGGGACTCAACGTGTGTTTAATAATAATGGAAGCATCCTTGGGTTACTTATGGTAGGCTTTAACTCAGGCATGGACAAACTTGTGCCCTCCAGGTGTTTTGGACTTCAACTCCCACAATTCCTAACAGCCTCAGGATCCTTCCTTTCCCCCCTCAGCCGCCTAAGCAGTCCAAAACACCTGGAGGGCCCAAGTTTGCCCATGCCTGCTTTAACTAGAACTGTCCTGCAAAATATGAGTTACAGTTTGGACTACACTGGTGTCGCCACCTTCACTGGGAAGAACAAGTGTCTGTGTGTCTACTTGCTAAATAGATAGAAGCAAGAATACCTAAAAACATGACAACTCTGAAATTGAAGTCTAAATTGTTCTAAAATGGAGTCTGAGCTCTGAACAAGCCCAGACCTGAACCCCCCCCCTCACTGCAAAGAGTTAAGGTAAAATTGCAAACCAATATACAATATAGTAAGCAGTTATATACATAACAAAAACTAGTAGAGGATTGAGAAGGTTGCTGTTTCCAAAAGTTTCTCAGAGACCCACTGAATTGTTGAAAGGCGAGTCAACACATAGATAGCATATAGATGGTTCAGCAGAATCATAGACTCATATAATCATAGAGTTGGAAGAGACTTCGTGGGCCATCCAGTCCAACCCCTGCCAAGAAGCAGAATATTGCATTCAAATCACCCTGACAGATGGCCATCTAGCCTCTGTTTAAAAGCCTCCAAAGAAGGAACCTTCACCACAGACTGGGGCAGAGAGTTCCAATCCTACAAGTTACACTGTTTATATTTTAGGATGCAGTTCTAGGTAACTTGAAAATGCTTCAATAAATCTACTCTACCTAAGACTAACAGCAGGATTTGGACTAGTGAGATAAATGCCATATAGACATTAGGACGAACCATATAATAATAGAATAATACAATTGGAAGAGACCACAAGGGTTACCCAATCCAAAGCCCTACCATTCAGGAACATACAATCAAAGCACTCTCAGCAGATGGCCATGTAGATTCTGTTTAAAGTTCTCCAGAAAAAGAGATCCCACCACACTCCATAGCAGCATATTCCACTACTAGACAGTTCTGACTGTTAGGAAGTTTTTCCTAACCACTTTTCCTGCAGCTTGCTTCTTTTCTTAGTCTCCAGAGCAGCAGAAAACAAACTTGCCTCCTCCTCAATATGCCATCCTTTCAAATATGGCTACCATGTCCCCTCTTAACTTTATTTTCTCCAAGCTAAACAACATACGGAGCTCACTAGGCTGCTCCTCATAGGGTTTGGCCTCTAGACCTTAGACCATTTTGGTCAACCTTCTCTGGCCATATTCCACCTTTTTTCTATTGACTGATGGTGCCCTGAACTGGAGACTATTATTTACCTCAATCTAGACATACTTGTATTGATGCAGCCTTGAAGTGCATTGGCTTTTTAACTGCCACATCACACTGTTGACTCATGTTCAGCGTGTGGTCTATTAAGACTCCTTGACAGCAGCAGTTCTGGCATAGGCTGCAAAGCAATCTAAAGTTCTGTGTTTATCTCTAACCATGACTCTCTTGTATTAGAGTTTGACCAAAAGGCCTAAAGGGTTTTTTTTTTCAACTTTAAGCTTCGATTTGTTGGACAGAATATCAAACAATTATCTGGAAAACAATTTGGTAGCCCATATTAATAATGGAATGCAAGGTTTGAAAAAGAGAGTTCTTTTGTAGACTTTTCGTTGGTTGATCCATGGGACTCACACTATGAGCACTATGTTACAACAGCCCCCTCTTTTATGTATAACATTATATTGGAAGAATGCCTTAATCTAAAACTTCAACAATATTGGGATTTTGAACTGCTGGTTTTTAAAGATACTGTAAGGTTTTAGTGTTACTGTGTTGTCAAAGACTGTCATGGCCAGGATCACTAGGTTGCTATGAGTTTTCCGGGCTGTATGGCCATGGTCTAGAAGCATTCTCTCCTGGCGTTTCAACTGCATCTGTGGCAGACATCCTCAGACCTTGTTCAGAGGTCTGTTGGAAATGAGGCAAGTGGGGGTGTATATAAAAAGGATAGTTTTCTCCTGACATTAAGTCCAGTCGTATCCAACTCTGAGGATTGGTGCTCACCTCCATTTCTAAGCTGAAGAGCTGGCATTGTCCGTAGACACCTCCAAGGTCATGTGGCTGGTATGACTGCATGGAGTGCTGTTACCTTCTCTCTGGAGCGGTACCTATTGATCTACTCACATTTGCATGTTTTCAAACTGCTAAGCTGGCAGAAGCTGGGGCTAACAGTGGGAGCTCACGCCTCTCTCCAGATTTGAACCTGTGACTTTTTGGTCAACAAGTTCAGTAGCTCAGAGGTTTAACTCATTGTGCCACCAGGGGTTCTGGGGTGCATATATATCTGTGTAATGTCCAGTTACCCAGTAATCAAGACAGTAAATAAAGAATACCACTCAGAAACATGGGAATTCCAGACAGCAAACTATCAAGTACCAGCTAACATCTTCCAAACAAAGGATGCCCCCAGGCAGCAACAGCTAGGCCTTGCAACTGCAAGGCTGCTCAATGCCAATCAAGCTGGCCAATGACAACATTCACACCTGTTGCTGCCTGGAGGCATCCTTTGTTTGGGAGGCGTTGGCTGGCACTTGTTTGCTGTCTGGAATTCCCCTATTTCTGAGTTGTTGTTGTTGTTCATTCGTTCAGTCGTCTCCGACTCTTCGTGACCTCATGGACCAGCCCACGCCAGAGCTCCCTGTCGGCTGTTACCACCCCCAGCTCCCTCAAGGTCAGTCCGGTCACTTCAAGGATGCCATCCATCCATCTTGCCCTTGGTCGGCCCCTCTTCCTTTTGCCTTCCACTTTCCCCAGCATAATTGTCTTCTCTAGGCTTTCCTGTCTCCTCATGATGTGGCCAAAGTACTTCAACTTTGTCTCTAGTATCCTTCCCTCCAATGAGCAGTCGGGCTTTATTTCCTGGAGGATGGACTGGTTGGATCTTCTCGCAGTCCAAGGCACTCTCAGCACTTTCCTCCAGCACCACAGTTCAAAGGCATCTATCTTCCTTCGCTCAGCCTTCCCTAAGGTCCAGCTCTCACATCCGTAGGTTACTACAGGGAATACCATGGCTTTGACTAGGCGGATCTTTGTTGCCAGTCTGATGTCTCTACTCTTTACTATTTTGTCAAGACTGGACATTGCTCTCCTCCCAAGAAGTAAGCGTCTCCTGATTTTCCTGGCTACAGTCTGCATCTGCAGTAATCTTTGCACCTAGAAATACAAAGTCTGTCACGGCCTCCACGGTTTCTCCCTCTATTTTCCAGTATTTCTGAGTGGTGTTGTTTATTTACTGTCTTGAACTGGACATTACATAGATATATGTGTGTGTGCATGTGTACACACACACATGCACACATCTCACTTGCCTCATTTCCAACAGACCTCTGAACAAACCTCTGAGGATGTCTGCCACAGATGCAGGTGAAATGTCAGGAGAGAATGCTTCTGGAACATGACCATACAGCTTGGAAAACTTACAGCAACCTTTTTTTTGTGTGTGTTATTGGTTCTAAATTCCCAATATCTGAGAAATGAACTAGTTTTTAGTGTTGCTACAAGCAAACATATCTAACCAGAAGTCAATGTAAAGGTGTCAAAAGCCTCCTAGTATGGTATAGTTTATTGAGTGTTGCACTACAGTTCTGAGGATTAGGCTTAAAATCCTTTCTTGGCCATGGAAACCTATTGGATGACCTTGAGCAAATCTCTTAGCCTCAGAGCAGGGCAAAAATCAAACCCTTTCTGAACATGACAGGCTTGCCTCAGGTTCTCCACATGACAAAAACTTGAAGGTACACCACAAAACGGTAGCAGATGATTATTGCCATTTCACCTAACTAGAAAACTGATTTGCAGTTTGTTGATGCTCCAGTTTGGTAAGATGGCAAAAGGCCTTATAAAACTCTCACTGTCATGATTCCATAGAACTGGATTATATGGCAGTGTAGATGGGGCCTCAGATGTGAAGTGTGTTGAGTTAGGCCCCATGTACACTGCTACATCAAATCTAGATTATCTGCTTTGAGCTGGATTATATGGCAGTGTAGACCAATATAATCCATTTCAAAGCAGATAATCTGAATTCAGAAGGTGGATTATATGGCAGTGTAGATGGGGTCACAGATGTGAGGTGTGTTGAGTCAGGCCCCACTTACACTGCCACATCAAATCCAGATTATCTGATTTGAGGTGGATTATATGGCTATATAGACCCATATAATCCGGTTCAAAACAGATAATCTGGAGTCAGGTACTGGATAATATGGCAGTGTAGATGGTTCCTCAGATGAGAAGTGTGTTGAGTCAGGCCTCATGTACACTGCCACATCAAATCCAGATTGTCTGCTTTGACCTTGATTATATGGCAGTGTAGACCCATATAATCCGGTTCAAAGCAGATATTCTGGAGTCAGATACTGGATAATATGGCAGTATAGATTCAGTCTCAAGAAGCCTGCAAGAGCACGAAAATAGTGCTGGAAGGGTTAATCCCAGGAGGCTTGCTGATCCCAGGACCATTTATTCCTATGTGTGTGTGTTTGTGTGTGTTTGTGGGTCCCGCTTGCTCATCTGCCGGCCCACGATAAACCCATCCTGGGAGGAGGTGGGCCTTGGGGGCTTCTGCTCCGGGGCAGGTGCGGATTTTCCCGTGGTACCCGCTGCTTGCTCAGATGCCCAGGCCAGGCTTGATCCGGCGCAGTTTCCGAGCTGGCCCCCAACCTGGGGACTGCCCAGCCAAGCGGATGGAAACCTGTCCTGCCAAAGCCCCCAAAGTCTATAATTACCCCTTCCCTCCCTCTCTCCCTCCCTCTCTCCATCCGGGGCTTTCGGGGAAGGAGGCGCCTAATTGCATTAACCTAGTTAGCCCAGCCTGGTATGGATGTCTCCCAAGAGCAATTTAGGACTAGGCCTGCCATTGCCCCCTTCCTTTGAGCCTTGGAAAGCCAAAGTCCCCATGAGTAGCAGTTTAGTGAGGCACCAGCCCTCACTGGCAGAAAAGGATGGGGGGCCTTGCAAAACTACAACTTCCATAGATCCACAGCCTTAAGCAGGTCCGTAGCCAGGATTTCAATTGGGGGGGGGGGGTTGAGTTTGTTTCGGGGGGGGGGGTCTGACTCTGAGTGAAAGAGGGTCTCCCCTAGCGAACCTTTTGTATCGTTACCCCAATACCCCCATACATATGGGATATATTGAGCATGGTGATCAGATCATGATATAAATAAACATAACAATTAAAATAATGCACCAATAAGGCCTTTTCGTGAACCACCATGAGAATTTCGGGGGGGGGGGGCTGAAGCCCCTCAAGCCCCCTCCCCTACATGCCTGGCCTCAAGCCATTGCAAGTGGTGTCAGGACTGCTTCAATTCTAAAGTCCAGATGCACTCCTTGAAGAATGACTGCAGTTTGACACCCCTTGAATTGCCCTGGCTCAAGGCTATGGCATCCAGGGAGTTGCAGTTTGGTGAGGCACCAAACCCCCAGACAGAGAAGGCCTTGTAAAGTTACATCTCCCAGGATTCCATAGCTTTGAGCCATGGCAGCGAAACTGGCATCAAACTGCATTCATTCTCTAGTGTGCAGAAGGCATGGGCAAATTTGGGTCCTCTAGAAGTTTTGGACTTCAATTCCTACAATTCCTAACAACCTATTGGCTGTTAGGAATTGTGGGAGTTGAAGTCCAAAGCATCTGGAAGGCCAAAGTTTGCTCATGCCTGATGTAGAGGCATCACAAATGTAACTTTTGAACACATTTCTGGTTAGAGCTGTCTAGAGCTTAGAATAATTGCCCCCCCCCATAACTCCCAGAATCCACTGTCTGTCTGGGGATTTTGGCAATTGCAGTTCCCACCAAATGCATCCCCTGCTTTTTAGGAGCAGCTTCCCAGGTGAGCCCAATGTCATAGCACACATGCACACATACCAATTTAAATTTAATACTGAAGTGCTGTCAATGATATTGGAGACCTTGGGTTCATCTGTACTGTGGAATTAATGCAGTTCAACACCACTTGAAGTTCCCAGGTCCAAGGCGATGGAATCCTGGAATTTGCAGTTCTGTGAGAATGCTAAAGACCTTGTAAAACTACAACTCACAGGATTTCAAAGCAGCTAAAATGCTGTTGAACTGCATTATACTTAACAATGAAGAGGAAATCCAGAACATCAAGCCCCAAAGACCTCCATTATCTCCCCTTAGGACAGTGTTTCTCAACCTGGAGGTCAGAACCCGGGGGGGGGGGGGTGTTGTAGGGGGGTATCAGAGGGGTCACCAAAGACCATCAGAAAACAGTGTTTTCTGTTGGTTATGGGGGTTCTGTCTGGGAAGTTTGGCCCAATTCTATCGTTGGTGGGGTTCAGAATGTTCTTTGATTGTGAACTATAAATCCCAGCAACTACAACTCCCAAATGTCAGAGTCTATTTTCCCCCAAATCCATCAGGGCATATTGAACATTTGTGCCAAGTTTGATCCAGATCCATCATTGTTTGAGTCCACAGTGCTCTCTTGATATAGGTGAACTACAACTCTAAAACTTAAGGTCAATACCCACCAAACCCTTGCAGCATTTTCTGTTGGTTGTGGGAGTTATGTGCGCAACGTTTGGTTCAGTTCCATACTTGGTGGAGTTCAGAATGCTCTTTCATTATAGGTGAACTGTAAATCCTAGCAACTACAACTCTCATGACAAAATCAACCCCCACGCCCAACACCACCAGTATTCAGATTTGGGTGTATCAGGTATTTGTGCCAAATTTGGCCTAGTGAATGAAAATACATCGGATATTTACATTACGATTCATAACAGTTGCAAAATAACATGAAATGAAATTAATTTTATGGTTGGGGGTCACCACAACATGAGGAATTGTATTAAGGGGTCGAGGCATTAGGAAGGTTGAGAAACACTGCCTTAGGACATTCCAAAAAAGGATGGTGGATAGCCAAGGACATGATGGGGATTGTAGTTTACAAGGCAGCCTTCTCTGCCAAAGAATGATGTTACCAGACTACAATTCCAATGATAACATAGCATTGAGCCATGGCAGCTAAAATAGTGTCAAACTGCATTCATTCTGCAGTGCAGATGCACTCACTGAGGCCAAGGAGCGGTCCTAGGGCTGGGGTGTGAGGAGGAAGGAAAACAAAAAGAGGAATTGGAAAGAAGCAGGGACGGGGCCCAACTATAATTCGATTTGGACCTGTATTAGGGTCTCATTAGACACCAAAAGTGGCCTTGGCACCAAAGCATGTAATTGCATTACTCTCATTAGAAAGTCAAATGGTTGTAGTTGGGAAGTCAAGGCAAGGAAGGAACAGTCCCTTTGCCCTCTGGGAGTGTGTGTGTTTGTATGTTTGTGTGCTTATATATGTTAGTGTGTCTAGGGAGAGCTCTCCCCCCATATACACACCCCAGTTTCCCTTGGACTTGCTACCCTAAACATTCCCTTATTCAAACCTTCCATTGTAAAGGGGGAACTGTTTCTTCTGTGGTGCCACTTTTGTGTCTCTGTGTGTGTTTGTCCTTTAGTGTGGTGCAGATCAAGCGGAAGAGCAGAGGAAAGGGGGGGGGGGGGGAAGAGAGGAACACCCGGGTGTGTATCTTGTCACTTTCTGTCTTGACTTGGCATTAAGTCCCTTTCAAACACACCTATTCAGTCTCTTAGTTTGGACTCACCACCCATGGCAGCAGTTTGCAAGCAGCCACAACACACTTTTAAAAAGAGGGTGGTATCTCCCTTTTGCACCCCCAAACCAAGGCAACAAAGAAGGGAAAACACCCCATAACAGAGCAGAAGTTGTTAGGGATGGGTGGAGGGAAATATGACTTGGCACTGGAAGGAACCAGCGTGTGGGCTTGCATGAGTGACAGCCATTCAGGCCTTTGAAACCAGCTTTTTCTCTTCTCTGCCCCGCTTTCCCCAAACTGAGAAACAATAACAATATTCATAGAAATGCACCTCCCCTTGGGTTATATTCAAATGAATCGGGCATTCATCTGCCTAACTTCTCCCTACAAAAGCTGCCTGATCAGAAGCAACCAGTATATTTATTTATTGTGTTTGCACAGGGTGGGTGAGAAGAAATGCGACAGAGCAAAACCCAACTCTTCCACCTGTAAAATTAAACTATCTGAAAAGTTGCAGGGAGATTATTGAGAGATTCTGGAGACTTGGGCCCCCATCTACACTGCCATATGATGCAGTTTGGAACTACACAATGTTGTCAGTATATAATGCAGGTTCAAAGCTATAGGAGTCCACACTGGCCATTTAATGTAAATTGCATTATATAGCAGTGTAGATGTGGTCTTAGGTAACATCTACATTGACCATTTAATGCAGTTTGAAGTTAGTATCAAACTATAGAGGGTCAGACAGCAACTCCCACAAAAGTGCTCAAAAGAAAGCCCTTAATGCGCATCAGTGTGCTGTGGTTTCTGTCCTCACCATCTGGGCCTCAAAATGGTTCCAAGATTTCCTCTATAATCATCTGTACAGCAAAACCATTTTATTCTATACCAATTTGAAACTACATTAAATGGTCAGTGTAGATAAGGCCACTGGGGTCACCTGCACTGTAGAATGAATGCAGTTTGACACCACTTTCACTCCCTTGGGTCAAGACTATGGTATCCTGGGATTAGTAGTTTTGCTTAGTCTGTAGCCCTCTCTGCTAAAGCCCGGCTGGGGCCCCTTCTACACTGCCATATAATTCAGGTTATCTGATTTGATCTGGATTATATGGAAGTGTAGACTAATATAATCCAGTTCAAAGCAGATAATCTGGATTTTATATGGCAGTGTCGATGTGGCCTGAGTTTACACTGCCATATAATCCAGTTCAAAGCAGATAATCTAGATTGTATATGGCAGTATAAAAGGGGCCTGGATCTCACCAAACTATAGCTTCTGAGATTGTGTAACACTAAAACATGGCAGTTACACTAGTGTCAAGCTGCATTCATTTGACAGTATAGTTGCACTTCAAAATGCCTCTTGTGGTGGTGGTGGGCCTTCAATTTCTTTCTGACTTATGACAATCTTATAGGGCTATCTTGGCAGGATTTGTTCAGAGGAGGTTATGCTATTGGTTTCCCTTGAGCCCAATGGCATAACATACTCTGAACCCCCATTTAGTCATGGAAACCCACTGGACCCAAGGTTGCCCAGTGGGTTTCCATGACTAAATGGGGATTTGAACCCCGGGGTTCATCTACACTGTAAGTTTAATGCAGTTGGGTACCACTTTAACTGCCAGGGTTCAATGCTATGGGATGCTGGGAGTTGTAGTTTTCCAAGGTTTCTAGTTTTCTCTGCCAAGGAGTGTCCACCTCACTAAACTACAGCTCTTTGTATTCCACAGCATTGATCCCTTGCAATTAGACTGGTTGTCCGGATGCCCAACCACCATCTCTCAAAGCAGTTGCTCTATTCCGAACTCAAGAATGGAAAATTGAATGTTGAAGGACAGGAAAAGAGATTTAAAGATGGGCTCAAAGCCAACCTTAAAAACTCTGGCATAGACACTGAGAACTGGGAAGCCCTGGCCCTTGAGCGCTCCAGTTGGCAGTCAGCTGTGACCAGCAGTGCTGCAAAATTTAAAGAGGCACAAATGGAGGGCGAAAGACAGAAACATGCCAAGAGGAAGGCGCGTCAAGCCAACCCCGACCAGGACCATCTTCCACCTGGAAACCGATGTCCTCACTGCGGGAGAAGATGCAAATCAAGAATAGGGCTCCACAGCCACCTACGGATCCATCCCCAGGATACCACTCTTGGAGGCCCATCATCCTCGGACTATGAGGGATCACCTAAGTAAGTAAGAGTGGTATCAAACTGTATTCATTCTATAGTATAGATGCGCCTCTCGTCTCCAGTATCAATAGCCAATAGCCAATAGCCAAAAATGAGTTCAAAGGTGGCCCTTTGGTTGCACCTTCACTGTAGAATGAATGTAGTTTGATACCTCATTACCTACCATAGCTCAATTCTGTGGAATTATTGGAGCTTTACAAATACTTTGGCCTTCTCTGCCAAAAGGTGCTGGTACTTCACTAGATGACAACTCCCATGACACCATAACATTGAGTCATTGGAGTCCAAGTGAGGCCTAACTGCATTAACTCTACTGTGTAGATCAGGGATCTCCAAACTAAGGCCAGGGGGCCGGATACGGTCATTTACCCGGCCCTCGTTCAGTGTCTGAAATGAATTGAAAGCACACAACAACAACAACAACAACAACAACAACCCTATCTCATCAGCCAAAAGCAGGCCCACACATTGAAATACTAATAAGTTTATATTTGTTAAAACCGTTCATTTTAATTATTGTATTGTTTTAAAGTGTTTTTTTACATTACAAATAAGACATGTGCAGTGTGCATAGGAATTCATTATTATTTTTTAAAAAATTATAATCCGGCCCTCCAACAGTTTGAGGGACTGTGACCTGGCCCTCTGTTTAAAAAGTTTGAGGACCCCTGTACATGCACCCCAAGAGCACTCCATGTTGTTGTTCATTCGTTCAGTCTTTCCAACTTTTCGAGACCTCATGGACCAGCCCATGCCAGAGCTCCCTGTCGGCCGTTACCTCCCCCAGCTCCTTCAGAGTCAAGCCAGTCACTTCAAGGATGCCATCCATCCATCTGCCCTTGGTCGGCCCCTCCTCCTTTTTCCTTCCATTTTCCCCAGTGTAATTGTCTTCTCTAAGCTTTCCTGTCTCCTCATGATGTGGCCAAAGTACCTCAACTTTATCTCTATTATCCTTCCCTCCAATGAGCAGTTGGACTTTATTTCCTGAAGTATGGACTGGTTGGATCTTCTCGCGGTCCAAGGCACTCTCAGAACTTTCTTCCAGCACCACAGTTCAAAAGCATCTATCTTCCTTCGCTCAGCCTTCCCTATGTCCAGCTCTCACATCCATAGGTGACTATGGGGAATACCATTGCTTGAACTATGCAGGTCTCCATATGGAGCACTCCACAGAAAGAGCTATTCCATCAAAAGAGTGGAAGGGAGGAGGAAGAAGAGGAAGAAGAAAACCAGGAATCTAGACCAGTGGTTCTCAACCCAGATGTTTTTGGCCTTCAACTCCCAGAAATCCTAACAGCTGGTAAACTGGCTGGGATTTCTGGGAGTTGTGGGCCAAAAACATCTGGGGACCCCAGGTTGAGAACCACTGATCTAGATAGAAATGTGGATTGACACAGAAGGAGTGCCTACACTGCAGAACGGATGCCATTTGGAGCCACTTTAACTGCCAGAGCTGAGTGCAATGGAATTCTGCGAGTTATAGTTTTACACAGCCTTTAGACCTCTCTGCAAAAGTGTGCTTGCGCTCACCAAACTACAGCTCCCAGGATTCCATAGCATTGAGCCATTGCAGTTAAAGTGGTGTCAAACTGGATCAATTCTGCAGTATAGATGCACCCAGATAGGGTTTTGAACTGATATGGGATGTATCTATACTGCAGTTTGACACAGCTTTAACTGCCATGGCTCAATACAATGGGATCATGGAAGTTGTAGTCTTTCAGGCTTTGTAGCTTTTTCTGTCAAAGAGTGCTGGTGCCTCACCAAACTATAACTCCCATATTTCCATGGTATTGAGACATGGTAGTTAAAGTGGTGTCAAACTGCATTCATCCTGCTGTGTAAACATACCTAGAGATGGTTTAATGGAAGCAGGATATTGGGTCTGTGATGGAAGGGATACCTTTCACCTTTTGGGAGCTTAATAAATACATTATTGAGGGTTATTATATTTTAAGCTCTGTTTAGTGAACCTATTCTTGCTGCTGTTTTAAACCTATCCCTGGCTTTATCTATCAAGGGATAATCAAGCCTTGCATTTCAAAAAATGAGAGAACCCACATAGCAACCAGTCTGCATTGGTCTCTATTAAGAACCTACACCAGCCATGGGCAAACTTTGGCCCTCCAGGTGTTTTGGACTTCAGCTCCCACAATTCCTAACAGCCGGTATGGGCCTGAGGCTGCTAGGCTGTTAGGAATTATGGGAGTTGAAGTCCAAAACACCTGGAGGGCCAAAGTTTGCCCATGCCCAATCTACGCTGTAGAATGAATGCAAAGTGACCCAACTTTAACTCCCACGGCTCAGTCTTATGGCATCTTGGGAGTTTTCATCTAGCAAGGCACTAGATGATAAGATTGAAGGTTGAAGAGAAGGTTGAAGACCTTGTAAAACTACAACTCCTACAATTTATTTATTACTTATCATTAAGATGTGGCAGCTACAGCAATGTCAAATTGTATTATTTCTACAGTGTAGATAACCCCAGGCAGAGGATTTTGGATATGAGGAGCAGCTTAAAGAGCTGTGCATGTTTAGTCTGCAGAAGAGAAGGCTGAGAGGAGACGTGATGAGGGCCATGTATAAATATGTGAGGGGAAGTCATAGCGAGAAGGGAGCAGGCTTGTTTTCTGCTGCTCTGGAGACTAGCATGCAGAACAATGGCTTCAAACTACATTAGGATAACATTAGGAAAAACTTCCAAATTGTGAGAGCTGTTCAGCAGTGGAACTCTCTGCTCCGGAGTGTGATGGAGGCTCCTTCTTTGGAGTCTTGAGAACCAGTGGTTCTCAAACTTCCTTATGCCTTGACCCCTTGATACAGTTCCTCATGTTGTGGTGACCCCCAACCATAAAATTATTTTCCTTGCTACTTCATAACTGTCATTTTGCTGCTGTTGTGTATCGTAATGTAAATATCTGATATGCAGGATGGATTTTCATTCGCTGGACCAAATTTGGCACAAATACATGATAAGCCAAAGTTTGAATACTGGTGGGGTTGGGGGGGATTGATTTTGTCCTTTGAGAGTTGTAGTTGCTGGGATTTACAGTTAACCTACAATCAAAAAGCATTCTGCACTTCACCAATGATGGAATTGAACCAAACCTGGCACACAGAACTCCCATGACCAATAGAAAATACTGGAAGGGTGTAATGGGCATTGACCTTGAGTTTTGGAGTTGTAGTTCACCTATATCCAGAGGACACTGTGGACTCAAGCAATGATGGATCTGGACCAAACTTGGCATGGATATACTCAGTATGCCCAAATATGAACACTGGTGGAGTTTGGGGTAAATATAACTTGATTTGGGAGTTGTAGTTGCTGGGAGTTGTTGGGAGTTGTAGTTGCTGGGATTTATAGTTCACCTACAATCAAAACGCATTCTGAACCTCACCACCGATAGAATTGGGCCAAATTTCCCACACAGAACCCCCATGACCAACAGAAAATACTGTGTTTCCTATGGTCTTTGGTGACCCCCCTGACAACCCCCTCTTGACCTCCCCAGGGGACCCAACCCCCAAGTTGAGAAGCACTGTTTTAAACAAAAGCTATATGGCCATCTGTCAAGGGTGCTTTGAATGTGATTTTCCTGCTTCCTGGCAGGGGGTTGGACTGCATGACCTACTAGGTCTTTTCCAACTCTATGATTCTATGAGTCTATGAGGAAGGGAGAACTAATTATGGATTTGGGGAGTTCGTGAATGCATTATTAAGGGGGCTATAATATTTCTATTGTGTTTAATGACGTTATTTTGCTGATTTAAATTTACACCTGGGTGTATCTGTCATGGTCTATCAAACACCTGTGAAGCCATGCATACTAAAAACCAACAAGTGCACCTTGGCCACCTTGAGATCAATAACACAATCCAGCAAGGGAATGCATGGGGAAACAGGGCAGGCTGAGTGACAGAATTCCTGATGGTGTGTGTGTGGGGGGGGGGGGGGAGGGGCAAGTTTGGTTAAAGCAGCATGTATCAAGCTGGGGGTTGGGACCCCTGGGGGGAGATCGTGAGGGGGTGTCAGAGGGGTCACCAAAGACCATTAGAAAGCACAATATTTCCTGTTAGTCATGGGGGTTCTGTGTGGGACGTTTGGCCCAATTCCATCGTTGGTGGGGTTCAGAATGCTCTTTGATTGTAGGTAAACTAGAAATCCCAGCAACTACATCTCCCAAATGTCAGGGTCTAATTTCCCCAAACTCCACCAGTGTTAACATTTGGGCATATTGAGTATTCATGCCAAGTCTGGTCTAGATCTATCATTGTTTGAGTCCACAGTGCTCTCTGGATGTAGGTGAACTACAACTCCTAAACCAAGGTCAATGCCTACCAAACCCTCCCAGTATTTTCTGTTGGTCATGGGAGTTCTGTGTGCCAAGTTTGGTTCAATTCCATCATTGGTGGAGTTCAGAATGCTCTTTGATTGTAGGTGAACTATAAATCCCAGCAACTACAACTCCCAAAGGCAAAATCAATACCCCCCCCCCCCACAACCCCACCAGTATTCAAATGTGGGCTTATTGGGTATTTGTGCCAAATTTGGTCCACTGAATGAAAATACATCTTGCATATCAGATATTTACATTACTATTCATAACAGCAGCAAAATGTCAGTTATGAAGTAGCAACAAAAATAATTTTAGGGTTGGGGGGTCACCACAACATGAGGAACTGTATTAAGGGGTCAAGGCATTAGGAAGGTTGAGAAGCACTGATATAGAAGCTCCCAATGGCAACTAATTGTATTTATCCACTGCCTTGCATCTTTTGGAAATACTTCTGTGACAAAATGAGAGAATATAGGAACTGAAAAAAATATCAGTCTAGTTCATTAGGAAGGTTGGGAACCACTAGGTTAAGGGATCTGCCCCATACCTTTTTCAGGAGATGGGCCATGAAAGCATTAATCTCCCCCCAGCCTCTCTGGGAAAACCCCCTCAATGCAGGGAGAAAGATATGGGAATCTCCAACAGGCAGGGAGGGCGCAGGGAGGCAGTGACTTGAGAACCTGTCCCTTTGGGATTCCCAGGCCTTCTAATCGGCCAATATTGGGATTAAATCCCCTATAATATATGGGGTGTGAAACCTCGTCCGGGCATGAACTCATCCCATTTTCATTAAGGTCTCTTTGGCAATGGCACCATGGACCAGCTGCCAGGGGGAAACAAACACCAGTTGAGTGTGTCCTCAAATCCCTTCCCTCCCACCCTCTCTCTCTCTCTCTCTCTCTAGTTTTGTTGTTGTCCTCTTTCCCCCTCTCTTCTCCTCCCCCCTCCCTTTGAAGCCTGTGGGAATGGGTCCGCGTTCATTCCACAACAAATCGCCTTTTCGAAGATCTGGAAGGATGGACAGGGAATGATTCCCACGATGGGATGTGAGGTCTGGCCAACAGGTGTTTGGATTTGGCTATAGGAGATAGAGAAAGGGGAAAAAGGGGGGGGGGGGGGAGAGAAAGAGCTTGACTGCCAGGAATGGAAATAAATAAAATACAACACACCACAACACAACACACATACACAAAGGCGAGCTGCCTGGGTCCCTCTTGGTGTTCCTGACATGGCGTGGAAGGCCCAGACAATCGAAATGATATCTTTATTGCTAGGTTCATGTCCTGGGCTATAACATATCAATCCCTGTCGGGTTTCTCTCGGATGCACCTGGTATTTCAAACTTGTTCTTTTTGTTGTTTTGGCCTGCAGCTGCCTAAAGCAAGCAAAGGGAGAGAGAAAGAGAGAGAGAGAGAGAGAGGCCCTTACAATGTCTCCAAGACGTGTTGGCATGGTTTGCTTGTCTTTAATGTACCATTAAGCATTGTCTTGACACAATATGGGAACTGTAAAGCATGGCATGTGTTATAATAAAACACATTTTCCAAAGGGGGAATACACTTTGCAGTGGGAGCCGGGCCATGCAAGCAAACAAGTAGGCCCAAGTCTTGGGGCTCTTGTTCTAATTCCATTTGATTATTGTCTCCCTTTCGCTCAGCTTTCAACCGGCAATTAAACTTAAGGCCACTGCTTGGCGCCCCCCCCCCTCCTCCTCCTCCCTGATCAGCCAATTAAATTTTATGTCTCCTAATTTTTCACACAGAGGGGGAAAAAACCCTCTCGTTGCTGGCCTCTAAAAGACATTGATTTTCCTGCTATCACCTGGCGTTCAGACCTTAGTTCCATTTATCAAGAAGGGGAACGTCAGGCGTTGCATAAAGTGACTCTCTTACCATAAGGCTCTCACCATCCTGGCCTATTGTTTTCCCTTGTTAATAACTCATTACCAGGATTTAACAAATCCACCATTACATATGTTTTGTGTCTCCATATTTTGATCCGTACGATTAAGCAGATGTTACGATTGAAAATTGAAAAGTCCAAGGCTCCTCTCGGCTGAAAGAAAGAGGGCAGCCCCAAACAACGAGCGAACAATGAGATTCAGAAGATCCTCAGAGAAACATTTACCGACCAATAAACAGGCCCCAACCTGCTCCATTTCAACCATTGTGCCGGCCTGGGCGGGGAATAATTAAGTTTAATAGGGAATAGCTCCGCGTGGTTTTCTCAATGCCAAGATCACAGGTGCGGGGTGGCACGCTGAATGATTCGCCTGATTTTTGCCAAGCTCAAGGGCCCTTCTCTGGGGGCTCGCGAGCCGGGGGGAAACGTGGCCCTGTCTCTTAATGCGGAGCATTACTCTTAAGGCGAACAAAAGGGGCGGAGGGAGGGGGACCGAGTGCCTGGCGCGGCCAAAGAGGCGCACGAAGCGGGCGAGGAAACACACAGGCGCTGCAGCCGAGCGCGCCGCCAGCTTGGTGCGCAGGGGCCTGACAGGGGCTCCTCTAAGCCTCGCCCTTCTTCTCCCAAGAAGCCCCCCCCGGGCCTGAGCCCCCCCTCAGAGCAAACTAGGAAGCCCCAGGAAGGCCTCGGACAGGCCCCAGAGCCCTTTGGCACCGCTGCCCCAGAGCTGGGCGCCTTTCTGGGCAGCTTGGCCAAACTCTTTTCCAACTTTCAGAGCGAGCGTTTGGGGAGGGTGCCTGTTTGGAGACGCGCGTGCGCCCTCCTCACGCCCCGCGTGTTCTAGGCCAGGGGGAACCGGCGAGGTACCGGATTTCGAGACCCAAGGGAAGGGGGAAGGCCCTGCCACCGCTCCATCCCCCTCATTGGTGCCCACGAGGGTCAGAAAGGCCAGAAAAGACCTCTCCAAGGAAGGGTGCCCGCCTGGCCATGGCTCCGTTGCGCATGGAGCTCTCCAAGAGGGGACCCAAAGAGGCGGGCTGGCCTGGGGCGGGGGCACACGGGGCAGGAGGGGCTCGGCCTTCATGGGCTTCCCTAAGGGTCTACGAAGGGGCCACTGCGGCCTCCGACCCAGGGCCCGCCCCCCAGGCGGCATAGAGGGGGAAAAGCACGGCTCCCCCCCGGGAGGAATTGTGCCCATGGCGCTTGCGCCCAGCTTGGTGTTTAGCCTTGTCCTTGGCTCGTGTAGCTCGCTGCCCAGAGGGGCCCCGGAGAAGGGAGGGCGACATGCCCCGGCCTCAGGCGAAACCTGGGAGTCCCAAGGAGCCTTGGAAGCCCTGGCCTCTCCCTTTTGCCCCCCAATCATTCCTCCATCCCGCTCTCCTTTCTGCGCACCTGCTCGGAGGCCACTTGTTGCGCAGCGCGCTCTCTCCAAGCGGCCACAGTGTTGCTCTCCAACCCGGGGGCTTTCCAAGGCAGGGCACCCTTTCCACCCCAGCCAAAGGCATCTTTCTGGCTTACTTGGTTGGAAAATGGCCCCGAGGGGCGAAGGGAGCATTTCCCTTTGGGCTCAAAGCAGGAGGGAGATTCTCGCCACGTTTGGCGCACTGACATCTCCAAAACGTGCCCAAAGCATAACTTGGCGATTGGGAAGAAAATAACAACAAGGGCCGGGTTTGTGAGGTCCAAGGGCGGAACCCGCCTCGGATGGAAAGGAACCCAAGTCATTTTCGATGACGATTTCCCGTTTTCTGAGGGGAAAAAGAAAGAAACCAGCCTGCTTTCTGCACAGTGGCGTTCAGTTTCTTGGCGACGTGCGCACAACACCGAGGACGACCTCGGCTGAGAAACAACAGTGTGGCCCATTTACATTCCTTCCCAATTAAACCGATCCTTTTTGGGTTGCTTGAGCAACTCTCGGCCTTGGCTTGAATCGCGTCTCTGGGAAACTGGAGAGCGTTTTCGGGGACAGAAACGAGGAAAGAGAAAGCAAGGCAGATGCCCTCCTCGCGCGCCTTTGGCGAAGTGGTGCCGAAAGGAAAGGAAAGCAGGGAAGAAGGATTTGGGAAGAGGCGAAAGCCAAGTTTGCCTGACCCAGCCCTTCGTGGCTTTCGGGTCGAGCTTTAAGCTCAAGACCCCTTTGCGTTAGCAACGGCCCGTTTCCACGTCGGTGCGAAATATTTGGGACTTTTTTGTGTTGTTTTGTGGAAGGCTGGAGGAGCTCAATGAGCACCCACCAGAAGCTCACCAAAGGCCCCCCTCTTCCTCCCCAGCGCTTTCAAGTGGTAGCAAAGTGAATGGTTGTTGTCAAAGTGGATGAGGCTGGAAAGAAAAAGAAAGGGATGGAAAAAAAGAAGGGGTGTCGTTCCAAAAACAAAACCAGACCAAACGACAAAACCCGAAGACTCTCTCTCACACAAAAAACTTTGGAAATGGGTAGATTTCGCAGGTGTAGGGAGCAGTTAACAAGCATGGCGGGCGCGGGCTCCCCCAGGGCGGCGAGTGTGACAGGGACAGCTGGCTCCGTTTTCCCTGTGAAAACCCCCCCTGGGCGGACCATACACAACGACAGTGACCTTTCTGCAGGGGGAACCAGAGCCGGCCCTTTGACTGAATTAGTCACAAAGGCGTCTTGCTATGACTTTTGTTCCGCCCAAAGCCAGGAAAGATGGCGTTTAATAGGAGAAGGGTTGTCCCCAGCTTTCTCGTGCTCCTCCAAGAAATATGACCGGTCTCATCCCAGGGAGCTCGTTTCTCTTCCTCACTCTTTCTCTCGCCCCCCTCCCCCCTTTTCTCTCTCTCTCTCTCTCCAAGGAGAACAGGAGCCCAAGAGGAGCACTTGCTGCTTCAGGCTGCGCGCCTCTTCTTTCTTCCCTCCCCCCAAAAAGGAGCGCTCTCTCTGTGTCTGGGCGCAGAAGGGGCGACTTTATCCATCTTTTCATGATCTGACAATACTTGGAAATGCATCATTGTCACTGGGGGTGGCTTGATAGATGAGCCCCAGGCGCGGGGCCTTTCTCCAAGGTCAAGTTGAAGATTCTGGTTTGGTGTTTAACTGAAGTTTGGTTAACAATGCCCGCCTGTTAAGTTGCCTCTTGTCCTTGGAGAGAAATCCTTCCTCAAACGCCTTTTCTTCTTGATGTCTCTCTTTTGGAGATTGGGGGGAGGGTGGGGTGTGGTGGGGGGGGGCAAAGGGGAGGGAGAGGTCTCTTTGCTTAAGCTCTCCAAGGAAAGTGGAGGACTCGGGCCCAGGGACGGAGGTGGAAAGGCGACTGCAGACTTGCCTTCTCAAGGAGACAAGAGTTCTTTCTCTCACCCTGGACATTTCACAGATATATAAACCCCACTTGCCTGGTTTCCAACAGACCTCACAACCACCGAGGATGCCTGCCATAGAAGTGGGCGAAACGTCAGGAGAGAATGCTTCTGGAACATGGCCATACAGCCTGGAAAACTCACAGCAACCCACTTGCCTTCTCAAGCAGACAAGAGTTCTTTCTCACACCCTGGACATTCCACAGATATATAAACCTCACTTACTTAGTTTCCAACAGACCCCTCCACTTTTGAGTATGCCTGCCGTAGATGTGGGCAAAACGTCAGGAGATAATGCTGCTGGAACATGACCATACAGCCCAGAAAATTCTCAGGCAACCCACTTGCCTTCTCCTTTGCCAAACTTTTCCATCATTCCTTTCTGGCTGAGCAATAGATGCCTTCTCTCCCACTTTCCTGGGGAACTGTTTTTTAGGAACCCAAAGCTGGGTTGCCCTTGGAAGGCAATGCTTCCTTTTTAAGATACTAGACTTGAACCTGTTGTCTTTTGTTGGGAATCAGAGCTGTTAGGCTCAAAAAATAACCCTCACTTGGGGTGATTCCTCTATAAATATAGCAGAGTGGTAGAAGCAAACTTCATAACCAGAGGAAACTTACATGTGGAGAGTCAGGATTAGCTTCCACTCAACAGGATGGAACAGGATTGCAGAGACAGAACTTTAGGTTCAAAATATATCATTGTAGATAGAAAAGGGTCTTAGAGCTAATTAGCTTGCTAAGATAATCTTCTAAGGAATGTGAAAGGATAAAATATCAAAAGTATCCATGCAGCTACATTTTGCCTGGAGAATGGCAAAATGTGTCCCAACTGGAAGAAAGACAAAGGCAGAAGAGAAAGGGCCAAAATGGAGAATAGCAACATGGCTACAAGCCAGGGCAATAAAAATACATTTCATAGAATCATAGAATCATAGAGTTGGAAGAGACCTCATGGGCCATCCAGACCAGCCCCCTGCCAAGAAGCAGGAATATTGCATTCAAAGCACCCCTGACAGATGGCCATCCAGCCTCTGTTTAAAAACCTCCAAAGAAGGAGCCCCCACCACACTCCGGGGCAGAGAGTTCCACTGCTGAACAGCTCTCACAGTCAGGAAGTTCTTCCTCATGTTCAGATGGAATCTCCTTTTAAAGAGGAAGTTACTTCATCCCTCACAGAGATCCCATTGCTACATCTTCAAAGGGGGAAGGAGATAGTGGCAAGGAAGAAGTGCAAGACAAAGCTCCTTCTGGGATAAGCATGCATAGGAATGTGGGGTTGGGAATCCCTCACTCTAATCCAATCTAGTCTAGCTACTCATTGAGGACTGGAGACTTGTGCAGTCAGGGGTGAAACCCACCTTCTCTTTGCATTTTCTTTCACCTCTTTTGGGCAACTTTCCTCTGGCCTCCACCGACTGTTTCCTCTCTCTCTCTCTCTCTGCCCCAGAGATGATTGATATTTGTTATTCAGCCCAACTTTTTTATTTACCTTGCACAATAAAAAAAATGTTGGGGGGGGGGGGGACCCAATGTGATAAATAGCCGGGATGCAAATCCCATTGAATGGCGGGGCAAGTGTGTCTCGCTGGGTCTGAATGCGGCCTTGCAGTCGGTCTGCGCGCCCTCAGGAGCCCAGGGAGCTGATCAAAGCACCCTTTCTCTTTCATCCCCAGTCTTCCCCTCCAAACGATTTCGATACAATATGTTTCCATGATGCCCTGAATGGGCTCGGGACACAGAACTCATTACAGCCCAGCTAGTTCTGCCGATCCCTTTGTTCGGAGGCAGAAAGTCAAAGAGAGCAAGAGGGAGTTTGGGGAGGGAGCGCCCGGCCCTGCCGCCTCTTGCCAGCTTCTCTCAAATGCAAAAGCCTGCGTCATTTTTCACAAGGTCTCGTCTTGATATCCTCAAAAGACAAGCTGTGCAACCGGCTTTGGCCTCCTCTGACATTCATTAAGCCCCTGTCCAGGAGATCTGTTTTTCCCTATTATATGCATTTCTCAGCAGGGCGTTTTTTGCGCATTTTTGGGGCCAGACCTTTATTTATTTATTTTGCAGCTGCCAGTTAAACTATGAATACATTTTGGGGTTTTTTTTAATGGGGAAAGGCGGAAAAAGGGGACGACGTTGCATACTCTCACTGTGCACTCTTCCATTTCAAGGTGGCTCCATGGGTATGAGAAAGAAGAGTTTGTGTTCCCATTTGCCAGGATAGACTTCATTGAGAAGAGTATCCTGCTTCATCTTGTGATAACTCATTCCTCATTTTCCCAGACTGAAATCTAATCCCTTTCTTGTGCAGGTTAGTCCTCACTTTGAGTTTTCTGGGCTGTATGGCTATGTTCCAGAAGCATTCTCTCCTGACATTTCGCCCACATCTATAGCAGGCATTCTCAGAGGTTGTGAGGTCTGTTGGAAACTAGAAAAGTGAGGTTTACATATCTGTGGAATAATGTCCAGGGTGGGAGAAAGAACTCTTGAACTCTTGTCTGCTTGAGGCAAGTATAAATGTTGCAATTAGCTGGCTTGATTAGCATTGAATGGCCTTGCAGCTTCAAAGTCTGGCTGCTTCCTGCCTGGGGAATCCTTGGTTGGGAGGCATTAGCTGGCCCTTATTGTTTCCTGTCTGGAATTCCCGGTTTTTTAGTGTTGCTCTGTATTTACTGTCCTGATTTTAAATTTACTTTATTTACTAAAGAGTGCTGCTCTTTAGTAAATAAAGAGCAACACTCAAAAATGGGAATTCCAGACAGGAAACAATCAGGGCCAGCTAACACCTCTGGTCTGTTGGAGGCAAGCGTGAATGTTGCAACTGATCATCTTGATTAGCATTGAATAGCCTTGCAGGTTCAAAGCTCGGATGCTCCCTGCCTGGGGGAATCCTTTGTTGGGATGTGATTAGCTGGCCTTTATTGTTTCTTGTCAGGAATTCCCCTGTTGTATGAGTGTTCCATTTTATTTACTGTCCCGATTTTAGAATTTTTGAATACTGGCAGCCAGAATATGTTAATTTTCATGGTTTCCTCCTTTCTGTTGAAATTGTCCAGATGCCTGTGGATTTAAATGGCTTCTCTTCATAGTCTGACATGATGGTTGTTAGGATGGTCCAGCATTTCAATGTTCTCAAATCATATGCTGTGTCCAGGTTGGTTCATCAGGTGCTCTGCTGTGGCTAACCTCTTTGGTTGAATTAGTCTGCAGTGCCTTTCATTTTCCTTTATTTGTTTGGGCAATTCTGCATTTGGTGGTCCCTATGTAGGCTTGTTGGGAATCAGAGCTGTTAGGCTCAAAAAATAACCCTCACTTGGGGTGATTCTACCATAAATATAGCAGAGTGCTAGAAGCAAATTCCATAACTAGCTGAAACTTATGTGTGGTGAGTCAGGATTAGCTTCCATTCAACAGGATGGCACAGAATTGCAGAGTCATAACTTTAAGTTCAAAACATTTATTGAAGTAAAAAAGAAATCCATTCTAGATAGAAAAGGGACTTGGCACTAACTAGCTTACTAAGTTCATCTTCTAAGGAAGGTAAAAAGGTAAAATATCAAAAGTATTCATGCAGCTACATTTTGCCTGGAGAAAGGCAAAATGCATCCTCACTGGAAGGGAGACAAAGGCAGAGAGAGAGAGAGCAATGGAGAATGACCACATGGCCAAAACCCAGGGCAATAAAAATACATTTCAAGAGGAAGTTACCTCATCCCTCTCAGAGATTCCATTGCTACATCTTCAAAGAGAGGGGAGATAGTGGCAAGCAAAAAGAGTAAGACAAAGCCCCTTCTGGGAAAAGCATGCACATGTGGGGAAGGAATCCCTCATTCTAATCCTATAGCTGAGTCTAGTTACTCACTGAGGACTGGAGACTTTTCCAGTCCAGGGATAAAACCAGATATTTCATCAAGTGCTCTGCTAAAACTGACTTCACAGGTTGAATTCATCTGCAGTGCCTTTCATGTTCCTTGATTCGTATTTGGGCAATGCTGCGTTTGGAGGTCCCTATGTAGATTTGTTCACAGCTGCATGGTATACGGTAGATTCCTGCAGAGGTGAGAGTGTCTCTCTTGTCCTTTGCTGAAGGGAGCATTTGTTGGAATAGTTTTCAGGTTGTGTTTCTTAATCAGCTTTCCTCTGCGGTCAGTGGTTCCCTCAATATTTTTATTTTTATTTCTTCTGTTGCTGGTGAGACCCAACATTATCTTTCCTAAGAGTAACAGCAAAGCCCCTCTCTCCACCTGTATCTAGAATCCCCCTTTTTTGGCCTCAGTTTTTAGCTTTCCAGTGGAAAATGAATGAAGTGCCCGGAACTTCACTGGAATTGCACATGTTAATTCCTCACTTCATAGAGCTACAGCAGTCATGGGCAAACTTCGGCCCTTTAGGGGTTTTGGACTTCAACTCCCACCATTTCAAAAAGCCTCAGGCCCTTTCCTATTCTCCCTCAGCCTCACCCCTAAGCTTAAGCAGCTGGGGAGGGGGGGGGGGGGAGGAAGGGGCCTGCAACTATTAGGAATGGTGGAAGTTGAAGTCCAAAACACATGGAGGGCCCAAATTTGACCATGCCTGAGCTACAGTATGCAATGACTTCTATGTGGGAAGCATCTGCCAAAACACTGCAGAGCTAGCATCACTCTTAAGTGTGACTTCAGATGTAAAGTTGTTCACTCAAACATCTATACTGGAGAAAAGGTATCTTGTGCCCAGATAAACTAAAGTTTGACATTTACACAGCCATTTCTCAGTCTGCAACCCATTTTTAGCCATTTCTCAGAGTGCAACCCATTTGACCTGGAAGAAAAACAGAGGAAATAGTGCAGATCATAATAATCCCCTCTAAAAATTCCATATCTGAATATTATCTTTGTCTTGCTAACCAGAATGGCACACTCATTTGTGTGTTCAGGAGGGTCTGGAGATCCATTGGTGACTGGTGAGATACTGGGGCAGTGAGTCCACTCTAGAGCCTAGCCTCAACTTTAGAGGAGCTATGCAAGGAGATCAACTCATCCGAGGTCAATATTTTGAGTTCCTATTTCATAGGAGCTATCCAAGGTTCATTAGCTTGAATAGCGACTTATAAAATCTGCACTAAAATATGGAACTGATTCATTAACTCACTGGGATGGAAACCACTGGAATGGGATTAACTCACTAGGCTGGGACCCCCTGGTGGTGCAGTGAGTTATACTGCTGAGCTGCTGAATGTGCTGATTGAAAGGTTGGCAGTTCGAATCTGGGGAGCAGGGTGAGCTCCCGTTGTTAGTCCCAAACTCTGCCAACCTAGCACTTTGAAAACATGCAAATGTGAGTAGATCAATAGGTACCACTCCAGTGGGAAGGTAATGGTGCTCCATACAGTCATGCTTGCCACATGACCTTGGAGGTGTCTTCCAACAATGACGGCTCTTCGGCTTAGAAATGGAGATGAGCACCACCCCCCAGAGTCGGACACGACTTAATGTCAGGGGAAACCCTTACCTTTACCTTTATCCAATGTTCATTACTTTGGATAGCTCCTTATAAAATCTGGACTAAAATATGGAACATATTCATTAACTCACTGGGATGGAAACTACTAACTGTTCTCTTAAGATCTCTTAATCTGGTGTATTGTTACAAAGTTGGAACATTTTGCCTGATGAAGGATTCTGGAGACCTCCAAAGATTGCATACATTCTTGCATTGTTTTGGCTGGCTTCAAAAAGGTCTTATCCTAATATGGCCCTTGGTGTGGGGCTGCCTCTCCCCCTAGCAGCTCCTTGGGTGAAGGCACAGTCCCAGTCTTGAATGGCTCTGTGCGCACAGCTCTGCTGCTGGTGTCTCTCAAAGAAAACCCATCAGCTCTATTTCTCTGGTGGGTGTTGCGAGTGAGGACATGTTTGTTTCTGGGGTTGATTGGTTGGTGGGAAAAAATGGCTAGCAGCCAGTTCTGGGAAAGACTCCAGCCCTGACTCCGATTAACCCTCTCTGGTGAAACTCTGCTGGAAACCAACTCACCAGCCATTGCCATTAATCTACTTACTAATTAACCCAATTCATTTCTAAAGGGGGGAAAGATCCTTTCTTTGGCCCAAGTGATGGGAGGAAATTTGAAAGAAGCGCCAAACTGTGTAACTGTAATTCAGCCAGGGGACTGCTAAAACAAGCTTGTTGATATATAGCAGGAGACTGCAACCAAGTTTCTAGGGCAACAGTCCTTTGGACGCGCCTGTGGCACACAGAACAGAAGGAACAGCGGAAGCCTGAATGTCAGGGTTGTGGTGGGCCATTGTGTGAATGGGTCTAAGGAAAGCATCTCTCCCACCCCACCCACAAGAGCGCAGCTTCAGATCATTCCTCCACTGATTCCAGGCTGGGAAGCAAGGTTGGGGTGGAAGGAACAGCAAATGTACAGTTGAGGGACATGTTTATTTGGACCAACCAAAGTGTTACAAAAATGTACAAACTTGGGATGTCTCCAGAACTTATTAGGGTAAGCAATTAAGAAAAGAAAAGAAGGTAAGTTTGCATGCTTCTGTGACTTGGTTGGTCCTAATAAAGAACTAAATATTTCCAAGGCACCAGATCCTGTCTGATCTTGGAAGTGAAGTAAGGTGAGCCCTGGTTAATAGCTGGATGGGAGATTGCCAACAAATGCCAGTTCTGTGGGCTATATTTCAGAGGAAGAAACTGGCAAAACCACCACTGAGTGGGACTTCCCTTCAAAAATGCTACGAAAATAAACGGGGTCACCATAAGCCAAAAAGCAACTTCAAGGTGCCCATAATAAATGTAGGCTTCAACTGCATATTTTGCTACTGCTGTTTTTTCATGAACTAGCTGTTTTTTAAAAATCACAGGGAAATCACGAAAAAACCAACAGTTTTACAAGGTGAATAGTTTTTAAAAGGTGCAACTGGACTGTTAGAAGAACAGCATACAAGGGATGAATGGTCTGGTCCCAGTTTCATATGGCAGCTGATAGCTCTATTCTGATTTAGGTTGGAAGGAGGGATAATTGCTTCTGAATAAAAGTGAAGGTTCAGGGGCAATCTTGTTATCATCACTATCTCACAAGATGAAGGATGGGCTGTGGTAACTTTTCACCTTGGAAGGAAGCTTTCATATGATGTCCTGGTGCAAACAAAGCCTTGGATGAGGATAAAAAGTTGCCTATTATTTAAACAATAAATCAAGATCTTTCTACCAACCACCTTGTCATTCTTTGCTATAGCGAGGGTAGAGAACCCGTGGTCCAACTCTGATCAGGCCTAGGCAACATGGTTAATGCTCAGGGATGGCAGAAGCTTGTGTCAAGCACCATATGGAAGCCCACCATTTTATGTCTCCATATAAAAGAAGAGGATGGCAATTCATGGGCAGAATTAATGTTTTATATTTGTAAAGTCTTGGATTCAGCTCCAGATAAGGGGTCTTGAGGAAGTGTTGGAGAAGACCTTTGTTGAAGTCTGTGGAAACTGTCTGTTAGTGTAGGTCACCCTTCTCTAATCTGTTGCTCCCAGATGGTGATTTATTATATATTTCACCATGTGAACATAGTCATTACTCATCAAATTTAAAAGGAGTCATAGTTTGACACATGTCTTACATTCCAGGAGAAAACTGGGTGGACAGTACTGAACTACAGAGACAAAGGGAGAGGAAACTGTGACCTAGGTGATGAAGGACTCCAGCTGCCATCATCCATCCATGGCTACAGGCCATGCAGATGAAGCTGATGGGAAGTGGAGTCTAGTACTTTACAGTGAGCAATGTACTATATGTTTCTTATCCCTGAATAGATAAGTGACCCAACTTTGAAGAAGACAGCTGTGAATCAGAAGAAATGGACTGATATCCACAAAAGCTCAGGCCAAAAGAAAAATTAGATAATGGCTAAGGTGCTGCTCAATTTTGCTCAATTTTATATTGCATTATATTTAATTGTACATTGTAACCACAGACAATTGTAGTGTAGTAACTCAAAGAGACGTGGCTGGAGTAACCACTTTACTGAAAGTCATTCATGACTTGATAATAACACCCAGTTTTCCAGTGTGGATGGACAAGAGAGTGTGTAGCGTAGAAAATGCTGATCTCCCAGGGTCCATAACTGAGAAGCATGACCAGGAAAGTGCAAGGAACAAGAGGGATGGCTTCCAGGGCATCCTCGGTGAAAGCATGCACCCCTTCCAGGTAGGAGAGCTGCCTAAGTAATGTTGCAATGGATTTCATCTTACTTTTTTTTTTCTTCCAGCAAGTTGCTCCAGCAACACTATCAACGTGCAGAGGAAAGGGGAGATGGTGCTGGTGCTGATGCCTCAACTTCCTCCTCATCTGCAGAGAAAAGGAAAAGAAAAGCTGTAGACAGACCAGACCTTCTTGCTGGGATATGGGGCAACCAAGTAGGGGCTCTCAGTAGGGATTCCAATCCTATATATACTTGGGAAGAAGATTCACTGAACTCATCAAACTTATTTTATAGGATTACACAGCATGAAAGGCAGAAGTGCTATATGTGCTGCCTTTTCCTGTCAATGCACCTTCACATTGTGTTACACTTGTTGAAGGTGTGTCAACCTTCAGTTCTGAATGGGGTCACACTCCCCCTTAAAGACTGTGTTTGCAGCTTGGGAGTGCTCCTAGATCTGTTTCTCCAAATGTCAGCCCAGGTAGACGCGACAATCAGGAGTGCTTCAGCTGATACACCAGCTGCACCCCTTCCTAGATTTGGAGGACCTTACTGATAGTAGCACATGCATTGCTAACCTCAAGGTTGGACTTCTGCAGTGCACTTTAGATTGGGCTACATTTGTACCAAGTTTGGAAACTCCAATTGGTTCAAATTATGGCAGCCAGACTGGTTACAGGAACATCTAAGAGTGAGGATATTACACCTATCCTAAATCATTCCACAGGCTGCCAATTAGTTCCCGGGCAAAATACAAGATGTTAGTTTTGACCTTGAATGTCCTATATGGTTTGGGTTACCTAAAATATTGCCTTCTTCCATATAATCTGCATAGAACACATAGGTCCTCTGCGGGGTGGTATCTCAAACCAGCTAGAACCCGACTGGTGACCATCACTCAGAGGACCTTTTCATCGGCCACCCCAAGGCTGTGGAATGACCTGCTGGAAGAGCTCTGACACCCAACTTCTTTATTGTTTATGCATGTGATGTTGCTATTGGTGTGCAAGATGGTGTCATGAGGCTAAGTAGTTAATTAGATGATGTCACAGACATAACGATTAGCGAAATATGGTTCTTCTGCTTTGAATCTTCTGTAGGTTGAGAAGCAGGTGTCCGCTATATCTCCTAGGGTATCTCCAATAAGCAATCCGCTTCAGTCTCCATTGGAGGTGGAACAGGCAAGGTCTGCTTATTCTTTAGAAGCTGGCTATCACCTGCTATTGAAAGTCCCATGCTAACCCATCTGGAGTGCGCTGTCTCCTGTGTATCTGTAATGCTAGCCATCCATCCTAGTTCAGCAAAACAATACTGATAATGTTATTATATATCAATATATTGATATTATGTGAAATTTTCATAAATACCGAACCATATATATGTGTCTGTGCATGTCTATGTAGTTTATAAGTGAGAAACAAAGTGGAGAACTAAGTTATGCTCTTGAGAGCCAGCGTGGTTTGAGTGTTAGACTACAGGTCTGGAGAACAAGGTTGAAATCCCCAGTTTGGTCCAGATTCATCATTGTTTGAGTCCATAGTGCTTTCTGGATGTAGGTAAACTACAACTCCAAAGCCCACCAGACCCTTCCAGTATTTTCTGTTGGTCATGTGAGTTCTGTATGCCAAGTTTGGTTCAATTCCATCATTGGTTGAGTTCAGAATGCTCTTTGATTGTAGGTGAACTATAAATCCTAGCAACCACAACTCCCAAAGGACAAAATCAATCCCCTTCCAACCCTACCAGTATCCAAATTTAGGCATCTTGGGTATTGGTACCAAATTTGGTCCAGTGAATGAAAATACATCCTGCCTACTGGATATTTACATTACGATTTATAACAGTAGCAAAATTACAGTTATGAAGTAGCAACAAAAATAATTTTATGGTTGGGGTTACCACAACATGAGGAACTGTATTAAGGGATTGCAGCATTAGGAAGGTTGTGAACCACTGATATAGAAGCTCCCAATGGCAACTAATTGTATTTATCCACTGCCTGCATCTTTTGGAAATATATCTGTGACAAAATGGGAAATATAGGAACTGAAAAAATTATCAACCTAGTTCATTTTTAAGAAATTAGAAGTTTTCAGAAATGTATGTGAACTCAAAGGGAAAGCGTTTAAAGATTGTTTTTCCCCCTAAACTATGAACAGGAGAATGTGATTATCATGCAGTTCTGGAGAAAATGCAATGGCATGCCATTATCATAAATAAAGCAGCTATAAAACAGGAATTTTGCAAAATAAGCATGAAACTTTGGTCTCCCAAGAGGTTTGGAGTCTGAAATTAAACAGAGAAACAATACGAAGGACTATGAACGATAACCCAGAGAACAAAGTCGGTTTCTTCGCTGCAAGCTTCTATTGCTCTCCATAGTAAAAACTGGACGAAACTATCTTAAAAAGACTAATGACATTTCACAGGTAATGCAATTTAGAAAGAAACACTTCCACGTTTTCTTTTCCAACAATGTGCATTTTTGTAAACTGCTATAAATTGCAATTCAAAAGCACTGATCTCACCATCCCCAATCATTTTTTATACGGATCAAATGAATGCAGATACTCCCCTTTGGGAGGGGCGACATGACATTTCACTTGGCAGTTCTAAACAGGTCACGGACCTTTCACAGACCCTAAGGCAGTGGGAGGGAGCGCTTTACGAAACCGTGTAACCAAATCAAACCAATGGTTACCCCCTTTCAATACCATTGGAACGGCCTGCACAATGCTTATTCACATAGCAGCAGAGGAACTGAAAGGATGGTCATCCAATGGAAATGTCTTTTCCTTTGTTTGAACTTAGCAGTGTTCCAAAAAGACACCCCCAAAAGACAAAATACTGGAAAACAATTGCATCTGTAACAGCAAAACTCCAAGAAAAATGTATACATATCACCTGCAGCATGGGTGCATTAGAGACTAAGGTGAGCTTAGAGGTTTTAAACTTGCTCTTCTGGCAATATGGAATTGTGTATGGACATTTATGTGAGATGTCGCTTTGTTTGAAGCCATAGGCACAAAGACACAACATGGCTGCCCTGGAGATGACCTATTGCTTTCAAGTTGCTTGAACACATCAGAATTTCCATTGTTAAGGTTGATTAATTGAAACTGATAAGTTACCATGAATAAAGATTGTTTTTCTGTTTAATGTGGTGGGCCTGATTTGGTAAATGCTTCATTCATGTCGCCTTGCAGCGCAGCATATGGGCAGAATTCAGTCAGCATCGCAAACATACACAATTTATTATGCTTGTATGGTCACAGCCAAAAGGCCTTTCTAGTTTAATGTCAATGTCTGAATGAAAAATTCCATTTAAAGTGTCACTAGTAATGTTACGTGTGAGTTTTGTCGTTCGGCTGGATTTTTAAGTTCCTCAAAGCATATTTAAACTACTGGAGAAACAGACACTTTAAAAGTTAAATTCCAAGAAAGAAGCAGGCAAGAGATGGCGAGGAAATGTAGGCTTTGGTATTAGAACAAGCAAACAATTTATCTATGATGTTTGTAGATGTCTGTGACAAAGGCACATGTTGTGTCCTGGTGTCACCTCTTGTCACACGCTGCTGATAAAGTTATCACTATAATGTTTCAATAAGATACTGTCACTGCGGCTCTGGAAGCAGACATTCCTGTGCCTTGTGCCGGAAGACAGATACAAAATAATAAATTTGCTCAGTTAAGAAGAAAAATCTGAAGCCCAAGGCTTATAAATCCTTCAGGTCTGATGTGACATGCCCCTTTGAAGTTTCACCAAGTTTTTACCATTAAATTATGTTTGATTTGAAAGCTACCTCCCCAAACAAACCAGCAAATACACATTTCAATGAAATACAGAAAAGGAAACCATATCTATTTGTAATTGCTTATCTTATACATTAAAAAAATGCATACATACGTGACATGCCAAAAAATGGTTGTCTTCTCATTTGTAGCTGAATTCATAACTAGATAGGTAAAGGTTTTCCCCTGACATTAAATCCAGTCGTGTCTGAATCTGAGGGTTGGTGCTCATCTTCATTTCTAAGTCGAAGAGCCAGCATTGTCCGTAGACACCTCCAAGGTCATGCAGCCGGTGTGACTGCATGGAGTGCCATTATCTTCTCACCAAAGTGGTACCTATTGATTTACTCACATTTGCATGTTTGCGAACTGCTAGGTTCGCAGAAGCAGGGTCTAACAGCAGGAGCTCATGCAGCTCCCTGGATGCGAACCTGTGACTTTTTGGTCTGCAAGTTCAGCAGCTCAGTGCTTTAACCCACTGTGCCACCAAGGGCTCCAATTCATAACTACAACAGCAATAGTAACTACTTATTTAAATATATTTAATTAAGCAACCAAGCCAGTATTGTGTGATAGTTTGAATGTCGGACTAGAAAACTGGCAAACCAGGGTTCAAATCCCTACTCAGGCTTTGGAAACTCACTGGGTGACCTTGAGCAAGTCAGATTCAGAGGAAGGCAAGATCAAGCTCATTCTAAAGAAGTGACGAGTGGAGTGCCAAAGGGTTCCATCCTGGGTCCGGTCCTGTTCAACATCTTTATTAATGACTTAGATGAAGGGTTAGAAGGCATGATCATCAAGTTTGCAGATAACACTAAACTGGGAGGGAAAGCAAATATCCCGGAAGACAGGAGCAGAATTCAAAACGTTCTGAACAGATTAGAGAGATGGGTCAAAACTAACAAAATGAAGTTCAACAGGGACAAATGCAAGATACTCCACTTGGGCAGAAAAACATGAAATGTAAAGATACAGAATGGGGGACACCCAGCTCGACAGCAGTACATGTGAAAAAGATCTTGGAGTCCCCTTGGACAACAAATTAAACATGAGCCAACAATGTTATGTGGTGGTGGCAAAAAAAGAAAAGAAGAAACAATGGGATTTTGGCCTGCATCAATAAAAGTCTAGTATCTAGAGCCAGGGAAGTCATGCTATCCCTCTATTCTGCCTTGGTCAGACCACACCTGGAATCACATTGTGTCCAATTCTAGGCATCACAATTGAAGGGAGATGTTGACAAGCTGGAATGTGTCCAGAGGAGGGCAACTAAAACAATCAAGGGTCTGGAGAACAAGCCCTATGAGGAGCTGGGCATGTTTAGCCTGCAGAAGAGAAGGCTGAGAGGAGACATGATGGCTATGTGTAAATATATGAGGGGAAGTCATAGGGAAAAGGGAGCAAGCTTGTTTTCTGCTGCCCTGGAGAGGAGGCTGCAGACCAGTGGCTTCAAACTACAGGAAAGGAGATTCCACCTGAACATTAGGAAGAACTTCCTAACTGTGAGAGCTGTTCAACAGTGGAACTATCCACCCCCTAGTGTGGTGGACACTCCTTCTTTGTAGGCTTTTAAACAGAGGCTGGAGGGCCATCTGTCGAGGGTACTTTGAATGCAAATTTCCTTCTTCTTTGCAGGGGGTTGGACTGGATGGCTCACAAGGTCTCTTCCAACTCAACGATTCTATGATTCTATAAGTTCTACAACGAAAAGCCTATGATAGTTTGCTTTAGGGACACAGTATGTCCAAAATGGCTTGAAGGCATACAATAACAGCAATGCAAAGTAAATTGTCCTGGCCTGACTCACCAAACCTGCCAAAAATGCCATTTGCCAGTGTTTCAATTGCTCCTCCTTTTCATGTAGCTGATGTCCATAAAAGTAGGCAGGAAGGTGGATGACAATAATGGCAGGAGTAACAGTTGTGTGCATCAGTTGCATGCAGAGAATGGGGTTTATTATGCAGGTGAAATATTCTTCCATCAGGTTTGGTGGGATCAGGCAAGGAGAAGTTACTCACCTCAGTATAACTAAATAGCTGACACAGAATACTGGCTATTATTTTTTTACAGAAGATGTTGAACATAGGGCATATCCAGTCTATGCAATCATTGCTCTTCAACAATCCCTGGCCTCCACTGGATGTAAATATTTAATATTTAATATTTTTATTAATATTTTCAAAAACCCGCGAAACAGCAAGTCCGCCAAAAGTGAACTGCAAAGTAGTGAGGGAACACTGTATAGAATAATTCACAAGAGTGTTCTAATGCAGATACCTAATATACAACGTTGAATTTCAGTTCTGCAGAAACCAACTAAAAATATTGTGCTGATAACAGAACATCAATTGGTAAATCATATGATGATACTTTAGGGCAGACATCCTCAAACTGCGACCCTCCAGCTGTTTGGGCCTCCAACTCTCAGAAGCCCTTGCTGGTTTGTTCAATGGGAATTCTGGGAGTTAGAGGCCCAAACAGCTGGAGGGCCACAGTTTGAGGATGCTGCTTTAGGGTATGATACTTCAAAAGGTTACAATAATGAGAGATGGATTTTACATTTATTATGAATCCTTTGTCATGCCCTTTACTGGAATGACCTGTCCGATGTGACCTTCCTCTTAACTCTTCCTCTTGGTTGACAAATGGATTTGAAACTGAAATAAACAGTGTAATCTGCCCGAACAACCAGAGTGGCTTCTGTGCACCAGATATTTCTGTTTGACCTTTCTCTTCTCAACAAATGGGCCAAAGAGCCTCTGTTCCTCCAGAGTTTTATCTTAGGGATTCATGCTTTTCTTGCTCATTAAGACTGTCCCTTGAGATTACAGAGTAAATAGTGCTTTGCTACCAGACTGTGAGAAAAATCTTCTTGAGTACATAAAAATAAACCCAAGGTTTATATATCACACACCAAGAGGCTTGGATATCTCTACTATCCTGTTTATCTCTGCTGCACAATAGATAATGAAGGTCCAAAGAAGGAAGAGGCAGAAAAAACAAACCAATGAACAGAACTGAACAAGTGCACTGAACACAATGGTTTGCTACTACTACTACTACAGGAAAAGGGTCATAGGTGTGTGGCATGCTGGTGCCTCACCAAACTATAGCTCCCAGGACCATATACCATTGAGCCATCAAAATTCAACTGCATAAACAGTCAAACTGCATTAATTCTATAGTATAGATCAGTGGTTCCCAACCTTTTTTTTGACCAGGGACCATTTGACTAGGAACCACTTTGACCAGTGACCATTTTGACCAAGGACCACTCTCCAACATTAATACCAAAAGGGTTACAATTCAGTTTTTGGTCAACTTAGATTCAGTTTGGTTATTTGGGGTGCGTATTCAGAGAATGGCATTGGATAAACCACGTCAGCTCTCATTCCCAGAACATATAGCATCCAGTAGTCATCATTTTCTCACCCACAGAAAACCATATTTAATAATCTAGAGCTGATATGGTCCATGTAATGCAATTTTCTGAATCAGCACCCCAAATAACTCCACGAACAGGCCTAAAAACAAAGACTCCAAGAAAAAAAATGATTCTTTGGTTGGGCTGTATTATTATCTATGGATTTTGTTAATGCTTGGCTCTATAAGAGGGTTTCGCGAGACCAGTCACTCTTGTTGCAATGGTGTAGTAACAGTAAGGCCATGGACCATATTTTAGTTCTTGCAGACCACTAATGGTCCATGGACCACAGGTTGGGAACTACTGATATAGATTCATCTCATTGAATATTGCGTCCAATTCTGGGCATCACAACTGAAGAGAGATATTGACAAGCTGGAATGTGTCCAGAGGAGGGTGACTAAAATGATCAAGATTCTGGAGAACAAGCCCTGTGAGAAGTGGCTTAAAGAGCTGGGCATGTTTAGCCTGAAGAAGAGAAGGCTGAGAGGAGACATGATAGCCATGTATAAATATGTGAGAGGAAGTCATGGGGAGGAGGGAGCAAGCTTGTTTTCTGCTGCCCTGGAGACTAGGACGCAGAGCAATGGCTTCAAACTACAAGAAAGAGGATTCCATCTGAACATTAGGAAGAACTTCCTGACTGTGAGAGCTGTTCAGCAGTGGAACCTTCTGCCCCAGAGTGTGGTTGAGGCTCCTTCTTTGGATACTTTTAAACAGAGGCTGGATGGCCATCTGTCGGGATGCTTTGAATGCAATTTTCCTGCTTCTTGGCATGGGGTTGGACTGGATGGCCTATGAGGTCTCTTCCAACTCTATGATCCTATGATCCTATGACTAATCTGACACTATGCCTTCTCATTCTTTTAAACTAATATCTCAATCAATTCTTATACTCTTTTACAGCCCAGTCTATTCAGAAGCACATCCAACAGATTCAGCACAGAACTACTGCCTCTAATGGAGCATACATACCAACTTAATTGTAGATAGGATTTCAGATGTGTTTTAATTATTTTATGCATTCTGGAATACTTATAATATCAGCTTTTTATCTACAGACATGTGTCCTATTTCCGAAACAGAAAGATGTGTATATTCCTTTAATTCCTGCTTCTATATTTGTTGGAAATAAGCAACATAATTTTTATATATTCTTCGCAGTAGAAATATCTATAGACGTTTTGTTACCATTTGAGAGAAGAGAGAAAGCTGCAATATTTAGGAAGAATAAGCAAGATAGGGAGCCCCCAGTGGTGCAACAGGTTAAACCGCTGAGATGCTAGACTTACTGACCGAAAGGTTGGCAGTTCAAATTACGGGAGCAGGGGGAGCTCCTGCTGTGAGCCCCAGATTCTGCCAACCTAGCAGTTCGAAAACATGCAAATGTGAGATCAATAGGTACAGCTCTGGCAGGAAGGTAACGGTGTTCCATGCAGTCATGCTGGCCACATGACCTTGGAGGTGTCTGTGGACAAAGCCAGGTCTTTGGCTTAGAAATGAAGATGTGCACCACCCCCAAAGTCGTACATGACTAGACTTAATGTCAGGGAAAACTTTCACCTTTACTAAGCAAGATAGAGAAAATTAAAGGGTTTACCTCCAAATGCAGTAGGAATTTCAATGGTAACCGGAATTTTATTGACATCATTGCTCTCTTCGTCAATTGTTTCTGTAACTGGTTGACGTGCTATGTCTGGCTGAACACCAAATATTAACATCACTCAAAAACTGCTGTACAAGCACCTTTCAGAAAACATCTACTAAACTGCATCTATGTAAAGTTATTGTTATAAGGTCAAGATGGTAAGAATACAAAATTCCAAACTATAAAACATGACAAGAGTAGTATCATCCTTCCCACAAAAGCTTTCCTTGGAATTTTTTAGTCCCATAACTTCTAGTTCAGGCAGGTCACAGGGAAGAAATCTTTCCAAAAGCAATTGATAACTTATAGATAAGTATTATAAACACAGTTGGAGTTGGGTAGCCTTTCCCAACCATGTATTCTGCAGATGTGTTGAACTTAGCAGATGCTGGTAACTGCAATGTTTTTGCGTCAATGATTCCACTCTAGGTTTTAATCCAAATTTTTAATGGCCTATCAGACTGGTTAATCCTATTTCCAATAAGGATAGTTCTTACCAAGTTCAGACTAAAACCCATAGAAAATTTACCATACAATTAACATTGGAACCACCATCCTTAATGATCTTAGCTTCTTAGTTACAACTATTAACTAGAATTCCTATCGCAACCCTAATTCATTGCCAACATGCTACCAAGTTCAAACCCCATCGACTCTGATAACAGAAATCATATATCAGATAAAGGAAAAGACCTTATTCCAGGCATGTGTAAACTTTGCCCCCCCCAGGAGTTTTGGATTTCCACAATTCCTAACTGCCTTAGGACTCTTCCTTTCCCCTCTTAGCCGCTTATTCTTGCTTGCCTGCTAGTAAAACCAGCATTGTGCAAATAAAATAGACACGGGAACTGGTTTCTGCTACCACGACCTTTCAGACACTACAATGGAATGTCCTTGATGTTGCTTCTATAAGGATTATAATGACAAGTGGCCATATATCAAAAGAGGGTACCCTTAAGTATGTGACAAACTGCCTGACTTGGTACAGAACAGCTTTCCTATGGCACCCCTGGTGACGCAATGGGTTAAACCCTTGTGCCGGCAGGACTGAAGACCGACAGGACATAGGTTCAAATCCAGGGAGAGCACAGATGAGCTCCCATGAGGGGACATGAGAGAAGCCTCCCACAAGGATGGTACAACACCAAAACATCCGGGTGTCCTCTGGGCAACGTCCTAGCAGACGGCCAATTCTCTCACTTTAGAAGAGACTTGCAGTTTCTCAAGTGGCTCCTGACACACACACACACACAAATATTTCCTATAGCATGATCTAGCTCATATCTCGATGGTAGAATACAGGCAGAAGAGGGTAAAATAGGTTGCCTCGCAATGAAACCCACAAGTCACCTTCATGCCCAATTATACACCTCCACCAGTAAAAAAAAAAATCTAAGGGTAAACTGGATTAAAAGTTGACATGAAAGGTAAAGGGAAGAGGGACCATCTGTGCTTCCATTTTAACTGTATCACCAAAATTTAGATACCACGGCTAGAAAAGACCTCTGGCATATTATCCAGCTAAGTACAGTAATGTCTCACTTATCCAATCTTCGCTTATCCGACATTATGTCTTATCCAACCCTCTTATCTGACACCCCCCTTTTCCTCAGGCATTTCCTCTTCAATTAAAGGAGTGCTCCCTAACTCTCTCTCTTCATTCCCAATAAGTGAAAAAGTCAAGGCAAGGCAAGGAGGAAGAGGAGGGAGGAAAGGGGGGAAAGAAGCAGGACCGGAAGTGGAAGCGCCCTCCCTCTTTCCCTCTGTGATTTTCGCACTCCTCTTCCACATCCGGGCACTTCCTGCTGGGTCTCTCTAGCCCAGAGATGTTGCCTTGCCTTAACCCTTGTGTCCCTGTTGTTAGTATTCTAGGTGTCTAGCGCTGCTTCAGATGGGTAACAGTAGGAGACTCTGTATTATCTGACATTTTCATTTAAATGATGTTCTGCTAGCCTGGTTATGTCAGATAAGCAAGACTCTACTGTAGTTGGATCAGTACTCTGGCTTAGCCATAATGGATAGGACCTAGGTAGGACCAAAGTTATACTTATATTAATCTATTTTCAATATTTGGAATTCAATTTGCTGTTTCCTATTCCCAAACCATTATGTGTGGCCAAGTACTAATATCTAACAGTGGTTATAATCACATGATAATTATCTTTCATGTCCAATCCTATTCGTTTTAAAATAAACTAAACCAAAAACATTTTAAAGACATATGTCGTATTTCATCAGTCCTTCTGGGGATCAAGAACTATACTAAACACTGTTATCTTTGAGAGGAGAAGGCACCTTTTTGGAATGCTTGAGGGTGCACGAAGACAGGACATAAAATGCATATATATCAGCCAAAGCAACATATACATATTACTCAAACTTTAAGCTACTTACCAGAGGTGAATATTGCATGTACAACCCAGATAAAAATGACTTTTTTTTAATCGAAGAAGTCTGAATATGTATGGGAGAAGGTGTCTGGAAAGAACAAGAATATTAGTTATTTTTCCTTTTAAGGACCCAGCAAGCACAGAAATCTCTCTTTCTTCCTGTCCTTTGGCATGATATTCGAGCCATGAGGGGAGGGAGTAAGAAATAATAATAATAATAATAATAATAATAATAATAATAATAATAATAATAGTCTAAGACTGTGATACTCAGACATCTGAAAACTGATAAGGCCCCTTTTGGGGTTATTTTGTTTTTTATGAAATGGCTCAATTAAATTTAGTTAAGACATTTCTCTAGCCTGCAACACCACCTTCAGTCACTAGGTGCCAGACCTTCCCTGACCAGAAAAGACAAATTTTATTTATTATTTATTTATTTGGAATATTTCTATCCCGTCCTTCTTAACCTCCGAAAAAGGACTCAGGACGGCTACCAACAGGCACTATTCAATGCCGATACAATTTAATAACATAGTATAAAATACAATCAGCATAAACTAAAACTGTTATAAATATACATACAAAAGTGGAAACGGGACTCAAAAATTCATTTCTTCATAGGGTACTAGATAGTTCTGAATAATGTTTTATTTGCAAGGTTACTTAAAACATTTCAGAGGAAAAATGAGGAATGATGGAAGTAGAATTTTACTGTGTGATAAGGAAGGTGGAAGACACTGAGCAAAGAAGAAATTAGCACTGCAATGCAGGTCAAGAAAGAGTAGGAGCAGTAAGAGAAGAAGAAGAGCTTAGAGGGAAAAAACTGGGATGTTTTCAAACTCAGTTTAAATGTTGACGATTCTATAGATAGCACTGTTTCTATTATTATAGGTCAGATTTGTCCATCCAGATATTTTGGCCTACAGTTTTCCCAATCCCTTAACATGGGCCATATTGGAGGGTCTGACTGAAGCTGAAAGCCAAAACACGTAAACAACCAAACCTTAATTCTGTTGTGGGAAATGACAGCAAGAGAAGGAAAGGAGAAATTCATTCAGGAGAAGGAAGGAGAAACTAGAATTCACATGCATTGACTCTCTCTTTAGAGAGAGTCAGGTCCCATCTACACTGCCATATAATCCAGTTTCTGAATACAGATTATCTGCTTTGAATTGTATTGTATGTCAGTGTAGGCTCATATAATCCAGTTCAAAGCAGATAATCTAGATTTAGAAACGAGATTATATGGCAGTGTAGATACAGCCTCAGTTCTATGTCTGCAATTACTTTAATGTAACTATGCAATATGGATAACGCAAAGAAGGCATGAAAGATAAAATGGAAACATTTGATCTTGGATCGCAACCACAATGTTGGGTTTGCACTACATTAAAGAGGTTTCAAGTCTATGCAGCAGGAATAAAATATTAAAGCCAGAATAAAAATTCTCAGAATTTAAATCCAATTACTAATCTCAAAAGACCCACTGAATCCATGGAATGTAAGTGCTGGCTTGTCACATTCCAATCTATTCATTGTACCTGCTTATTTATTTATCGTGTCTAATTGGGACTAACAACTGGATTCATGATCAGGAGCCTAAAATCGTGGTCTGATCACTTAGACTGGGTCTGAATAACACAGGGCTTTTGGATTACAGTTATTATAATCTTACTATTGCCACCAAGCTTTGCACCTGGACTGTTGCCACCAAGCTTTGCAGATGCTAGGGAGCAGAATTCTCTGGCTCTCAGAAAAACCTCAAGAGCCCTTAAAATTTAAAAACATTCCAGCGTCCTTGCTTAAAGCACCCAACAAATGCCTATTTATCAGTACATACCCTCTCAGTAAAAGATGTGCGTCTAAATTTGGCTGCCTGACGCAATGATTGCCTGAGGAACATCTCATCCTTAATTGCATGCAGGCTGGGGAATGAATAAAAATGGCTGAGTTCAATTCTCACCTCTACAGTATCATTTTAAAAATGTAATACAGGCAGTCCCCAAGTTACAAACAAAATAGATTCTGTAGGGTTGTTCTTAAGTTGAATTTGTATGTAAGTTGGAACAGGTAAACATTTACGTGCAACTTCAGACATTGGATTTTGAAAAATATGACTTGTTTTGGAAACAAGGATTGGTGATAAAGGTCCAGTGGAGACACCCTTTCCCCATGACACCCCTTCTTCCAGGAGTGAATTTTTCTTCCTAGGGGTAGATTTCCCTTACTTTCTGTTGTCTCACCCCTATTCTTGGAGTCCCCAGTGGTGCAATGGGTTAAACTCTTGTTTTGGCAGGACTGTTGACCAAAAGGTCGGTGGTTCGAATCCAGGGAGCGGCTTGAGCTCCTGTCTGTCAGTTCCAGCTCCTCATGTGGGGATATGAGAGAAGCCTCCTACAGGATGGTAAAACATCCAGGCGTCCCCTGGGCAATGTCCTTGCAGATGGCCAATTCTCTTACACCAGAAGTGACTTGCAGTTTCTCAAGTCGCTCCTGACATAAAAAAAATCATTCTTAAACTATGAGTCTGATGTTTACAACTCAGGCTCTGACATCTAAATAACTATTGAAAGGTATCTCTAAGAAGCCTCCATGTGTTCAATGGATGCTCCATTTTTTTAATATCTGAAGAACAGATTTAAAGCTATTGTCAAAAGTAGCTTTTGGAGATAAGCTTTTGGAGCCAGTGGCTCAGTTACTTTGGGATGATGACTTCATGTTTGCAAGAATTATCCAGGGTGTTGGAACTATTTTATGAATAAAGTCAGCACTTTGGACAGTTCCAGAAAAAGCAGGAATTAGCTTTTGCAGCTTCTTTAAGGGAATTGTTTTCAATAACCTATAGGGAGTGTGGAGGTATTTTCACCATGTTTAAGTACCCACAGACCATTTTGTGTCTCAGAGAGTCTTTTTTAAAATCAAAGTAGTGACCCTAGTTCTGCTTCTAATTTGAAGCCATTTTTTCAAATGTGTTTGTATGTATGTATGTATGTGTGTGTGTGTGTGTGTGTGTGTATATATATATATATATATATATATATATATATATATATATATATATCAACAGGAAAGAGTATTCTCTACACCAGTGGTTCTCAACCTGTGGGCCCCCAGATGTTTTGGCCTTCAACTCCCAGAAATCTTAACAGCTGGTAAACTGGCTGGAATTTCTGGGAGTTGAAGGCCAAAACACCTGGGGACCCACAGACTGAGAACCACTGCTCTATGCTGCCTAAAATAGCATCTTGGAGAGACTGTGTTTGCATGGAACCCAATGGACCAGTGCACAATATGCAAATCTCTTGAAAACCTATGACTGTTTCTGTCCTCTCTGTGTTTTTATGCCACTGTTCTGTCCACATGGAAAGTGATGTGATTCACCAGCTAAGGAAAAGGGAACATTGGATCACACACACATGGACCGAAGTTATGGTAAGAGGAGAGAAATCAGCTTAATTCCAGTGCTTGTGAATGGAGAAGCCCATAATTGTTTTCTTGCTTATTTGGTTTTGTTATTGTCTTGTCTTGGGTTTGTTTGCAGAGATGTATTTTGTTTATGTGCATGCAGACTGTTGCATTGACAGTCGTTCTATTTTCTAATCAGTAAGTGTATTACCTCCATTAATGATGCCATTAATGAAGTTTTCCCTACACACATAGAATACATATATTTGCCCACAGCCACAGGACTTACTTCTCACTAGGTACAGATAGGATTGCATTGTCTATCTCACTAAAATAAATTATTCTGGAAGCTTTGTTGTGAATTATGTTCATATGCACATCTAACATCAAAATACCTTTTCTTTAGAATTTCAAACTTCATTTTCCATGATCGACCAGACTGACTCATGTCTTGTTGGAGTCTAAAAGAAAAAAAAAAAAAACAACAACAAGGGGGCGGGGGGAGAGAAATGGATTAGTTTTTTTTAATGTGAAAAGATCACATCAAGACCTCACAATCTCTGAGGATGCCTGCCATTGATGCAGGCAAAATGTCAGGAGAGAATACTTCTGGAACATGGCCATACAGCATGGAAAACTCACAGCAACCCAGTGATTCCGGCCATGAAAGCCTTCAAGAATACATTACACATCATACATGTTTGCAAAAAAAATATTGTGCGTATACCTCTGTGCAATCTGTCTTGCCTCTTGTTCAGCTTTTCTCAGTCTCTTTATCTCAGCCTGAAGTTCTTTTCTCTCAGTTGCCCTGTCCATCTCTTGTGCAGCCTGCATGATAGAAAAGGGCCTGGGATTGATTATCAATATATTAAAATCAAACAAAACCATAACTATAATGGTGGGTGTGGCATAAATATTCATCCAGTCAGTGAGTTCATCTGAGTTTTCTGTACAAATGTATTTAAACTCAGACTGATTAAAATACTGAAAAATAACTGCAAACCAAAATCCATTTAAAAATACAACAAAAGGATGATATATCATGAAAGAAGCTCCATTGTTTGAGGTCTGAAACAAAATATTTTTACAGCTTGTCAGAGATGAGCAATGAATGGGTCAAATGTAATTTTCTTGGAATACTTTTGGGTGGCAATGGCCCCATTCCTTTTCTTTTTCATATTTCATAAGCTGGCACACCACAAAAGATACAGAAGGTATTATACAGGGTTAGTCAAAATGCATAGGCCAATAAGCCATTCAATTGAATGGCTTATTGGCCTATGCATTTTGACTAACCCTGTATTATAATAATAGTGTACCTTATCTGGCTCCAATAATAATTCTTTTGCTTCAGCTGCTTTGGCCATGGCTGCTTTGGCCATGGCTTCTTTGACCATAGCTTCTGTGGGCATAGCTTCTGTGGGCATAGCTTCCTTGGCCCTTGCTTCTTTGGCCATGGCTTCTTTGGCCTTGGCTTCTTTGGCCTTGGCTTCTTTGGCCTTGGCTTCTTTGGTCATGGCTTCTTTCATGGCGGCTTTTTTAGCAGCAGCTACTCTGGCGGCAGTGTCTTTGGCAGCCCCCTCTTTGATTGCCTTCCCTTTTGTTCCCCTTCTCTTCCTTGCTGGTTTTTCTTCTGGGACTTCACTTGGTACCTGGAGGGGAAAGGCAACAATAACAACCAGTGTGCTCTGGAGAGTGTTGTTAAAGATTTTCAATTCTATGCTTCTTGCCATACAGATATGTACTTAGGGGAGCATAGTTCTGCGATTGCCCCAGCAGAAATGATAACATCATGGATAAGTGCCTCCATATAATGTACAGACTCGTATTTTGGCAAGCAAATGGGATGATAATGAAGCTTTCAATTATAGATATTGTTTGTGACAGATTATTGTTTGTGACAGATCACCACAAGAGAGGCCCAAAGATGGGGCCAAGTACCTCTAGATCAGGCATGGGCAAACTTTGGCCCTCCAGATGTTTTGGACTTCAACTCCCACCATTCCTAACAGCCTCAGGTCCTTTTCTTTCCCCGCCTCAGTTGCTTAAAAGGAAAGGGCCCGAGGCTGTTAGGAATGGTGGGAGTTGAAGTCCAAAAGACCTGGAGGACCTAAGTTTGCCCATGCCTGAGCTAGATAAACTGGATGTCACATTCCTGCCTTTTGTGTACATATAGAGAAAATGGGTAACAAAATGAACAAGAGGGTGCTTCAACTCCACTTAGACGAAAGGTAAATAGTTGTCTATGAAAAAGGCAAGTGTTAATAAAACTCTCTATAGCATTAATTCCTGAACCCTAGTCCTCCAAGGACTTCAATTCCCAGAAGTCTCAGCTGCTTGGGAGCTGAAACCTAAAACACCTGGAAGACCAACCTTTGGGAACACACTGCTCTATGATGTGAAGAGAGTGGGTCAAAATATTCCTGAGTCAAAATATTACAATGTGTATTCCCTGAATGAACAACTCAGAACAGATAAAACACAGTGTTACTTTACAGAGCATGTAGCTAGCTAGACTGTGAAATTTGCTATTACAGGATGATCACCAAGTCAGACTGCTTACATACATTCATGGAAGAAGGGGCTGTCAATGGCTTCCAATCATGATAAATGTCATACCCATCAATATTTCACAGATGAAAACTAAGACATATGCAAACAGTGAAGGTGTGTGGGAAGAATAGCGAAGGTTAATAATGTGGAAGAACACATAAGCTAGGAAAAACATTCATAATAATAATAATAATAATAATAATAATAATAATAATAATAGGACTGCAAAGACTCTGGCACAAGCCAGTAAAGGTGCTCCCAGTGGTGATTGGCACACTGGGTGCAGTGCCTAAAGACCTTGGCCTGCAGTTAAACACAATTGGGAGTGACAAAATTACCATCTGTCAGCTGCAAAAGCCCACCCTACTTGGATCTGCACACATTATTCACCGATACATCACACAGTCCTAGACACTTGGGAAGTGTCTGATGTGTGATCATATACAAAAGCCAGCATAGTGATTTTGTTTGCTGTGTACTAATCTTGTTGTGTATCTAATAATAATAATAATAATAATAATAATAATAATAATAATTTATACACAACCTTATCTCCCCAAAGGGACTCAGGGGATTTCTACCTCTTGTCCTCTCCCTACTGCTGACTTAATTGACTGCAAACTATTTTTAAATCTCTGAACAACATTTTCAGTGGTTTGGACTACATGGCACAAGAGAGTGAAACCAGTTCCTATTGGCCCAGGGTGGTGAGGAGAGGTCTCATGAACCATATCTCAGATCTTGTCCTAGTCCGTCAGAGGAAAGGAGAGGGATCTACATCGGATGTCCTGCCTTAAGGGAGGGGCAACTGTCATTTGACAGCTATCAATCATTTTGACATGAGTTATACATCTCTACTACTTGGGTAAGTTATTTATTTATTACTTGTAATGTGTTTGTGGTCTGTAAGCATTATTTGAGGTTAAACAAAATGGTACAATCTATAGATATAAAAATACATTAAGCAACTGTCAGGCAAAACATTACCCACCAATTAATAACCCATAGTCTATTTCATTCCTTAAAAGATTAACTTTTTCATCAATATATCTTTAAATATATGTTAGGCAGATACCTATTTTAAACAACTCGTGCAAAATCAGAGCTGACTCAGCTTTCAGTGAAACTCAGGAATCCTATTGTGTTTTCATATCTTTTTGTATATAAAAAAGCAAATTTTATTGTGCAAATACAGCTCAGATGTATTCAAACACAAGGCTTAGGAAACCTTTTGAAATAGCTGCAGGTGCTACCACTCTATCTAGCCACAATTCAAGCTACTTCGCTAAATCGGTGTCAGAAGATAAATATTGAATAAGGGATGTATGTGTTTAGCAGTAATTGTATTCTATTTTCTCTTGTGCTGCTTTATGCACCTCATTGTACACCTTGCGGTACACCTCTGAACACTAGCAAAACAATCAGATAGTTCTGTTTACTGACTTATTCATATGAAGGGGGGGAAGCTTATTTTTTACATAATGGGCACTTTAGGGATGGATCTCTAAGTCTTTTTCATTTAGATATTGTTGAACCAGGCGTCTTTTGTATGACACAATAATGAGATGGCTGGTCCACACTATGACCTATTTCATATCATGTTCCTTTGTCTGAAATGTAGTTCCCTTTCAAAGACAGAGAAAGTACAACACACGCAGTTTTTCAAAATTCAGTACAGTTTGAGTATCACTTATCTGAAATGCTTAGAAGAAGACATGTTTTGGATTTCAGATATATTTGGGGGTGGGGGGTGGGAAGAGGTTGTAATACTAGTAGTTGCAGATACAAATATAGATACATAATGAGATATCTTGGAGACATCTTGGAGATATCTTGGAGACATTCCCTCGAAATGCAAAGATACAGAATGGGGGGTGCCTGGTTCAACAGCAGTATGTGTGAAAAAAATCTTGGAGTCCACGAGGACAAGTTAAACATGAGCCAATAATATCATGCGGCAGCAAAAAAAGCCAATGAGATTTTGGCCTGCATAAATAGGAGTCTAGTGTCTAGATCCAGGGAAGTCATGTTACCCCTCTATTCTGTCTTGGTCAGACCACATCTGGAATATGGTGTCCTATTCTGGGCACCACAGTTGAAGGGAGATGTTGACAAGTTCGAATGTGTCCAGAGGAGGGTGACCAAAATGATCAAGGATCTGGAGAAAAAGCCCTATGAGGAGTGGCTTAAAGAGCTGGACATTCTTAGCCTGAAGAAGAGAAGGCTGAGAGGAGACATGATGGCCATGTATAAATATGTGAAGGGAAGTCATAGGGAGGAGAGAGCAAGCTTGTTTTCTGCTGCCCTGGAGACGAGGATGCAGAAAAATGGCTTCAAACTACAGGAAAGGAGATTCCGCATAAACATTAGGAAGAACTTCTTAACTGTGAGAGCTGTTCAGCAGTGGAACTCTCTGCTCCGGAGTGTGGTGGAGACTCCTTCTTTGTAGGCTTTTAAGTTCAGGCTGGATGGCCATCTGTCGGGGGTGCTTTGATTTTCCTGTTTCTTCGCAAGGGGTTGGACTGGATGGCCCACAAGGTCTCTTCCAACTCTATGATTCTATGCTTCTAAGACCCAAGTCTAAACACAATTTGTTTGTTCTCATCTAGTCCATTACATATTCAGAACTAAAACATCTTCCTTGGAATCATATGGGAAGGAAAGGTAAGAGTTGGTAGTCATATGTATATTGGTGACAACAAACTCCAAATCCTCTTCCAATGGTCTAGTATGTTAAACAGCATGGGGGACTGAAGCAAGCTCTGGTAGATCTATAAGCCAACGACCAGCGTGTTGAACAGGAATCCCCCAGCACCACTTATTGAGTTTGCTCCCAGGAAGGATGGGAACCACTGAAAAACAACGATTCATGTCCCATTCTAGAGAGGCAACCAAGAAGAATACTACAGTTGATGGTATTGAAAGGCTGAGAGTTCCAGCAGAACCAAACAAGACACATTTCCCCTATCTAGCTCTCTGAAAATGTCATTCTCCATGGTGGCCAAAGCTGTCTGTCCCATAACTAGGTCTGAAGTCAGGGTGAAATGGATCTCAATCAGTGTTTCTCAGACTCTTTTCCTCCTGGTGTTTTGGACTTCAGCTCCCAGAAATCCCAACCAGCTTACCAGTTTTTAGAAATTGTGGGAGCTAAAGTCTAAAATATCTGGAGGAGAACAGTTTGAGAAGCTCTGATTTAGATAATGAATTTTTATCTAGAATCTCATTTGCTGGGAAGCCATATTATGCTGGTGGGGTGATTCCAGAAGTAACTTTTTTGAAGCTTTGGCAAACTGCCTTTTTACAATCTACCTTGAGTTCCGTGGCAGGAAAAAAAGACATAAACACAAGAAAAGTAATGTCTACGTGCTGCTGATAGTGTTAGTTCCAGCTCACCTAAAAATTATTGAATTTAATGGAAAATAAAACAATGAAACTTTCACAGGTTGGTGGCTGCAGCTGTTAGCTGTTCAGTTGATTCTGGGAGAAAATACATTAGGGAAATTTATTTAAGCAGACTAATGACATTGGTCACTGGAATCTCTTCGTAAGTTTAGCAAAAAAGAAATCTGGATAATAGTTTGCATTTTTAAATCTCATTAAACTACAGATATTTCAAAACTGTTTGTCTATTACAATTGACTAGCCACCTTTCTGTCCTTTCTCCTGGAACAGCTTTTAGGTTTGGCTAATCTCAGCATATGTGGCTTTCCCACTGAATGTCACACTTTTCTAAACATAAGCGTGATTAATAAAGGAAGTCAAACACCTCTTCCAGGCAATACAGCATCAAAGAGCCAGGAAAGTTATCCATGAATTTAGTCATTAACTTTGGAGTACCTGCATGCTGTGTGTCATTATTTGAATGTCTGAGGGAGGTGCGGGTTAAGAATAGCCTTTAGCCAAACAGTGTTTTATCAGCTCTAAATTTAGTTTATCATTGGGCAGGAAAATACAAGTAATCCTTTATTACTAAAAAGGCACCCAGTTCATCTGCATAATGATTAGGTTTAAGGAAGAGGGACTGCAATAGGTATTATGTGTACAGTAGTGTAAACTTCTGAAAATGTTTGTTTAATTGAATGGTTCTGGTCCAACTTACCTTTCCAAATGTATCTCCCTCTATGAACCATCTTGAAGGATAAGATCATCTGGGGAGGCCCTACTCTCAGTCCCACCCCCCTCGCGGATGCAACTGATGAGGATGAGAGAGAGGGCCTTCTCAGTGATGGTTCATCGACAATGAAACACCCTCCCCAGTGAAATTAGATCAGTGCCCTCGCTCCTGGCCTTCAGAAAAAAATACATACTTGGCTATGGGACCAAGCCTTTGGGCAGTAAGCAATACAAGGAACGATCAGGGATTATGTGCAATTGATATTTGATAATTGGAATGGCCTTGGACCATAATTTCTGGAGTATGTGATTTTAACATTTATATTAATATGTTTTTACTCCACATTTTAATATTTAAATGTTGTTGCGTTTTTATGATTTAATCGATAGTTATCTGTTATAGTTGTTTATGTTAGGTTTCATATGTATGTCAAACATTAAATTTTGCCATAAATATGTTGGAAACTGCTTTGAGTCCCCCCCCCCCCCGCCCTGGGGTGTGTGTGTGTGTGTGTGAGAGAGAGAAAAGTGGTATGCAAGTGAAGTAAATAAAATAAACAAACAAATTTAATTAGGCTGATTAAAAGTAATATGTGCAAGTTTTAAACTTTTTGGGAGTATTGCATACTGATTAAAAGAGTTGGGTGTGGTAAAGTTATTAATGAGGAAGAACACACAAATGAGGGGAGGCTGCAGTAGTTTTTATTTTGCCTGAGTCTACAGCAGTGGTTCTCAATCTGTGGATCCCCAGGTGTTTTGGCCTACAACTCCAGAAATCCTATTCAGTTTACCAGCTGTTAGGATTTCTGGGAGTTGAAGGCCAGAACATCTGGGGTACCCACAGGTTGAGAACCACTGGTCTACAGCTGAGGCTTTCTTTGCCAAAGAGTGCTGGCGAGACCAAATTACATGGCAGTTAAAATAATGTTAAAGTTCATTAATTCTATAGTGCAAAGCACTCTAATATCAGTGAAACTGGCATTCTGCTAATCGTTAAGATAAGATATAAGGTATGGATAGTGACTCTGTTAGCATTTGGGAATAAAACATCACACATAAAACAATACATGACATAAAATAAATAATGTAAACTACATCACCTCTGGCGAAACTTTCACTTGGGCTCCTGATAATCTTGCTAAGCTATCTTGTGCTTCCTTTACTTCCTTTAAAATCAAAACAAAAGTAAATTCACTTTCTTATGAGAAAAACAAAACCTGTAATGTATAAAAAGCTGAAACTGGAAAAATCCTGGCATTGGAAGACATTCATCCTTTTTGGGTGACAGAGTAAAGTTATGCATGTCTACTTGGGGGTAAGATGCAGTGACACAAGATCTTTGTGCTTCATATTAAAGCCCCAAACAGTTAATGCCAGGCCTATTTGTGAGCCAAACTCAGAACCACCTTTAGTATAAGCATTCAGTCTTGAAACATGGGAAATATAGTTACGATATAGTTCAAGAGTGGCTTTAAACAGTTTTTTCCTTCATGTATACCTTGGGCCAATTATCCAAAATTTTAAAGGTAGTCCTGTTTCTGATTCCTCTTTTATTAGATTTGATGTAGTGATTGATTTATATTATTTCCATCATTCCTTTTTTTTTGCAATTATCAAAGCACCCTGTAGAAAGACATGCATGCCAATAACGATCAATCCTCTGAAACATTTTACTCTTTACTTTAAAAGCCTTCTGTTTCTCATGAATCTGTGTTGTCACATTGAGTGTGTTTCTTGAGAGATATTTCAGATACATTGGTTGAAAGAATGCTAAAGATATTCTTTTATCAGATTGGAAGAAAGCTGGGAAGGGGCTTCAAAATGAAATATTGATTAAAAAATAAGTTGTCCAATTTGTCCAGTTTTGAATTCTGCATAAGGTAACAGGAAAATATTTGTGTAATAATGTATGATTGGGATAGTCTAACTATATTACTATAAATTGTTCCATGTTATGGCTGTTACTCATTAGATAGCCTTGAGCAAGCCACTTCTTACTTATTCCCCTGCTTGTACAGTGATAAGCTGTATACATAAGGAAGAGGGAGCAAGTTTGTTTTCTGTCACCCTGGAGACTAAGCCCTGGAGCAATGGGTTCACAGTACAGAGATACCACTTGAACATTAGGGAGAACATGGTAATAAGAGCTGTTCAACAATGCCTCAGAGCGTTTGGAGGCTTTGTCTTTGAAGGCATTTAAGCAGAGGCTTGGATGGTCATCTGTTGGGGGTGCTTTGATCGTGCTTTTTCTGCATGGCAGGGAGCTTGACTGAATGGTCCATATGGTGTCTTCCAATTCTAAGATTCTATGATTCTACACCACTGCAGCAGTGACTTCATTGCAGGCCTACACTTAGTGGCTTTTGGACGCAGGCAGATTTCCCAAAATGTTTCTTCTTCTCCTGGTTCTTTTCTCATCAGGAGAAACTGCTACAGTGGTGCTTATTAGCTAGTCTATGTGATTTTTTTTTCATGTCAGGAGCAACTAGAGAAACTGCAAGTCGCTTCTGGTGTGAGAGAATTGGCCGTTTGCAAGGACATTGCCCAGAGGACACCCGGATATTTTGATGTTTTGCCATCCTTGTGGGAGGCTTCTCTCATGTCCCTACATGGGGAGCTGGAGCTGACAGGGGGAGCTCACCCATGCTCTCCCCGGATTTGAACTTGTGACCTGTCTTCAGTCTTACTGACACAAGGCTTTAACCCATTGCGTTACCAGGGGCTCCTAGTCAAGGCCAGAAGCTGTGATAGCAGGAAAAAGGCTGTGGGTACAGTGGCTTTCAAGGAATGCTCTGAAGAAATAGACTGAGAAATTGGGAAGGGATAAGCTGGAAAGGAAGAGGCTAAAATATTGGTTGCTTGAAGATTTTGTTGCTCTTCTCTCAGTTATGTTGTGACATGTCTTTAAGTCGACTCTGACATACGGTGACCCTACTGTAGAGACTTCCTTGCAAGACTCATACATACAGAAGAAGAGGGCCATTGCCCAATAAAGTGTGACTTCCCCAATGTCACCCAGCAGGTTACTATGATGGAGTGGAATTTGGCATGGTGTGACAAGTGGGGAGGGTGCGAACCTTACCAGGTGATATCATCAGAAGAGATGACACTAAAATGACTGTCTATAAAGTTATAAAAATATGCCTGAAGTTAGTTACAACCACAAAAACATATCTACAAGCCACATATCTCTAAAACTAAATATATATCTAAAGCTAAAATTCTATGCGAATCTACTTTTTGAACCTTTGAATATGCATGTGCTCTAGACTAAGCTGTTATTATCACCACATTACAATGACATTTTGAACCCATATGGTTTTGTCTGTAAGTCTAATAAGTACTCTTGTTTTCACTCCTGGTTTTGTAGTGAAAAATATATTGATGGATTTTTCACTTTTCATGGTAGTAAAAAATGAATAAAAATTAATATATATATTTATCTAGGTATTTGTATTTCTTCCATTGCTACTCTGTAATCAACTTCCACTGGATGTTGACCAGAAAATCCCACCGGAAGACCTACAAATGCCTAGAGGAATCTTGTTTCTAGAAGTCTCTAGGACCTACAATCTGGCTCTATGGTTAATGTTCAATGGAAGTTGACCATAGGGTTGTGTTGGAGGACTTAGTGATTCCTATGGGGAACATATAAAATCCATAAATAATTGAATCCACAAAAGCCAACAGACAAATGTGACAGGTCAGCTGTACTTTCTGACTTTGTCATTACATTCACTGATATATAGGAATTAAATGAGTAAAAAAAACAATTCCAAAGATTCTGTATGATTTGCTATGGCAGGAGGTGCATAGAGGTGTTACTCTGAGTTATTGGAGTGGGTGAGATTAACTCTCTTGACTGGAGATTTGAATCCTGGTCTTCTCAAGTCACAATCCCTAAACCAAATGACTGAATGACACTGGTCTTCTCCTCTACCTTCTCTCATCACCTTGGAAAAAGTTGGTATCCTACAACAACTGGTGTTCAGGTTTACGACCAGGATTCCAGCCAGAGTTTACTACCAACCTGGCTGTGGAGTGTTTTTGGTCACATTCATCCATTCAGAACAATGTTTTGACTTCAAATTATGACAGTCTTCCATTAATAAAAAGGTTCTGAGTAAATTATTAGACAAGTAGGGAACTTTTCAATCAGTCCTCTTATTTCATGGAGGGGTTCTGAAGATCAGTTCTGCTTTATTATTTTCTTTCAAGCCAAAGACTGAAGACTCCCAGGATTATACCCTCCCTGTAAGATCTCACGTCATATGATACTAAGATAGACAAAAGAGAATAATCAGAGAAACTGTAACTTAGCAGAGTGTGTGACAAACTGCACACAAATTAATGAAGTGGTATTGATGTGCTATTCTCAACCTTTCTGAACAGAAGTCATTCTGTTTTGGCAGATGTTTTGGAAACAAGTCAAGATGGGATTTATTTCAATGTACGAATGTGAAATATTCTATTATAAAACAAAATAATTTGACAGTAAACATTAAGGAACCTAAGTTAGCCTCTCACTCCCTCCTTCAAAATGTAGGCTGAGAATTATATAATTAAGGATCAGCTGTTTGTAAACTTCTTGATTTCTTTTAAAAAGGGCTAAGATACCAGAAATCTCTTTGAAGTTATGGTGGACAGGGCCCATTATTATCACTACTGAGTACTACGTCGTTAAAATGAAATTTTGTATATTTGTTGTTGACATAATTCCCTGTTTCAGGTTGGAGGAGCCCTCTGAATGGATGGAACGAGAAGAAGATAAATGTATGATACATCATAACCCTGTACTTGAAGTGATGGTAATCAATCGGTGTGTTTAATCAGTGAAATATTTGTGATCAGGATCTTACCCGAGTTTTAGATAGCACTCGCTGCTTCTCCCTGTCAAGTTCCAACTTCAGCAGCTCTTGAGAGTTCACTAGCTACAATTTAAAAATGATAGTGAGGATTCAAAGTATAAGGTAGTAAAGTAGATTTTTTGAAATTGATTTTTTAAAAAAGAATTTGACTGGAAATACATCCTATGGATAACAAGAACTAGGACAAATGACATTTTTGGACTACAATTCCCAGGATGCCATGTTGACTGGTTCTCACAGTTGTAATCCCCCCCAAAAAGATTATTTCAAAGTTCCAGTAACTACCTACATTGCATTGCTGTTCTTATAGGGCATTTCCAGGCAGCAATTTATTGTGCGCAAAAATTGATTAAAATAACTTGTTTTTGCGTGTTGCTGTCCACATGGGCATCCAAAAGAAGCAGGTTTTCCTGTTACTTGTCCTATTGCTTGTCCCAACTACCATGCCAGAAAGGGGACAACCCAAATCACCCCTAAAACCTTTTTAAAAATTATTGGACCACCATTATGCCTCTCTGGAGGCGCCTGGCACATATCAAAGTTGTGCCAGAAAACAGGAAGGGGAGCAGGAGTGTTAGCCTCTTAGTACAACATTGGTACACACCAGGAGCCTCCAGAGTGGCATAATGGTGGCCTGATAAGTTTTTATTTTATTTTAAAGGTTTTAAAGGGGGATTTGGGGGGAGAGTAGGTTCCCTCTTAGTTTCTCCGGGCCCACGGAGCCTGAAGAATTAAATTGGGCTGCCAGGAAAGACTACTTTCAGAAAGGCCGAGTCCAATGGAATATCTAAATAATTCCTGACAAAGCAGGGTTTGCCATGAATTATTCCTCTTTTATCAGAGGTGTCGTTTGGATGCCTCCGGTAAAAGCACGAGAACTAGTGCATTTTGGGCCCTGTCTAGATGGGCCCTTAGACTTAATGGTCTATAGAATCACAAGGCTTCTTGTTCAGATTTTGGACATTTCCTTAAAAGAGCAGTAGCATCCTAAAAGTAACTTTCCCCAGTTTGGATCCCAGGTTACATTAGGACCCCTTCCACACAGCTGTATAAAGTCCACATTGAACTGGATTATATGGCAGTGTGGACTCAGATAACCCAGTTCAAAGCAGACACTGTGGATTATCTGCCTTGATATTCTGGATGTTATGGCTGTGTGGGAGGGCTCTAGAAGTTCTGCCTCCAAGTCATTGATGCCTCTGTTCCCTTCTTCACCTGTTCCAAGTAAGACCAAGGACGCATCCACACAGGGTGGAAAATGTACGCCCTACTGGATTTTTATGTGGGGCGTCCAAGCAACGCCTCATGTAATAATGCATTAATTTGCCACAAAGCAGAAAAACCCTGATTTGTGGTGAATTAATTTGGTACTGGATCAGTCTAATCAAGTATGGCCAGTGTCTGGACTGCCCCCTAAGAAGTCCTGGACTTCTTGGGGGGGGGCAGTTCAAACAGCCCTCTCAAGTTTTCTGGGCTAATTCAGCTATTCCCCCCCCCCCAAAAAAAAGACTTTAAAAATTAAAAAAAACTTACCTGGCTGGCATTTCCTTGTTTCTGGCCCTCTCCTGGCGCATAGGAGAAGGGGAGGGGGGAGGAGGAAAATCCCTCCCCCCCCTTCTGGTGTGTCATTTCTATGTGCCAGGAGTCGGCTGGCAGCAGAGAAATGCCAGAAAAGTAAGTAATTTTAATTTTTAAAACTTTTCTGAGGGGAACAGAATGTTCATGTCTGGGTGCCAGCAGGCCATTTGGACATTCCCTAGAAAATTAAAATTACTTACCTTACTGGCATTTCCCTACTGCCAGCGCTCTCCTAGCACATAGAAATGACGCACCAGAAGTAGGGGCCAGGAGCAATTTTCCTCCTCCCCCCATTTTCCTACAACCAATTAGGTGCAAATTAAAGTCCTGTCTGGAACCACCCTTAGTGTCAGGATCTTAGGCCCCTTCTAAACTGCCATATAAAATCCAGATTATCTGTTTTGAACTGGATTATATGGCAATGTAGGCTGATATAATCCAGTTCAAAGCAGATAATGTGGATTTTCTGATTTGGTAATCTGGATTATATGGCAGTGTAGAAGGGGCCTAAGTTTCCTAGCTCGAGCCCTGCAGCAACTATATCTTTTTAAGATTAAGAATATCAACTTGTCAGAACTATGGGGAGTGATGAGTTATGCAAAAATTAGCCCAAAGGTCTCTAGGCAGTTGGAAGGGCAGCTCTTTTCCATTATGTGTGTGAATAACTCCCTGGCTCCAGTGTCTTTGTACGAGGTAATCCATCACTGTCAATAAATAAATAAAGAATACAGTACCTTTTGAATTATCTTCATATCTTTTTCTTTTTTCTCTTGCACAGATTGCATTTCATTCTCTGAAGGAAGCAGAGGGTGGGGTTGGGGGATAAAGCAGAGAGACCATGAAATTACATGGCTATTTAAAGAGATTCATATTGCACGCTACAGGTCAGTCTGTAAGCCCACCGGAAGGCATGAGTGGATGGAGGCAATGGCAGACCCGGTGACCTTCTCAACTGGCCTTGGCCTTCACAGCGCCCTCCCTGCCGCTCAACTGGCTGGCCAGAGAGAGAGATTAAGAAATAAGTTCAAGAGCCAAGTGTGTCCAAGCACCCATCGCTTTTCATTCATGCAAGCTTTGCACATCTTCGCTTTTAGTCACAGTTCGCACAAAGTGCGGTAGCAGGTGGCTCTTTATTGCCCAGACATTATTTCTGAAGACGAGATATTGGGTTGAGCAAGAGGGAAGACCCCAACATGTGAGGTGATAAAATTGCCTTTATGTAAGACTGGCTTTACATTAAATTCATATTCTTGGCTTTGATATATTGATTAAATTACTTCACAAAACTTTTGTTATTGTTGTCTTAAGTCTTATTTTAGTGAGGCTTGTTGATTGCCTTGAGAGCACCTAGAGAATCAAAATGGAAACTCTTTTAAAATGTATATTCATTCATCCATCTTTTAGTCTATCTTTCTACATACCCAGATCCAGAGAGAGAGAGAGAGAGAGAGAGAGAGAGAGAGAAGTAGCAAAGGAAAGAGGAGCAGAAACTATATGTATCTACAATTCTAGCTGTCCATTCCTAACTATAACAATAAGAGGTATGTGCACAACAGTACCATAACAGCATTTGTGTAACCAGACATGCAGTGCCTCTCACAGCCAAGAACAATTTATTTAAGAAAAAACTGGCCAAATATTTCAATAATCAAGTTTTTGAAATATCTGACATGCAGTAGAGTCTCACTTATCCAACCTTCACTCACCCAATGTTCTGTATTATCCAACGCAGTTTGTTCCCACCCGGATCCACAGCTATTTCAATACATTGCGATGTTTTGTTGCTAAATTCGTAAATACAGTAATTACTACATAATGTTTTGGTGCTTAACTTGTAAAATCATAATGTAATTTACCATTTAATAGGCTTCCCCTTAATCCTTCCTTATTATCCAACATTTTTGCTTATCCAACGTTCTGCTGACCCATTTATGTTGGATAAGTGAGACTCTACTGTATATTTAGAATAAGCTAGAAAAAAGCATCCCTGACAAAAAGAGATATACCTTAATTCTGTTTCCTCATTGACACACATTTCTTTTTAAACACATTGAGCATCCTTTATCCAAAATGATTGGGAACAGAAGTGTTCCATGTTTTGGATTCTTTTTTGATATGTAATGAAAGATCTTGGAGATGTCTAAACACAAAATGTATTTGTGCTTCATTTACAGCTTAGCCTGAGAGTAATTTTATATACAATATTTTAAATAATTTTGTCCATGAAACGAAGGCACCACTATCAGAAAACAAAGGCACCATTATCTCAGCCACTCATGTAGACAAGTTTGAATTTTGGCTATTTTAGATTTGAGTTCTCCATATAAGGCATGCTCAGCCTGTGCTTCAGCATCATTTTAGTATTTACAAGGAGTGTGAATAAAACTTGTAATTATGCTTCAAAATATTAAAATATCAATTTTGTAAGAAAAGTTTCAAATACTATACAATATCTTGACTTCAAAGTGTAAATATCAACATGCTCTACATGTCAATAACAAACCTTCTTTTCACATTAGTATATACAACACAAATAAGCCTATGTTTTCAAAAATTACTTTCTGCAGAGAAATTTCAGAAACACCTCAAATAACAGAGGAAAACAGAAAAATTCAAAAAACAACTGTGCCATATTTTCCACCCCAATTTAGAGGATGAATGCCACTACCCCAAAATTTCTATATAGTTAAAATCCAACTGAGTTTCTTGGTCTGTGAGAAAGTTTACCTAACTCAACAAGTTCTTTCTCTCTGCGTCTCACAGTGTCTTGAAGGCGTGCGTTTCTTGCACTAACGATGGCCATTTGCTCTTTGAATTCCGCAATTTCTTGGCGAAGCAACTGTATTTCAATGTCTCTGTCTGAAAACTGAAAGATTAAGAAGCTGTCTATTTGTAAAAGCATGAGGCGTAAAAAGGGGAAGGGGGAAAAGAAATGGAAATATGCCACCGCTGGGGCCCACAACAATTATACAATACAGCTAACATTAAAAAAAATTCTGAATCCTGTCATATTCGTTATAATATGAATGGGAGGGAAATTCAGTAGGCTAAATAGAGCTCGCCGGAAGAAAGGGCTGCGGTACCCAGTGTACAAAAAGACCGTAACACATGGGGATGGGTTATTGACAGGGATAATGCATATCATACTGTTTGTTTGCCCTCATCATTCAGACCAGTTTATTGTGGCGTTTGTGTCAAGGGAGCCAGCTGGGGCGGCTCTATCCACCCACACTTCTCTCTGTGTTTATGAAGTGCTGTCCGTATCTAGGCAAGATGGGGAAACCATGGGCCGGCAACTCCAGGGGGTTGCAAAGTGCGTGGCGGCGAAGGGGAAGGGTGGGGGGCCTGTCCTTTCTGTGCCATTCCTCAATGACAGCACTGCCACGGCCATGAGGAGCCCATCACATGTCAAACGGGTGAAATTTCCAGGCTGGGAGCCACATGGAGTCCATCAGGCTGCCTGATACCAGCGCAGTTGGTTTTCTGCCACCCAGAGGCAATTCATATTCTGAACATTAAGGTAGCTTTGCATGCACATCACACTTGGTCCGTTCTGGTTTTTTCCCCCCCTCTTCTTCTTTAAATGCCATTGAAGACTCCAGTTTAAATCTCCATGCACACAGTGATAACCTTGTAGGAAAGTTCCAGGACAGCCCATAACAAAGGACGTTAAAGTTATACTTTTCGTAAAGCAAACTCATTTACATTTTTATTATGCATGGCCTTTGTTAAAATCTAGCCACGTTCATTATGGAAAAGACTTCGTATGCATCCAAGCTTATTGGGAGAGTCACTCTTTCTTCTTGTCTGCTTCAAAGCTATTTAACACATTTGCATATATTGTCAAATGGCTGTCGAGAATTTTACTGCTGCATATTTCTTTCAACAAGATAGAAAAGCTCTCAGAAGAAAGTGGAAACACAACCTTATAATGACACCAGGACATCATAATGAATTGTGAAAGAAAGAAAAAACCCTAATGATGTTGTGGCAAGTAATTCCCACAACTGTTTAAAGGAAATACATGCTATTGTAGGATTTCTTGGGTATTCAAAAGCAGGTCTTTCTTCCCTTCAGTACGTTTGAAGATAAAAGAAGACATAAAAACTGAAATAATCTTGACCTTGATGTTCTGGAGGTTTAGAAATACACTGAAACCAAATAGTGCATAGAATATATTGCTGTCTGGCTATCATTCTGAATGAGGACTGCTGCATTTTAATAGTTGTGTAGGAGACAGAACTTCAGCAAATAGTTTGCAAGATTAATCTGCTGAAACCTTCCATTCTAGACAATTGCAGCTATGTCCCATGTTATTGGGTCTCCTTTCACAAAGGTCCCTCCTATGAATACAATTATTGCACAGCAATGCAATACAACTTTCTATGATGGTAAATTAATTTACAATGTCATAACTCCCCAACAAGATTTTAAACTATTCCCTGGAATTTGTCTCTCTAGAGAATTATTAATTAATGGATGACCATATATTTTAAAGGGAAAGATGCCTAGTCATCCTGCCACAAATGCATAATAGTCACCTATTTCCTGTAGTAGTATTATACATAGATCATTAACCGAAATCCTTCATCTTCCTTCTATATTAAAAAGTTTCAACTCTTTGTTTCTTTTGTCCTCTTTTGCACTTGCAATTATAAACTTAGTGTAGTTAGCTTGACTGTGGATGCATCTGCCTTTCTCCTAAATTGCTGTTCTCACTTTGTTCCCTTTTAATATGATGGGCCAGATTTCTAGCAACTTGCTTGTATGAATTAACTTCTAGCAGTTGTGGTACAGGCTTTTATATCACTGAGATTAAGGTAGCATTGCGTCCAAAGCAGTGGAGCAAAACCACCCCAGTAGAAATCACAATATGACCCTGAGCACATCAAATTTAACCAGTGTTCAGTGGTACAAGGAGCTGTGCTGGTGCAATGGGTTAAACCCTTGCACCAGCTGAACTGCTGACCTGAAGATGTGAAGGTCAGACATTTGAATCCACAAGACAGGCTGAGCTCCCATCTGTCAGGCCCAGCTTCCCATGTGGGGGCACGAGAGAAGCCTCCCACAGGATGGTAACACATCCAGATGTCCCCTGGGCAACTTCCTTACAGATGGCAAATTCTTTCACACCAGAAGTGACTTGTAGTATATTCTCAATTTGCTTCTGACACAATTTTTAAAAGTGTTTGGAAGGTGAGAATGGCCAGTACTTGCTAGTACTTTGCTAGTGCTTCAGTGAAGAACCATCCGGGAATACAATGGATCTTCAAGTAGGGCTAGGAAAGACTCTTGACTCACTCCCAGGACAGCCACTGCCAGTTAGAGTTGACAATATTCAGCTAGATGGGTGGTTTCCAACCTTTGGTCCTCCAGGTGTTTTGGACTTTAGCTCCCACAATCCCTAACAGCTGGTAAACTGGTTGGGATTTCTGGGAGATGAAGACCAAAACAACTGGAGGGCCAAAGGTTGGGAATCACTGGGCCAGATGGACCAAAGTTCTGACTTAGTATAAAACAGATTTCTTTCTCAATAGCCTGTTTGCCTGTTGGGTGCCCACACATTGGATGTTGTGCAAGCAGATGGCAGATCTATCCCTATCATTAGGTAGAATGAAACAGGCATTTCAGGTGGCAGCAAGATCTTGGACAGAAGACAGTGCCTTTATATGTGTGATGTACTCCCTCTTGGATTTCCCAGGTCTGATTAAAGAACTTGGAAAAGGACAGGAAGCTAGTTGTGGGTGGCAGTGCCTCAATGTTTCCCTTCACCCCACAAAGATCTGAAGGACCTTAAAAGAACTGAGTGAACTTCTGCCCTTCCAATCCCAGAAATTGTTGGGACATGTAAGAAATCAGTTAGGTGTATGCGTGTGACAACTTAAAATAAGATGCTTGAAGCTAATTGTTTGGGCTACACCCAGGGAGCTAGTTGAGTCTGGGAGTTTTGGTTACTGTTACATTTTTCAGGCTTGAGCTGTGCAGGTGCTCAGAAGCAGAGAGACAGTTTGGAGTGTGTTCTTACTTCATGAGTTGCTGGAGGAAGATTTTCCACATGGACAAAGAAAGACCATTTTAAATCTCTCTAAAAGGACATTATGTGAGTCGATGCAACTGATCACATGATTGTATATATGTTGTTCTGTATTATGAAGAGTAAACTACTTATTTATTATTGATCATCTGCGTATATATTTTTTTCTCTGGCAAGACAGTGTGTGGACTGATCAAACATGAACTGTGCATGATTTTATATTACACCACAGAAATTTCATATGGACCTAAATCCACTCCTGGCAGCCCTGGTTGTAGTTTGAAAATAACATTTGCCATCTCTGATACTCATGTTCATGTAAGGGCTTCATATTCATTTTAAGTAGCTCCTACTCTGTGACATACAGGGTTTGAAACCAGTATGCATCGATGTACATTATATTTTTCTACAATCCAGAGCTTGAAAGGGTTAAACTTCAGAACTATAATTTCTAGCACCTTCCAGGTAGCACAAACATTGCTTGGAGTATACAAGTTGAAGTAATGAACTGAGTATGAAATATAAGAATATTGAAAGTATTGATGTATTGATGTATTTTAAGAAAACCAATAAAATATATATTACTAGAGAAGGTGATGATTTAAGCACATGATACCAACTCGTATCTGCGGGAAACAGTGGCTGACACGCAACCTGATGGTTTGAGATGTTAACTGGAAACATTCTGTCTTTAATAAATAATTGCACGTAGCAATGCATTAAACCCACTAGAGATTAAGGAAAAATCAGTGTGAGCTTCCCCCTCCCCTACACGGCTGCATTGCCTGTGTTTGTAACCCCCCTCCCCCAAAACTCATTTTATTGGACGTGATAGAAAATCCCTCTTTGTTTATGGAAATTATCAAAATCGGGGAAATCCTCTAGGATGTCTCCAAGAAAGTTCTGCTCGAGGGCGTTAATAAACATCAATCAGTACAAAGGAGTGATTAGTCAATATTCCCCTGTGATGCTATTACACCCCGTGTGGCTACAGAACAAATCTGCAGTTTCAAAGGATCTTGTAAAGAATCGCTTCAAGACTTAATAGGCTTAAATGTTAGCTCTTTAGCCATGACAGAATTTGAGCACCAACAGCTCACAACACCAGGAACCACCGTTATCATCCATTTAATCTTGTTTTATCTGTTTTCTTTTTAATCTGTTGTTCTCTGGGGTTTTTTTTGGGGGGGGGGGAACTCTCTCTGTTAAAAAGTAGTATGTGCATTATTTATTTATTTAGATTATTATTGACTCATTATGACTAATTATGAGTATTAAGAACAATTTCTACTACTAATAGGAAGGAGGTTGTGGTATGTTTGGGATGAAAAGGTTTACAAACTCTTCGCTTTGAATGTAACAATTTGTTAACATTATTCTTATAAATCTTATCTTATAAATTGGACTTTTGAATGGTTAACCTTTAGCTCTAGCACCACCATCTGCTATAAACAAGAACTGCAAATAAAATTGTTAACTATTCAATCTCTAGTGGTAATGAGAATATACACAAAGTCAAGGGTCCCCAAACTAAACCCTGTGGGCCGGATGTAGCTCTCCAAAGTCATTTATCTGACCACCATCCTAAACTTTAACTTAGGGTCATGCTAGGTCTGAAATGACTTGAAGGCACACAATCTTAATTAACTTGACTATGGGCCCTTCCACACAGCCCTATATCCCAGAAGATCAAGGCAGAAAATCCCACAATATCTGCTTTGAACTGGGTTATCTGAGTTCATACTCAGATAATGTGGGATTTCCTGCCTAGATATTCTGGGATAGAGCACTGTGTGGAAGAGCCCTAACTCATATGGGCCACACTTCCTATTAAAATACTGGTAAGATCATGTTGGTTAAAATGGGTCTTCATTTTAATACTGCATTGCTCTTTTATTTTATTTTATTTTATTTTGTGCACTACGAATCAGATATGTGCAATGTGCATAGGTTTCATTTTTCTCAAACTTTAGTCTGGCCCTCCAACAGTCTGAAGGACCATGAACTGGCCTTCTGCTTAAAGAGTTTGAGGACCTCTGCTCTAGATGATTATATATATATAGAATCTTAACCTAATGCTGTGTGTTTTCCCTGGTTCTAGTTATGTGTGTGTGTGTGTGTGTGTTTTTAAGAAGATGTTGGCTGATTTTTTTTTCCTGAGGCCAGGGCTCTTACCCACTACACAGCTATTGCATACTAAGCATACTTTCCTAGCAACTAAGGCAACACCCCATTACATTCTGGGACATGCAGTTTAGGGAAGGGTGTGGAAGGAATTCCAGAGAGCTCTACAGCATCAACATACACATACAACAAATCCCAGGACTCCATAGGATGCAGACATGACAGATAAAGTGGAATATAGCATTATAAATGCAGTGTGAAAAGGGCTCTCAGAAGATGGTGTTCCAGACATACACCATGAATGTAAGGACAACAGTAGGACTAAGGCCCCTTCCACAGAGCTGAATAAAATCCCAGATTATCTGCTTTGAACTGGGATATATGGCAGTGTGGACTCACACACTCCAGTTCAAAGCAGATATTGTGGTTTATCTGCCTTGATATTCTGGGTTATATGCCTGTGTGGAAGGGCCCTTTGGCAGTATAGACTCATATAATGCAGTTCAATGCAGTAAACTGCATTATGAAACTGCATTATGGCTTGATCTACACTGCCCTATATCCCAGGATCTAGTCCCAGATTATCTGTTTATCCCAAATTACCTGACAGTATAGAATAACAGAATCTAGTTCAAATCAGATCCTGGGATATAGGGCAGTGTAGATCCAGTCTAAATGGCAATATAGATGGGGCCTGAGTTTCCCCTGGGCTACTGTGATCACCAGCTGTTAAGAGGTTTGAAAACTCAACATCTGGAGATGTGAGGATAATTCCAGGAGACCTCAACAGCCTGGTGCTTAGCGGAGCTCATTCAAACATGCTCAAATTATACTAAACCATGGTTTAGTGTTTCATGCAAATTTATCTTTATTTATTTTGTGTAAAAAGCATTGCATAAATAAATAAGTATAAAATTGATAAAAGAAAGGAGCATTGGCAGCGAAATAATTTTTGACCAAAAAGGGGCAACAGCAACCGCATTGACTGTAGCTTTAAACAGTTCTTCCTCTGTGCGTGAGGCAGGGCATTGTGGGCAAGCATACAGATGCTGAGTTGTTTGTTCTGCTTCACAGTCACACAAGGCGGAGGGGTCTTCTAGGTAATAAAATTTTGCCAGGTTGTCTTTTGATTTCCCAACACCACTTCTGAGTCTGTTCAGGGATTTCCAAGAGCCCCTCCACATAGCCCTATATCCCAGAATATCAAGGCAGAAAATTCCACATTATCTGAGTATGGACTCCGATAATCCAGTTCAAAGCAGATATTGTGGGATTCTCTGCCTTGATATTCTGGGATATAGGGCTGTGTGGCAGGGCCTCAAAGTTGCCCATTCTTGGCTTGGGGGGGGGGGCATCCAGTTGGAATTGCCTGATTTTGTTGCCCACAGGGATATTCTTGTTGTTGCTGGAGGAATATTTTGAGGAGTAGTGGTTCTCATTAAACTTTCCTTTGATTTGAATCTACTGAGAGGAGGCTGATAGCTATACAGTGAGTGGCTTTCACAGTATTCTGCCTTTTTCTCTCTCGCAATTGGCAGCAACTTCCCATTGCACATTGGGGGGGGGGGGGGGGAGCAATGCCAGCTAGCTTATAATGTCTATCAACAGGTGTAGGTTTAAGACCTACTGTGATTGTTCTACAACTTTCATTTGGTGCTATATTCAACTGCTTCACATGGGCAGATTTAAATTAGGCGGGGCATAAATGATTGTGTGATTCATGCAAATGATTGCGTGAATTGATACTGCATGGATATAGCTAGCAGCAATTTATATAGTCAAAGGAATATTTTTTCTAGCTGGCACAATTGCAGGAATCGCTTCTATCTGCATGCATATTCTTCTACAAGTTTTTCTATGAAAGTGCACAATCTGAAGGTGGATGGGACTAATCACATATTGGAAAATAATATTTAGAAAGAAAATCAAACTTATTGTACAGCCTCCCATCCCTCAAACCCTAGCCATAGGTTCTGGGTTTTTAATTGGAATAATATATGCTGCAATTTGGAAAAAAAATCCATAGAGAAATATCTTTGGATCAGGCTACTCTAGAACTGAAAATTCAAGTGAACTTTACAGGAAGGATTTGTGGGCAGGATCAAACATCCCATGCAATGTTTAAATCACGGTGATCAGAATCCACAAGAGGGGGCAGTCGCATAAGCTGTGTTAGTCAAGCAGCAGCTAGATAGAAAACAATACTCATTTCACGAGATTTCACAGAATTAAAGCAACAACTTAGTTTTGTTGATTTTCTGTTCCTAAGGCACAATGAATGGGAGAAGGATAAGAAATATGACTATTAACTCACCAATAAAATGAGAAAGCTATGCATTTTTATTAGCTTTGGTTGAATGATATTAATACTTATTTCCTGAATGGAATAAGCATCTCTCTCTTATTTCGTTATGATCACTTTCTTAGCAACAATCAAAATCTTCCATTCTCTTTGTGCCTCCTACTCACTTCCCTAAAGCTAGGTTTGTTGCTTTCTTACCAGTACTGGGAAGTTTGTACTTACTACCGGAATAAAGAGAACTTGAAAATGTTACATTTTTGGGGTACTGTTCCATTTTTGGGTACTGCTCCATTATCCTGGTGGAAGCCACAAGGGGGCGCTAGAGAGAGGGGGCTTGTCCATTTTGCGGGAGTGGATGGTTGGTTGAAGAAGTAAAATCATTTCACCTGTTTTCCTGTTATTCCCCCCATCCGTGTCCCCATTGTGGAAACAACCCTCATGTATGAAATGAGAAGTGAGGAGGGAGAGTAACCAGTGAAAATGGTGGAAATGGTTTTCTTCCTTCAACCCCCCTCCAATAAAATGGACTATCCATTTCTCTCTAGCACCCCCTTGTGGCATCCACCCATATAACACAACAGTATCTTTTTTTTGGTAGTGTAACTCCCAGAATCCTGGAGTCAACATAGCCAATAGAATTGTTGGTTCAGAGAGACTAGAAGTTATGGTCCAAAAATGTGGTATTTCCACGCTGTGGTAATAAATATATACAGACTGATGGATACTGTGTGTCAGCTGTTAACATCTGCTTCTCTCTTGAATTAAAATAAAAGGAAGTGCATTAGAGAAAAGCCCTACAAGGTGCAGCCAACCTTAGGCATACATTATTAAATAGTCGTCTGCATCCCACACAGGCCAAATTAGAAATTATTTTTCACATTTTATGGGAACCAGAACCAAAACAATATCTGTATAAATGTATATATGTGGAGCAATGGCATGTCTTATACAGGCAGTCCCCAAGTTACAAACATCTGACTTAGAAATGACTCATAGTTAAGAACAGGAATGAGACAACAGGAAGTGGGAGAAATCTACCCCTCAGAAGGAAAATTCACTCCTGAATGAGATATCATGGGAAAAGGTATCTCAACTGAAGCTTTATCACCAATCCTTTTTCCCCCAGAAAAAGCCATTTTTTTTCAAAATCCAATTCTCACAGGGACAGAAAGTGAGGTGAAATCTTCTGAACAGCGGCACAGAGGTTAATGCCTCTGTTAATGCCACAGAGGCATTAACCTTTCCCTATGCTATCCAAAGCTCTATCTATATGGCTGGAGTTACACTTAAAAAATGTACCTGTTCTAATTTACATACAAATTCAACTTAAGATCAAACCTATAAAGCCTATCCTGTTTGTAACCATGGTGATCAGATCATGATATGAATAAACACAACAGTTTAAATAATAAATGTTATTTATTTGCTTTCATTAACAAAATGTTTAGAATACTTTTTGACCCTGATTGTCAACGTTTTGACCCTGTTTGTCAACTGTAAAGACTGGCTTTCTTTATGAATGTGTCAAGAATTGTGGGAAATGTGTCAGTGAAAAGTAAAAAAAAAAAAACTACAACAGGCAAACAAAGTCTTAGGCATACATTTTTAAATTATTATCTGTATCCCACCCAGGGCCAAATTAGAAAATAAATTATTCTTCACATTTTATGATATTCAGTACCAAAACAATACCTGTAGAAATGTTTGTATTTGGAGCAACCTCCCGTGTCAGCTATGTTTTACATAGGCTTTCTGTTATAGCATTTTGATCCTGGCCTGGGACTTGGACCCCTTCTACACTGTCATATAAAATCCAGATGATCTGCTTTGAACTGGATTATATGGCAGTTTAGACTCATATAATCCAGTTCAAAGCAGGTCATGTGGATTATCTGCTTTGATCATCTGGATTTCATGGCAGTGTAGAAGGGGCCTTGAAGCTTCAAGTCCTTGCAGGGCTATGAAACTGTTGTGTGATTTTGGATACATCACCCTTCCTTGGCTTTGGGATTTGCTGTGAGGATAAAGTGCAGAAAAGAAAAACCATAGTCATTCCTTCCTTCATGAAAAGAAAGAAATATAACTAATAAATACTAGTTGATAAATGTTGCTTCTGAAGAAGTTTACCTAGCACAGACAACAGGGATGGCTAGATGAAAAGGCAAGAGCACGAAGCTATTATTTCATCGGGTTTAAATTGTTGGACTGCAGGACCTAAACGATCCAGATACAAGTCCCTGCTGGCAGTCCCATAGCCAAGATTTTGATTCGGTGGGCAGGGGGCTGAGTCTGAGTGAGAGAGGATCTACCCTAGCAAACCTTTTGTATCGTTATCCCAATACCCCCATGCATATGGGATATATTGAACATGGTGATCAGATCATGATATGAATAAACATAACAGTTTAAATAATAAATGTTATTTATTTGCTTTCATTAACAAAATGTTTAGAATACTTTTTGACTTATTTTTTACTTTACAGCAACAGCCTTCTTTTCTTCTCCCCAGCCATTTTGCCAATTACTTTTTCTAGTTTGATAGTGATGTCCCGATGGATGGAAATCATTGCTAGTCCACTAAGTCTCTGGTCTGTCATTAAACTTTTAGATACACTTTTCACTCTCTTCATGGTTGAAAACGATTTTTCCACACTGCATGTCATTAATGCCGATTCAATTCCGAGCACAATTCAAAGTGCTGGTTTTGACCTACAAAACCCTATACGGTTCCGGCCCGGTGTATTTGTCCGAACGGATCTCCCTCTACATCCCACCTCGAAGCCTAAGATCTTCTGGGGAGGCCCTGCTCTCGACCCCGCCACTTTCACAAGTGAGGCTGGTGGGGACGAGGAGCAGGGCCTTCTCAGTGGTGTTAATCATAAATACATGGACCGTATTTTATTTATTTTATAGAATGTCTTTAGCAGTGTTTCTAAACCTTTTTAATGCCACAACCCCTTAATGCAGTTCCTTGTGTTGTGGTGACCCCCAACCATAATACTATTTTAGTTGCTACTTCATAACTGTAATTTTGCTACAGTTCTGAATGATTATGTAAATATCTGATATGCAAGATGTATTTATTTTGAAAGCCTTCGACAATACATTGTATTTCTGTTGTTATAAATTGAACATAATTAAAGCATACTGATTAATCACAAAATAATGAGTTTGGGAAGTATGGACAACGGATGATGGGATTTGGAGTACCTTCAACCTATTCAGCTCAGACTTCCACAGACCACTAAGACCCCCATGAATGACAGATCTGAACCAAACTTGGCACACAAAACCTTCATGACCAGCAGAAAATACTGGATGGGGTTTGGGAGGAATTCACAGTAATAGGATCCTAGAGTTGCAAGGGACCTCCAAGGGCCATCCAGTCCAACCTCCCTCTGCCATAAGGGAAAAACGCAATCCAAGCACTCCTAACAGTTGGCCATAGAGACTCTGTTTAATATTAATAATAATAATAATAATAATAATAGTAATAGTTCTAGAGTAGGGAGACCTCCAAGGGCCATCCAGTCCAACCTCTTTCTGGCATAAGGGAAAAGCACATCAAAACACTCCTGATAAATGGCCATTTAGACTCCTTAATAATAACAATAATAATAATAATAAGAAGAAGAATAATAATAAGAAGAAGAAGAAGAATGCCTTTCTTCCTCCCCTCCTCTCTCCTTCCCTTCCCTTCCTTCCTTTCCTCTCCCATCCCTGCCTCCTTTCATTCCCTTCCTCTTTCTTTCCTTCTACCTTTCCTTCCATTCATTCCATTCCATTCAACAATTGGTGCATCAGTCTTCTCGCGTGCTGGGGAGGGGGGCTTTTACTATGCTCTGTTAGGTATTTTTTTTGGGGGGAGGGGGGAATTTTAAAGTTATTTCCCCTTCATTTTTAAAGATTTTTTTGATTGAAAGACATAGATTAGATTAGTATATGTTTTGCTGCCAAATTTGGTGCCAATTCGCCCAGAGGTTTTTGAGTTCTGTTGATCCTACAAACGAACATTACATTTTTATTTATATAGATTGTTGTTGTATGCCTTCAAGTTATTTCTGACTTATGGAGACCCTAAGGCAACCCGATAATGGGGGTTTTCTTGCCCAGATTTGTTTGGAGGGGTTTGCCTTTGTATTCCTCTGTAGCTGAGAAAGTGTGGCTCACCCAAGAACATCCAATCAGTTTCCACGCCCACATGGAGGTTTTAATTCTGTTCTCCAGAGATAAAAATAGTCCAACACTTAAGGCACTACATCACACTGGCTCCCATAAACAAATACATACATACAACGTATATTTTCTAGACTCTGTAAAACAGCATACCTTTTCCCGGCGTTTATACTCCTGCAGCTCTTCTTCTAAGGTTAGGATTGTAATAGCTTGCTCATCGAGCTCATTCCTTAACCTCTCCATCTTTTTGCCTATTGAGTCCTCATCCGCTCCATATATTTCTTGCTCTATACGAAAATATTTCTGTTAAAGAAGGAAGAACACTGAGGAGATGCCCCAAGAGCTTCAAATCAGTCAAACCACAATACAACAATAACAGTTGATGTCCACAAGAGGTTTTATTTTGGAACCTTATGTCATGTCTGAATTTGAGTGTTGTATTTCAAGACAACCAATTTCTTGAAAATTTACTATGCCGTTGTATATAATGGGACTTGAGCATCCATGGATTTTGGTATCCATCAAAGGTTACAACACATTAGTATAAATTTTTTAAACTTACTGAATAGTGTGCTCTAAGAATTGCAAGTGCATCGCATAATTGCTGTTGGAAGCTATGCCTCATCTTGACTTCTTTCTGTAAGCAAGAGAAGGAAGGATTATGCATGTTATAATTTTAAATTACTACTAGCTGTCCCCTGCCACGCGTTGCTGTGGCCCAGTCTGGTGATCTGGAAAATAAAGTAATGAGAAAGTGTTGGTTTCTAATATATGTAATTCTTTTATGCTTGTGAGTAAACAGTATTTCTTGTTGTTTCTTTGTCAGTGTTGATGTGGAGAGTGTCTGGTTTGCATACTCTGGAATATGCAACATATCATAGTCCTTCTTTAAGGGTCTCTTTCAAATCTATGATACTCTATCTGTGTATGTGTGTGAGAATCATATCCATCTATCTATCTATATTTATGACTGGATGGCTCTTTGTCAGGAGGGCTCTGATTACATTTTCTTGCCCTGGTGAAGAGAGTTGGACTGGATGGCCTTAAGTATTTTCTGTTGGTCATGGGGGTTCTGTGTGGGAGGTTTGCCCCATTTCTCTCATTTGTGGGTTTCAGAATGCTCTTTAATTGTAGTGAACTATAAATCTCAGTAACTACAAATCCCAAATGTCAAGGTCTATTTCCTCCAAACTCCATCTGTGTTCATAATTAGTCATATGGAATTTTTGTGTCAAGTTTGGTCCAGATCCATCATTGTTTGAGTCCACAGTGCTCTCTGGATGTAGGTGAACTACAACTCCCAAACTCCAGGTCAATGCCCACCAAACCCTCCCAGTGTGTTCTGTTAGTTATGGAAGTCCTGTATGCCATGTTTGGTTCAATTCCATCATTAGTGGAGTTCAGAATGCTCTTTGATTGTAGGTGAACTATAAGTCCCAGTAACTACAAATCCCAAATGTCAAGGTCTATTTCCTCCAAACTCCATCTGTGTTCATATTTGGGCATATGGAATATTTGTGTCAAGTTTGGTCCAGATCCATCATTGTTTGAGTCCACAGTGCTCTCTGGATGTAGGTGAACTACAACTCCCAAACTCCAGGTCAATGCCCACCAAACCCTCCCAGTGTGTTCTGTTAGTTATGGAAGTCCTGTATGCCATGTTTGGTTCAATTCCATCATTAGTGGAGTTCAGAATGCTCTTTGATTGTAGGTGAACTATAAGTCCCAGTAACTACAAATCCCAAATGTCAAGGTCTATTTCCTCCAAACTCCATCTGTGTTCATATTTGGGCATATGGAATATTTGTGTCAAGTTTGGTCCAGATCCATCATTGTTTGAGTCCACAGTGCTCTCTGGATGTAGGTGAACTACAACTCCCAAACTCCAGGTCAATGCCCACCAAACCCTTCCAGTGTGTTCTGTTAGTCATGGAAGTCCTGTATGCCATGTTTGGTTCAATTCCATCATTAGTGGAGTTCAGAATGCTCTTTGACTGTAGGTAAACTATCAATCCCAGCAACAACAATTCCCAAATGACAAAATCAATTTTTTGGAGTGGAGGACATACACTGGGTTGTTAGGTGTCTTGTGTCCAAATTTGGTGTCAATTCCCCCAGTGGTTTTTGAGTTCTGATGGTGATACACAAACGAACATTACATTTTTATTTATATAGATTAAAATTATTAAAGTATTAAAGTAATGTAATAATGTAATAAAGTATTTAAAATTTAATAAACCATTTTAAAAATCCATCTAAGTGGCCTATCCTAAACAGAAATTTATTATTTACTAAAAGTAACATTTACTAAAAGTAACAATAAAATGGAAAAAAGTATTATTTCAACTATAACTATCAGAACTATACAAATGTCTTATAGATGCCAAGTTTAAAGTGTCTGGGTTTCATACTTATACAGCTTTGGCTCAGACATGTTGTTGTTTATTCTTTCAGTCGCTTCCGACTCTTCATGACCTCAGGGACCAGACCACATCAGAGCTTCCTATCGGCCGTGGCCACCCCCAGCTCCTTCAAAGTCAAGCCAGTCACTTTAAGGATACCATCCATCCATCTTGCCATTAGTCTGCCCCTCTTCCTTTTTACTTCCATTTTCCTCAGCATCATTCTCTTCTCCAAGCTTTCCTGTCTTCTCATTATGTGGCCAAAGTACTTCATCTTGTTTATAATATCCTTCCCTCCAGTGAGCAGTTGGGCTTTATTTCCTGGGGTATGGACTGGTTGGATCTTTTTTGCAGTCCAAGGCACTCTCAGATGTTTCTTCCAACACCTCAGTTCAAAAGCGTCTATCTTCTTTTGCTCAATCTTCCTTATGGTTCAGCTTTCACATCCATAGGTTACTACAGGGAATACCATGGCTTTAACTATGCAGATCTTCATTGCCAGTGTGATGTCTCTACTCTTGACTATTTTATCGAGATTGGTCATTGCTCTCCTTCCAAGAAATAAATGTCTTCTGATTTCCTTGCTGCTGTATTCATCTGCAGTAATCTTTGTGCCTAGAAATACAAAGTCTGTTGCTGCCTCCATGTTTCAGGCATATATTCTCTCTATTTTTATAGTACAAACTCACATCACACCAATGCACAGAAATGCAACAGCAATTTCTAGCTTTTGCAAAGTTCAACTAATGCAGCAGACTACACTTGGAATATAAGGCTGTTGTCCCATGTTTATTTTCCTGGGAGTGAGCCACACTGAATTCAGTGGCACTTACTTTCAAGTAGATATTTATATGCTCACACTGCAAGCGATCCTCAACTTCTGTTTATTCCCAAACAGTATAATATATTTCAGCAATGTAAATAAACAAAGAAACCCAGCAAGAAGGAAAGTTGTCAGTGAGCCAAAACTTGCCTGGTCTATTCATATACCTTATGTAATTTTAATAGCACTATCTTCTGTTCATGGAATGAACAGCATGTACCATTTTGAAAAAGCACTTCCCATCCAGATCTAATGTTTAAATACATTACCTGTCAAAGGTAGCTTTGAAGCCTATGATTGCAGAGCTTAGAAGTGTTACTTCTTTGTGCAACACCCAGAATCAGACAGTTGTAGTTCCCCAAAAGTTACTCTTCCAAACTATGAATAAGCTTACTAAATTGCTCCTCTGAACAAAGAGTTCCCAGCCAATGGCAGAATGCCTTTAGGACCCTACAGTGCATCTAGAAGGATATTTATCAACATGACAGAACATATCCAGAAAAAAGCAAGAAGATAATCAAAGGTCTGGAAACCAAGCACTATGAGGAATAATTGAGAGAACAGGGTATATTTAGTCTGGAGAACAGAAGATTCATAGGCAATGTGATAGCTGTTTTTAAACATCTGATGGGGAGAAGTTGCAGAAGCTGGAGCCAGCTTGTTTTCAGAGACTGGAACATGGACAAACAGATTAAGTAGCCTAAATGCCACATATTTATTGAGAACATATAGAAAACGTTTTGTGACAACAGAATAAAATTGAGGAACTCACACTAAATGACCAGGATATTTGAACCTGTACCTGCTTATAAATGTCCTCAATATATTTCAGTTTGTCATTAATTTCTAGCCAGAGATTGAATGCATGCTCCTTTATTTTTTCCTCATACTGTGCTTGGAGGACACTTTTATACCTTGCAAAGTCATCGGAGATTGAGTTTGCAAACTGAAAATACAAAGAAAGGGATGTTAACATGCATCCACAATAGTTTTTTTTAATAGAAGATTTGATGATACCCGATGACAGGTATCAAGCACAATTATAATTTAGCATCTTTCACATAGATAGACACCCAAATCTATACATTTCAGAGGGGAAAGGACATGCATCCCACCAAAAAGGACAGACAATTGAGTATAATAGGCAAATGCTAGCTTATACATCTACACTGTCAAATGTAAGAATAGCTATTGAAATCTAAAGTTTTATTGAATTTGAGAATATTTTTGGGGTTAAAAATTGCTTCTAGTTGCCCCACAATTCTTTTAGACTTGAGAGGCCTTGGAGGACATCATCAAGGAGCACAAAAACGAAAATTTGCAGTCTCTGGGATGCATATTCCCCACCTCTAATCTTCAAAGATAGGTCTGTCTGTACAGTACACTGTACTGTACTCCAAGAATGAATGCCGTTTGATCCCACTTTGCCATGGCTCAATATTCCAAAATATTGGGAGTTGTAGTGTGAGGCTCCAGCACCCTTTGGCAGAGAAAACAAAAGACCTTGTAAAGCTACAACACCCATGATTCTAGAGCATTGAACCCTAGCAATTAAAGTGGTGTCAAACTGCATTAATTCTGTAGTGTATATGCACCCTAATACAGTCCATCTTCAGGCCCTGGAAGCTGGGCTGAGGAAGGGCAAGCAAAGTCAAGTCTACAATTCAGCAGTCATCGTTGCATGTTCTTGTTCTATGGGTAACAAGGTCCCAACCTCTGTGATTTTGGTTTTTCCTTAGATATGCAATTCAGAGGTTGAAAAGAAAGAATCACCAATGGAAAGACAGATAATAAAAGCCAATGGAAACATGACCATGCTTTCAAAAGAAAACAGGTGTTTAATTCTTTCATGAGGACCATCTGACATCAATGATCACAATGTCTCATATGCACTTTAATGAACTCTGCCTAATTGAGGACAGAAAACAACTTACCTGTAACAAAGTTCTTGTTGTTACCATAAACTCTTTTAGATCTCCTATTTCACTTATATCAGTTTGAGTGGCATGATCTGAGATTGTAAAACCTATTTTGAGATTGTCAGATATTCTAGGCCTACAAATTGAAAACAAAACACATAGGGTAATGAGAATGGATATCACACTGGCATCCTAAGACAGGAATTGAAGGGTTGGGCTCAATTGGGTTGTCAAAAGAAAACATTCTACACAGCAGAACATTCTACTCGATATACAATAGAGAGATGATCAGCAAAGCTATCAACTTTCCTGTTATATGTATTTTAACTCTAAATACATTTATTTGGAAGCCCTATTAATTTAAAGGAAGCATATTTGCAAATAAATATTCCTATTGCCCATTTTTTTTATCAAGCCTGGATGTACCATTGTTGGCTGAATGGTGCTCTAAAGCAAATTATTAACAAATAATCCATATTTCTGGGTTGTTGCTGTATTACCTAAAGGAAAAAATAGGAATTTTGTTGTGTTTGGGAAGGAGTAGGACTAAGTTGACATATTCATTGCTTGGAGATGCTACCAGAATTTATCCTTGGCACCTCCAAGTCGAATCACTAGTTAGGATGTGATGGGAAAGACTTATTTTCCATTTTCATGAAACACCCATGGAGAACTGTTTGTAGTCAAAAGAAATGAAGCCCAGTTACATGGATAAAGAATAAACTGGTATAATTATATAATTTGTCATTTTCACTGAAGGTTATAATGTTATTAAAACATTCCTGAAAGTTAATGCTATTCTAACCAAGACTAGATTTGCAACCAGAGAAGAGGTGCTCATGGCAGGTGATTAATACGTTATCTGTGGGATAAGCCTGAGTCAACGCGTACGTCACCCGAGTTAAACTTAGCTCATTCACAGGGGGAACTCTTACTGCAAAACTATGGGAAGACAAGATCGGAACAAGTGCTAGTAGACTCTTTAAATAGCCCTCTGAGTTAACGTCTCCCATATTGCATTTCTACAACTCATGAGTGTTCTTGTAATGTTAAACACGTCACATCTGAACAATCTTCAAATAGCAACATGATCATTTCTATTTTAAGAACAAGAGATATGGAGCTGTTTCCTGCGTCTGAATATGGCTCAGAAATACCATTCAATCTTAACTCATGTCAGACTGGGCATAACACAACACACATTTCTCCTGCACAAGTCTGAAGTAAAATCATGAAGCACTAGAGAGAAAAGCCTCCAAGAGCCCAACTCTGATATGCCATCACACTGATTTTAAGAAATTGGAAAGTTTACTTTTTCAGTGGTTGGCACATTTTCAGCACCTTCTGAAAAAGCAAATACCATTAGAGATAAAACAAGCTAAAATAAAATAAAATAAGAAAATAAGAATCCAAGGAAGTATTCTTACTTCGAGGGAATGCAGAAAAACTTTATGAAACTGTATTTTGTGTATCATCATCACAGAGATGACTTGTGTAACCAATCACAGTAGGAGTTGCTATTTATATCTGAAATGTCCAAATATTTGTTTCATATGGTGTTACTGGTGACACATTATTGCTAGTTAATGATGAAATGAAAACGACTTGTCAGCAGAGTGATGTACATGTCTCTTTGAAAGTCATGACCTCGCAATGTGTTCTCCCTCACAGTGAACAACTTGAACACATAATACTAGTATGTTTCTCTGTGCAATTCCAAAATGTTGGATTCAAGTCATAAAATCCTAAAGAGGCATTACCAAAGACACTGACAAATTGCCTTTTCTCATGAATCATTTCTAAGCCTTTATTCTTTTATTTCAGTGGTTTATTTATTTATTTCGAGCATTTATATCCCATCCTTCTCACCCCCAAAGAGGGACTCAGGGCGGCTTACAACAGGCAATCATTAGATGCTAAACATAGTTCTAAGACTGAAACCTAAATATCTGAAACTGATCACGATCCATGAAAAGCATTGGTTCTCAATCTGTGGGTCCCCAGGTGTTTTGGCCTACAACTCAGTTTACCAGCTGTTAGGATTTCTGGGAGCTGAAGGCCAAAACATCTGTGGACTCACAGGTTGAGAACAAATGCTTTACATGAATGGTGATCATGCAAAGTTTCAGATAATTAGGTTTCAGGCTTGGAGCTATGGTGCACACTGAGAAATATGTCTAGTCCAGCTTTCTGTCCCATAATGAGGCTGTTGTCCTCTTAGGTGACTAATAATAATAATGAAAAAGGAACAGGGAGGCACTGAAACCAAACAATGCTATGTGAGAAACCCTAAGTAGCTATATTTAGACATGTCTGGTTTGTTATGCTTGAAAATTCTTCTCCAGCTGCATCTCAGAATGTAAAGGATAGTTACCAAATTGCCCTTGAAGGAGGAGCAAGGACTTTCCGAAACACACTGGGCAGGTCTAATAAACACAGGCTCTTTGGAAATGAATTGTACTCTTGGTGTTGTTTAAAAACACTGGTGATGTTAGATATCCCAATAAAAGGTGCACAGGACAAAGGGACTGTGTTCAGAAAACAGTCCTTTCATGGACAACATTCTCCTCAACTCTTGGTATTATCATATGATTGGATAGATTATGCTTCCATTCTTTATTCTGCTTTAGTCTTGCTATTTCACCTGTTGTTATGTACCTTTGTGTCATTTATAACTTACAGCAACCCTAAGATGATCCTATCAGGGGGTTTTCTTCACATAATGTGTTCAGAGAGGATTTGCCCTAGCCTTTCTCTGAGACTGAGAGAATATGGGCCTTCTACAATGACCCTAATAAGACCCTGATCCAGCATTCAAGATGATGGCTTGGGCCTGCATGACGGCTGGATAGGGACTCCTTGAACTGCCTCAAAGGTAGCAACTGTTGTGCCAAAGTTTGGTGCCACTGGGAAGTCACCTTACAGCCCTTCCCCCTGCTCTCCATGTCATGACAAACCTCAGGTATGACATCCCATCGACCTGGTCTTGGGCTCACAAAGGAAACTGGGAAGGGGGAAAGCCCCCATCTTTCCCTTCTCATTGCACTCAGCACATTGGAACTCTAACTGCAGCCAGAACACCGAAGGGTATGTTAACTGGGGTGTCAGCTGTGACACGGGTGATGGAGGACAGGACACCACCATCCCGTGTCCCCGAGTCACTTAACCTTGGGAAAAATAGGGATGGCAGTCAAAATAGCAGAGGCTGGTTTTGGTTAAGAACCAGCCCAACTGTCTTCACTCCCCCTAACTTGGGAGACAGCCTGAATCCTGTGTCAAAATTTGGGCTTTACCCTCAGTTAGCTTAACTTAAGGTAAGTGGTCAGTGTAGATGTGCTGGGTGTTGCTCAAGGTCACTTAATAGGTTCACCTGGCTAAGCTAGGATTTGAGTATCCTAGTCTAATACTCAAACTGTTATGCTATGCTGGCTCACTCTTCTGCTGTTACTGATTTATTGTGTTATATTTTTTCCAATGACCTAACATCTATTGATTGCAGGTTATAATTTATGTCCTGAATATTTTTAGTCTTACCAATGTGGCAGCAGCATAGACTCACTGTGTAGATATTTAGGAAATAAACAAAATGAAGGTGGTTCTCAACCTGTAGGTCACCATGTGTTTTGGCCTACAACTCCTAGAAATCCCAGCCGGTTTACCAACTGTTAGGATTTATGGGAGTTGAAGGCTAAAACATCTGGGGACCTACAGGTTGAGAACCACTGCTGTAGATAATCTTGATGGAGGAAGGCTGTAATTAAAATGTTATCTCGATCAGAGCTGAAGAATTTGTGTTCAGAGAAACCTCAACTTTCCCAGAAGACTTGGGAAAGTTACTTTTGGGCACTGCAACTCCCAGGATCTTATTGTCAGTGCAGCCAATGGCTGTGTAAACTGGGAGATGCAGGAAGTTTTAGTCCCAAAATTGTAACTTCCCCACACTCCAGTCCAGAGAAGCCAGACTTTTCCATATGCTCTCTCCATATGCTTGCCCTCTGCAAATTAGAATCACAGAATTGAAAGAGACAAAAGCTATCCAGTTCAACCCCATCATTTCTTGTTTTGTGAGTATATTCGGTCACTTCCTGAAGAAGAATTGACACCTTACCGGTAATCAGCTTCCAGTTCTTCTAAAAGAGGCATTGACAGGAGCTCCAGGATGTTTGGGGAGACACTCAGCCTCCGTGCGGACAGCAGGGTGCGAGCCAGTTCAGTCGCACCCATGCTATCCTGTTCTCGGGTAAGGACGACCGAGACAGGGCCTAATGCTGCTTTTGCCATCTTTTCTCACCTCTTCCAGCGGCCTAGGAAGAACATTAGGAAGGAACCAATGGCATGCTACCATGGCAACAAAGCAGAAGTTCTGTATTTATCAGTGGATAACTGTCCTCCAACTACACAGATGAAGAAGACGCAGTTGTATGGGCTGGGAAAGAGTCTCAAAATGTCCTGTACTAGACTAGATATTTAAACAATTCCAGGAGAAGAGAGGAACCAAGGACCAATGACTTGGGAAATTTGGGGAGGGACTTGGGGGGACATATTTCAGCAGTGAGTGCAACTACTGATTTATTACCAGTTTTTATTTTTTCAAAAAATCCCACACTTTTGAGATCTCAGGAGAGTAAACATATACAATTTCAGCAATTCCAGAACAAGATTGAACCTATGCTTATAGTTCTAGGAGACTGTAGGTCCCCTGGAGGAGTAGGTCATTGATATTACACACACCCAATGCTGATGCATATGCTTATCTTCTTACACACTGCCACCTGCACATGCACGGGTTCTTGTAGGATAGTCTTTCTCAACCTGGGGGTCAGGATCCCTGGGGGAGTCACCAGGGGGTTTCAGAGAGGTCTCCAAAGATCACCAGAAAACATCTATTTCTGGTGGTTTTAGGAGCCCCTTTGGCAGAAAAGGCTGAAGATCTCTCCGCCTGTCCTTCTCTTCCTTTTTGGAAACAGATGGCAAATCCCACCAAAGGCCCTCCTCCGCTGTGATTGGCCGGACTCTCAGCCAAGGGGAGGGCTGTTTCTTAGACTCCACGCGGGAAGGGGAGCGTGGTGTGCATGTTTAGGCGAGGGACAGCGTTTGAGACTGGAGGGAAGCCGGAGGGAGGCTCACGCCAGCAAGTCCTTTAAAGGCATGGGGACTCTGTGTGGGAAGTTTGGCCCAGTTCTATCATTGGTGGGGTTCAGAATGCTAACAGTAGCAATATTACAGTTAAGATGTAGCAATGAAAATAATTTTAAGGTTGGGGGTCACTACAACATGAGGAACTATATTAAGGGGTCACAGTGTAAGGAAAGTTAAGAACCACTGTTGTAGCACAATGGGGTTTTGGTACAATTAGTTGCTCATTTAAGTGCAAATGAAGAGGCAGTTACAGAATTCAAACAATTAAAGATTGTGCGGGATACCTTCATAGTCAGTAATGCATGAAACATGCTGGAATAGGACACCAGAGTGTAAGTAACTAACCTAATATGTATACTGTGCTATCAGTCGTGGTGATCAAGTCATAAGGAAATATTGAGCTAACTATTAATATTAATGATTGGAATGAAACCTAGGATGTGTATTTAATACCAGAAATGAACCACTATCTGAGAAGTATCAAGTTTCATTTATATTCTTGACTGAATGTGTGCCTACTTTTGCAAGTGCATGCTTGCTACATTAAAATGCTAGACAGCAGTCTAAGTATGTTTGTCTTGTTTATGATGTATATAATTGAACACTGCTAAATACATTAAAATACAAATAGCCCAACTGTTTGCTGACCAGGGGAAGGAGTGCCCTAGCATTCTTGTGTAGTGTAATCAAACCATTATTCACAATAAGGAGTTTGGAGTCCTTACAGAACATGTATGTGCTAGAGACTTTGTGCTGTTCCAACATGTATTTAAGGGATTAAGCAAACTGTGTATTATAATAGTACAGTAACTAAGATCAATTCATCAAACAATCATGCAAATATTTACTTGATTCTCCCACTATATTACAGGTAATTAGGTTACAGATTGCATTATAAAACTGGTAAGGCAAACCTGTATGCCTGTATCGCCAACCTTGCAAGTCAGACAAGCTGTAAGATATCCTTTAACTTTATCAGAGGTAAGCTGTCACCACTCATATATTTAAAATCTAACATCAATATAAGGGAAGTAAATTTTATTAAAAGATAACATTTGGCTTCACTTCCAGATATACCTTTAAATGTCTTAAAACTTACTTATATTCAGGCAATCCCTCGTTGTCTGAATATGATGGCCGTCCAAGTGCAGTGTCTTGGCGATGGATAGGTAGGTGACCTGCAGGTTCTTCCACAGTGAAGACATCAGTTTCCAGATGGAAGGCGGTCCCGGTCAGGGTTGGCTTGATAGGAATAAATCACAATATGAGTTTATGGGTTAAGGCCCTGGAGGCATCCAAGGCACATTTTAGACTGGTCTTCCTTCTCTGCAACCCATATGAAGGCAAAGAAAAATCTCAAAAGACCAAAAGCATTTACATATAGGTCAAGAAATGCCTTGCCTAGACTGTGTGTACAAACACAGATTCTGAAGTCCAGCATTAGAGAGATTATGGGAATTGCAATCCAAAAGCTATTTTTCCAGTGTTAAGTACAGCAGCGATGAATTCACCGACATCTCCTTTTTGGAAATGTTTCTGAATGACAAACAAGCCTGGATGTGCAAAATCTAGTAGCACCTTTGAGACTTATTAAGAGAAAGAAATTGGTAGTCTGGTATATGCTTTGGTAGATTTAAATCTAGCCTTAAATCTATGAAAGTTTATATTACCAGTATCTTCATCCCAAAGCTATTACAAAATTCCTTTGCCTTCTGATCCATACCACCATAGTTATGCCTTTGAATTCTACGCCCAGGTATGTTCAAACAGTTTGCACTAGTCAGATATATTCTAGATGAAATGTTTTTAAAAAGACAACATTAGGAATACAAGGAGTTGCACAGACAAAAATGTTATTTTCCCTAAAGTAACTTCCAAGCTGTAATGGTAATTTTAAACATACTTACTATGGAGTAAGCTCCACTGAATGCAATGGGATGAACTTTGTACACTATACATAATTTGTATGGTGTGTGTGTGTGAATAAATCACTGTATACTAGCAAGTCTGTAATTTATATTTGTGTTGAACATAAGTGACAGAATGGATTTGCTTGTATCTTTATGTTCAGAAGTAAAGTGTTGAAAGATGAGAGTGACCTTCTCTATCTGTCATCATTCATATGATCCATGCAGATTCCACTGGCATGTGAATTTTCTCTGTGATGACTAACTCAGACATGTAAACACAATTCATTTAAAATGTCATCTAGCAGGTGAAAGATAGTTATCAGGAAGGGTTTCTTTTAAATAATGATTTACAAGGAGAAGAGATGGGCAAATCAGCTCCTCTTACTTGAATTCCAAAAGCATGGTCATTTAAGGACCAAAATAGATATGAAGCAGAAGTTCTATAATCAGAGCTCTTCAACATTTTGCTTTAAGCTCAAAAGTATTGGGAATCCAGATCTGAAATGAAGTAGCTGCTAAGCTACACTATCTGCATTTCCTTCATCTACATAGTTATTAATGACGCAGGATCTCTGTCCACTTCTGCATTTGATCAATTTGCTACTCAGATCAGTGTGCTTATACACAGATCAGTGTGCTGTGTATCAGCGCATCAATTCACATCGGTGAAGGAGCACCGATGTAGGAGCACCGATGTAGGAGCACAGACTCACCAGCACTCCAAAAGCACAAGCTTAGGAGTCCCCTAAACAGCCCAATGTAGCTATGCAAGGATGAAGCCATAAGTTGGATTTCTTACTACAAAGATGTTTCCTCGCTACTTTGCAGTTCGCTTTTTGCAGACTTGCTGTTTCACGGGGAGCAGCGAGGGAACACTGTATAGCTGCTCCCCATTCCTTCCTTGCCAGGCTTAGGTGCCCAGCCTGGCAAGAAAGGGACCTCCGAGGCGGGGAGCAGCGGAGGTGGCAAGGAGGAGGCCACCGTGAAGTAGGGACACTCCGCCCACTCGAGTGGGCGGAGTGTTCCTATTTCATGGATTTTCACTTATTTATTTATTTATTTATTTATTTATTGCATTTGTTAGCCGCCGCTCTCAGCCCTAGGGCGACTCGCGGCGGCGTACAGTACAAAAAAGGACACTTTACAAAAGAATCAAACAACAATTAACATCACTAATACATACATCAACTTATACTAAAAATCCGCTCCGTCATATTTATGGAATCATAGTCAATCTCGTCGTCGTAGTTCAATCCGGTTGTCATTACCCGTAGCATAGCACTTAGTTGAAAGCCTGCTCGAAGAGCCAAGTCTTCAGGCCCTTACGAAAGGCCATGAGGGAGGGGGCCCGTCTGACATCAGCAGGGAGGGAGTTCCACAGCCGGGGGGCCACCACCGAGAAGGCCCTCTCTCTCGTCCCCGCCAGACGTGCCTGTGAGGCAGGCGGGATCGAGAGAAGGGCCTCCCCAGATGATCTCAAGGTCCTCGTGGGCTCATAGGCCGAGATGCGGTTCGCAAGGTATTTTGGGCCGGAACCGTTTAGGGCTTTGTAGGTTAACACCAGCACCTTAAATTGGGCCCGGTAGCAAATCGGCAGCCAGTGGAGCTGGAACAGCAAGGGCGTTGTATGCTCCCTGCGTCCTGCTCCTGTTAACAACATGGCTGCCGCGCGCTGGACTAGCTGCAGCTTCCGGGCCGTCTTTAAGGGCAGCCCCACGTAGAGAGCGTTGCAGTAGTCAAGACGGGATGTGACCAGAGCATGTACCACCCTGGCCAAGTCAGACTTCCCAAGGTACGGGCGCAGCTGGCGCACAAGCCGAAGCTGTGCAAATGCTCCCCTGGTCACCGCTGAAACCTGGGGGTCCAGGCTCAACGATGAGTCCAGGGTTACACCCAAGCTGCGAACCTGCGCCTTCAAGGGGAGTGCGACCCCATCCAGCACAGGCTGTAACCCTATACCCTGCTCAGCCTTGCGACTGACCAGGAGTACCTCTGTCTTGTCTGGATTTAATTTCAGTTTGTTCGCCCTCATCCAGACCATTACAGCGGCCAGGCACCGGTTCAGGACTTCGACAGCCTCCTTAGTAGCAGGTGGGAAGGAGTGACAGAGCTGGACATCATCTGCGTACAGATGACACCGCACCCCGAAACTCCGGATGATCTCACCCAGCGGCTTCATGTAGATATTAAACAGCATGGGGGACAGGATAGAACCCTGAGGAACCCCACAGGTCAACGGCTGTGGAGTTGAACAGGAGTCCCCCAATAACACCTTCTGGGTACGGCCTTCCAGAAATGACTGGAGCCACTGTAGAGCAGTGCCCCCAAGACCCACTTCCGCAAGGCGCCCCAGAAGGATACCGTGGTCGACGGTATCGAAGGCCGCTGAGAGGTCCAGGAGCACCAACAGGGACACACTCCCCCTGTCTAGCTCCCGGCGCAGATCATCCACTAAGGCGACCAAGACCGTCTCGGTACCATGTCCCGGTCTGAAACCAGACTGTGCCGGATCCAGATAATCCGTGTCTCTCAAGAGTACCTGGAGTTGTGAAGCCACCACGCTTTCCATGACTTTGCCCAAAAAGGGGAGATTGGAAACAGGCCGAAAGTTGTCGAATTTAGTGGGGTCCAGTGATGGTTTCTTCAACAGCGGCTTTATAATAGCCTGTTTTAGGCTCGCTGGAATCTTGCCTTCCCGAAGGGAGGCATTAACCACCACCGTTACCCACTCAGCCAATCCCCCTCTGGCCTCCCTCAGAAGCCAGGATGGGCAGGGGTCTAGGATGGACGTGGTGGGCCTCATTCCTCCAAGTATCTTGTCCACATCCTCGGGCTTCACAAACTGAAAAGAATCCAACAAAATAGGACAAGCAGGCGCTCGTGTCACATCCACAGAGACTGCATTTAATGTGGTGTCCAGCCCAGAGCGGATCAAAGCGACTTTGTCTGCAAAGAACCAAGCAAATGCTTCACAGCGCGTGGCCGAATTGTCAGGGCTCCCACCTGAGGTGGTGGGAGTCAAAAGACCTCTGACAATCCGAAACAACTCCGCCGGACGGTTTTTTGCAGACGCAATAGTAGCCGCAAAGAAAGTCTTCTTTGCGGCTTTTATTGCCACGGCGTATGCCCTCAAAAAGGACACAAACCGTGCTCGGTTTGGCTCGCTTGGGTCTGAGCGCCACACGCTCTCTAGTTCCCTCTTCCTTCGCTTCATCGCTGCCAACTCCTCAGTGAACCAAGGAGATGGTTTAGCTCGGTTACTTGAGAGGGGACGTTCCGGAGCGATCGTGTCAATTACCCTGGCCATCTCCCCATTCCAGAGAGCGACCAAGGCCTCGACACGATCACCTGCCGAGGTGGCGGGAAAATCCCCAAGAGCCGTCAGGAATCCATTCGGATCCATAAGCCTCCTGGGGCGGACCATCTTAATGGGTCCTCCACCTTTGCGGAGGTTGGGGGGCGCAGTGAGTCTAAATCTGATCAGGAAGTGGTCAGTCCACGGCAACGGAGAGATGGACAACTCCTCCACACCGCCACCCTGCTCCCATCCCTGACAGAAAACCAAGTCCAATGTGTGTCCAGCACAGTGGGTGGGGCCAGTTATTTGTTGGGACAGCCCCATGGTTGCCATGGCAGACATGAAGTCCTGAGCCGCTCCTGTGGGGGCCGCCTCGGCATGGATGTTGAAGTCCCCCAGCACAAGAAGCCGTTGGGACTCCAACGCCAGGCTCGAGACCACCCCCGCTAGCTCAGGCAGGGAGACTGTAGTGCAGCGAGGTGGACGGTACACTAACAGAATCCCTATTCTGTCCCGGTCACCCACCCTCAGGTGGACGCATTCAAAATTTGTGGTCTGCGGGATGGGGCTCCTGGTCAGATGGATGGAATCTCTATAGATCACTGCGACCCCGCCTCCCCGTCCTCCGGATCTAGGTTGGTGCTGTACGGAGAAGCCTGGAGGACAAAGCTGGGTCAGGTTTACCCCTCCAGCTTCATCCAACCAGGTCTCCGTAATGCACGCCAGATCTGCCCGCTCCTCCAGGATTAGGTCCTGGATCCAGGTCGTTTTTCCGTTGACAGATCTGGCGTTCAGCAGCACCACCTTCAATCCCGAGGGCCCGCTCACCTGGCTACACCATTTTACCTTAGGAGACCGGTTGGGAGTTATTAATTTAGATAGACGGTCCGAATTAGGCCGAATTCGAGGTCTCCTTCTTCCGCATCTCCTCCTTCCCACCACGACCTCTATGGGGGCCCCACGGCTAGTGGAACTCCTCCCCCCCTCCATGCCGCGATCTAATATCAAGGACCTGATTCCTACTTCATCAGCTGTATGCTTTGTTGGATCCTGCCAACATCCTTTCTCTCCTTCCTCCCTCCTCTCGGCCCCATTGGGCTCCAGCCCACTTAAAAAGAATACCCACAATAAGTGAGTGAACACTGTATTGACAAACATGCATACAGGAATGCAATCAAAGGGTTTGGCGCAACTCCCAATGGGGCTGCATACCTTTTTTCACTTTGGCAGTAATTTGAATACACATTTCCATTGGTGTTCAAAGATCAATCATTTCATTGGTCTAGGCTGGCTATGCAGGTGCTTATTGGTTCTTTATGATTTTGACAGGCATGAAAGCACACGTGGGACCTTAACAATGGTACAACTACAGTCTCTTGTTCTCTGACCATGACTGTTAATTTTTTTCATGTCAGGAGTGACAAGTTGCTTCTGTTGTGAGAAAATTGGCCGTCTGCAGGGATGTTGCCCAGGGGATGCCTGGATGTTTTGATATTTTGCTATCCTTGTGAGAAGCTTCTCTCATGTCCCGCATGGAAGCTGGAGCTGATAGAGCTCATCCGTGCTCTCCTCGGATTCGAACCTCTAACCTGTCCTCTTCAGTCCTGCTGGCACAAGGGTTTAACCCGCTATGCCACTGGGGGCTCCAACTGTCTTACTGAATTAGTCTTATCTGTTATTCTGTTGCAAACATAGCTCCAAGAGCACTGGAAACTTGGGGAGTTCTAACTAGCTACCAGCTAGTCAGTTTTGTCCAGATGTACTGTTATCCTTGAAAAGTAACTTTCTCTCCGCAGCAACGTTTTCTCAAACCATCAGCATTTTCTGTAAATAAAGGCCCTCTGTAGAAACAGGCCAATGTAGCAGTAAATCGGGACATTTGGGCATTGGGAACACCTCTGAAAACTCCCTTTTAAAACTACATGTCTCTCAGTGGAAGGTGATGGAACCAAGAAACAAAACTGGATGCCTGCATAGATACCTCCACACCTCAGAGGACCAGGGTCATCCTATTCCTAGACAGGTGAAAGGTTTAAATGCAAGAATGGGACAGTATATTTTGTTAAGTGGATGAAACCGCTTTATTAGATCACTGGTTGGCAACAACATCCAAATCTCTGGCAAGAAAGCTTTCCAAATCTGCTACCATGAATAGATCCTAGCGCCTTCAGTGTGGAAAGCATGTGCTTACCATTTATTGATAGTCATCTCAAAGACAACCTATACATGTCTATTCAGTTTAAAGTAATCCACTGTGAGTTAAACTGACTGCATCTATACATCACTGAATAGATCTGTATAAATACAATCCTGTAGTAGTCACTTATCTACCACTATGCTCCATTCAAATAGATATAGCTTATTTTTTAATCAAGTAGGTGTCTTAAAAATAGTAAGGACAGTCATGCTATAAGTGTATAAAATGATTAATAGCATGGAGACACACCGTACACAAGGAAGCTTTTCAACATAGCAGCCTAAACTCAATCAAATATCTTTCAAGCAGGGAATGTGTAATAAAATACAGGATATACAGGCAGTAAAAAGATGTTGTAAAGAGAGTGTGTTTGTAGGGTGATGTAATGATAGGTTATAATTGTTTTCCACCAATTATATAATTTACTTGTCACTAATTATGTCCTTGGTGTTTGTTGATTTCTTGTCTCTTCGAAACAGCAAAAACACTGCAATTGCCATTTACATATTTATTATAATATACACTAATAAGCTCAGTTCTTTTAAGTACAGCTTATTTTGTAGCCAAAGCCATACCACTCCTTCTCTAGTCACTCCAGACTGGAAGAAGTAGTCTTTAGAAGAAAAGAAAAACAATAAAGAGAGCACCACCCACTGAGAGGACACAGGATGATGATTGCTGATGGAAATCTGGGGGTAGGAGAATAGAATATCTGGAGAAAGCCTGTGGCTTTTTGGCCTGAATCCTGAATGACTTTGAAAAACCTCAGCACCCAGAACATTCCGGCCCAAGATACCTATCTGACCGCATCTCGGCCTATGAGCCCACGAGGACTTTGAGATCGTCTGGGGAGGCCCTGCTCTCGATCCCGCCTGCCTCACAGGCACGCCTGGCGGGGACGAGAGACAGGGCCTTCTCAGTGGTGGCTCCTCGGCTGTGGAACACCCTTCCCGTGGACATCAGACTGGCTCCTTCCCTGATGATATTCCGCAGGAAACTAAAGACTTGGCTGTTCAAGAAGGCGTTCGAACAAGAAGTGCAATAATTGGTAATGACGACAGGAATGGAACAACAGAAAATGATACTGGATTGTGGTTTAACGATGAGACGACGCGAATGACTTTTTGTATTTTTGTATTACTGATATTGTTGATGGTTTTGATGACGATGTTTTTGGTTATTGCTAGATTGATTTTAGATTGTGTCTTGTAATTTGTACCCTGTCCTTTCTATGTTGTACACCGCTGTGAGTCGCCCCCGGGCTGAGAACAGCGGTATAGAAGCACAGTAAATAAATAAATAAATAAATAAACATGCTGCGTTGCCTGGTTTTGGAAGCTTAAGACTGGTTAGTACTTGGAATCCAAGGAATACCAGGGATCCTAAGGAATGGTTAGCAAATAATTCTGGCTAAAATCTTGGGAGACCCACTGCCAATCAGCATATAATACTGGTCCAGATGGGCCACTGAAGCTACTTTGTATAAACAGTTTCCCATGTTTCTAACTCTACACCATGGATACACCATTGTAACAGGGTTGGGTGTTACTTATATACTTTGTACTCTGCCATAATTTATTATTATTATTATTATTTGAAACACAACAAGATGAGTCCACAGCAGACACTCTGCTGGCTGTTGTATTGGATCACACGTCGGACACTTCCCAAGTGTCTAGGACTGTGTGATATATCGGCAAATAATGCGTGCAGACCCCAGTAAGGTGGCCTTTAGCAGCTGGCAGATGGCAATTTTGTCAGCGCCTATTGTGTTTAAGTACAGGCCAAGGTCTTTAGGTACTGCACCCAGTGTGCCGATCACTGGGACCACCTTTACTGGCTTGTGAGAGTCTTTGCAGTTCGATCTTTAAATCCTTGTATCGTGTCAGCTTTTCCAGTTGTTTCTCTTCAATCCTGCGGTCGCCTGGGATTGCAACATTGACGATCCATACTTGGTTTTTTAACACTGATAGTGAGGTCAGGAATATTGTGCTCAAAAACTCTGTCAGTCTGAATTCGGAAGTCCCAGAGTAGTTTGAAGTGTTCTCTCTCTCTCTCTCTCTTATCATTATTAGGAAAACATCAGCTTTTATCTCTTTTATCCCCTTTTATCATTGAGTCACCTTTTATCATGAAGTCCACCTCCAGATTTAAAAACAGGTATTATTGATGAACAGCACTGGTGGAGTGTATACTATATAAAAAATGAACTGATTCTTATGTAAGTGTCCAAGAGAAGCAAGTCATGTTTTTCTTTGACAAAGGGCAGTCTGGAATGACTGAGGGGTGCAAAAGGAAAATTGGGACCATATATGGACTCAGGACCACTCTTTATGCATCAGTTGATGCTACATGGAAACTAAGTACTCTCCCTATGCAAGTAAAACTTTTCTATATAAGACTATATCCAGGAAAAGGAGAAATCAAAAGACATTGATTACTGGTGCTTTTGCCACTACAACTATTTTACTTTCACTTAATGTCAACATTGTCCCAGATATTTACAGAACACGAATATAATATCTGTGTACAGTATTTATTTGCAATACAAATTATACACTGTGGGGTAGGAACTGATAAAGGAGTTTGGAAAATGAGTATAAATCTGAAATGAGCAAAAGATTAGGCATAACAAAGTAAACAATTATTTCTCTAATTTTAAGTGTTCTAGTTGCAGCATGTGTCCATCTCAGTAAAGTAGCTGTTCAGGCAGCATGAAGACTGACGTCATTGGATACCAATGTTTTGCCAGCACTGTTTGTACAGTTGTGGTTTTCCTTCTGTGCAATCTGAATGCTCTCTGGAATGTGCCCAGTAATCAGTGCCATGCCGGAGGGGAGAAAACATTTAAGCATGGAGACACTTCCCCCGTTTATTAGCAGAACTATAGTTTGTGCCAAATTACAAATTTTGTTTCCTTTCTTTGCCAAAGAGATCTAAAGTTTTTTTTTGCAGATGTCTAATCAAGAGATGACAAAGGAATGGAGCACAGTGGCCAAATTTGTCTTCCTGGAAGGGGCACAGCCAGTGCATCAAGCAAAGAAGAGCCAAGGCACCCCTAGCCACAGGAGTCACATGGCCCCAACAGGATAACTCGTATTCATGGAATGAGAGAACACACTTTGTATGGACAAGAGAATGGACAAGTAGCAACAGTGATGAAAACAAGAGGTGGGTATATCCTGGGAAGAAAATCCATTTTGAGCATTTCTCAAAGATTTCCAAAACAATTCTGGTCCTGGCAGTTGAATTTTCCACTCTTCCAGTCTAAAAATTTCCATACATTGATAAAAGATTTTTTTAACAGTTAGAAGCGCATCACATGTGAGGAAACAAGATTAAAATGAAGAATTTCATCAATGCCCGTTTTTGAAGTAAGCAAAGCATAAGTACTCAGATAATACTTTGGCAGGAAATAAATATGCATAATTGTGACATGCTCATGTATTTCCTTGTTTGACCCAAGTACAATTCTGTTGGTCCCAGGATTTCTGCCTCTGTTGTTCCGACTTGAAGCTTTGTTGCGAGATTTAGAAGCCACCATCGGACTTCCGCCAGAAACTTCAGCATTTTTTTTTTTAAAAAAAACCTCAAGATGTGGATATGTGGGGAATCACTGCAGTGAATCACTACAAAAGTTCCATTCTTTGTCCTGGCCAGAGAAACAGTGTCCTCCAGATGTTTCATGAAGTATCTCCTACACAAACAAGTTTATGGGGTAGGACTACTTCTGCCTAAGTCAGCACTGCACAATCAAACAGGAAAACAGTTTCAAGCACAGAAACAGGACTTCGTCATTATTGACACTTTTTAAGAGCCCGGTTGCCTGACCATCTGTCCAGACAGATTTGGTTGTGTACTTGTGGCATCAAACAACAGGGTGCTGTTCCTGGGTTATACATGTCTGTTCCTGATTGCTCTTGTGAAAAGATGCACAATGTTGACTAGGGGGCTACAACTTTGTCCTGGCCAGAGAAAATGTGCCCTCCACACATTTCATGAAATTTCTGGCACACAAACAAAGTTTTTGGGTTCTACTCAAGTGTCACCTTCTTTTTGGGAACCGACCAATCAGGAATAAATATCTAAAACCTGGGAACAAATCCAGATAAAAAATCCCGTGATTTTCGATTGCAGGGACATACAGACATGCAAAGATCCACATATTTGGCTCAAAATAGTTATATTCCCATACCTGGAAATCTCACATTTTTTGCCTTTTGTAGCGATTGCTTCCGCATTTACAGGGAATGGCGTCTGGCCACCCTCCTGTTTGCTGCGGAAGCTCCTGGGATATAGTTACTGTCTGGACAGGCCCTTAGTCTCTCAGTCTGACTTACTTTGAAGGGTTGTAGGAACACTAATAGGGAGAAGGAGTGATGCGTGCACTGCCTTGAGCTCACTGAAAAAAAAGTGGGAGATAAATGTAACAAAATAAACTTTACCTTCACAAAAAAATATGATTATTCACATATTTAAAAACCTGAAATGCTAAACTGAAAAAATAATGGCTAAAGATGAGGCTGGAACACAGAGCTGCAGGCAACATTTTAGTTGCTGAACCACAAATAAAAAATTGCAATAAATCAGTTAGTATAGACAAATGTTAATTTCAGATAAGATCGTCTGAGCAACAACTAAGGATAGCAGAACATTTTTCTTTTAACCATACAGTCCTTATTTCGACTTTTCACTTTAGCAACAAAAAAGTCTTTTTCTGTCCCTGGACTGGATTTCAGTGGCTTCAATATTTCATTTGTTATAAAGGAAATATTAATCTTACTATTTAGCAAGTGAAGATGGGGAGAGCATTCTGGGACTTTTTGTATATACCACGAAGCCCTGAAATAGGGAAGGAGTCAGCTATATCTTCTGGAATATTCTAGAAATGTTCCTGTGAGGAGATTTGTTAATTTAATCTGACATTTCTATAATGCTTTTCACTTTAAAAATTCCAAAGCAGTTAGTAACACTGCATACTGCAATGAGACCAAGTCATAAAACAATAAACTGGTGCCAAAACTATAAAGAAATAAAGCAATTTAAATTATTAGGGGCAATTGCCTAGATTATTGATCACAATTCCTGGGGAAATAAAGTTTCCACTGACAGCACCCTGCCTTCAGAACCTCCTGATCTCAAAGACGAGATCGTTTTATATGGCAGGTTCCTCCACACTACAACCAAAGTAACTAGACCACAGCACAGTTGCAGGGGTTAGAACAGGTATGGGCAAACTTTGGCCCTCCAGGTGTTTTGGACTTCAACTCCCACAATTCCTAACAGCCTACTGGCTGTTAGGAATTGTGGGAGTTGAAGTCCAAAACACCTGGAGGGCCAAAGTTTGCCTATGCCTGGGTTAGAATCACATAGCTCCTCCAATGTTGTTATATTACAACTCCCAGCATGCCTTACCACTAGCTATACTGGCTGGGGCTGCTGACATTCAAAGCCCGACATTTAATGTAATGCACAATTTCCCATCCTGGAACGGAAAATGGAACACCATTCAGATGAAGGCAATCTATGTAGAAAATGTACAATTATTTCTAGCAAGGGATGTATAGATGATTTTTTTTTTCATGTCAGAAGCGTCTTGAGAAACCGCAAGTCGCTTCTGGTGTGAGAGAATCAGCTGTTTGAAGGATGTTGCCTAGAAGATGCCCAGATGTTGATGTTTTACCATCCTTGTGGGAGGCTTCTCTCATGTGCCCGCATGATGAGCTGGAGCTGATAAAGGGAGCTCACCTGCTCTCTCCCCGGATTTAAAACTCGGACCTGTCAGTCTTCAGTCCTGCCGGCACAAGGGTTTAACCCATTGTGCCATCAGGGGCTCCTAGATGATCATTTCTAGTGATATGAAGTCTTATGCCATACTAAAGACTGAATCACAAATCCAACTGTGCTTTACTTTCTTACACTTTAAAAGACAAACCCCTTCAAGTATAAGAAAGCAGAGTAACCCTGCGTCTTTAAGAGACGGGCAGCATGCCTTCCTAGTTTCCCTGATGGACTGTGATGTCATTGCCACTCATTTTGAAAGTATCCCTTTCCTAGAGATGCCAAACTTGTCAGGACAGTTGCCAGGAGACAGCAAATGTTGAGGATTACTTTAGCACTGAATCATTCACAAATATATCTGAAGGGGAATATAATGTCATGATGTGTTTTGAATGAAGTCACAACAAGTTTCAATTTTGATTCCTTAAAGATTATAACATGTGTAATACTTCCCAAGGTTAAAAAACATATACATCATCAGATAGATGTCTTTTTTCAAGATATAAAAACAATCTATTTTTAGAAGATTTCTAATTTCTTTGATTTAGCATCTACCTTTGTTCCAAATAACTTGGTAACCAAAAAACACCTAACTTCCAGTTTGTTTTCCTGCTGAAATTTCTCCCAATGTGTTAGAACTAATCTATGTGTCTAATGAAATGTATTCCACAATTTCAAAGGATGTGAGGAAAGGAAACAACATTTTTTAAAAAGAAACAATTCATAAGTTAGTTAAGATAATTCCTCTTAAACAATCTACTTGTGTGTGTGTCAGGAGCAACTTGAGAAAAACTGCAAGTCACTTCTCGTGTGAGAGAATTGGCCGTCTGCAAGGACCTTGCCCAGGGGACGCCCGGATGTTTGATGTTTTACCATCCTTGTGGGAGGCTTTGCTCATGTCCCCACATGGGGAGCAGGAGCTGACAGAGGGAGCTCATCCATGCTCTCCCCAGATTCGAACTTCCAACCAGTCGGTCTTCAGTCCTGCCAGCACAAGGGTTTAACCCATTGCATCACCAGGGGCTCCTAAACAATCTACTAATATTATGTAATAACGAAAACATATACGAAGGTTATCCTGAAAGTAAGGTTACAAGATTTTTTAAAAAATACAAAGAATGAATATATTTTAATAAAACTTGCATGGGTTGTAGCCAGGCCCGTAGCCAGGATTTCGTTTCGGGGGGGGGGGGGGGGGGGGGCTAAAGTTTTTTTCAGGAGGGGGTTGGGGGGGCTGAGTTTCGGGGGGGGGGCTGAGTCTCAGTTAAAGAGGGTCTAGCTTAGCAAACCTTTTGTATCATTACCCCAATACCCCCATGCATATGGGATAAAATGAGTATGGTGATCAGATCATGATATGAATAAACATAACAGTTTAAATAATGCACCAATAAGGCCTTTTTGCGAACCACCATGAAAATTTCGAGGGGGGGGGGGGCTGAAGCCCCCCGAGCCCCCCCCCCCCCCGGCTACATGCCTGGTTGTAGCATAGGTATTACATTATTTTTCCACATAATCACCATTTAGTTCAATACATTTTGTCATCCGTGGGACGAGTTTTTGATGCCTGTGTCATAGAAGTTTCCCTCTTCCTTTTTCAGTCAGTTTGTCACTTCGATTTTCACCTCATGAGAGAAGGAAAAATGTTTTTCACCAAGGCGTTCCTTCAATTTAGTGAACAGATGATAGACACTGGGTGCAAGATCAAGGACGTGGGAGGGGTGGTTTAAAACATCCCAACCAAATTAAGTCAACAACTCTTGTATTGCATGAGCTATGTGCGAATGCGCACTGTCATGAAAGAGACAAGACTCCCACTGTCAGCATCCCACGACCTTTGTTTTGGATGGCTCTGCAAAGTTTCATGGTCTCACAATATATTCAGTACCCATTTTGCCACATGCTGTCTTGACATTATGTCATCTCCATAAACTGAAACGGTTTTGTGATGAATCACAGCGGTGGTCATGCCCTTAGCATTTAGATAGCATATTACAGCACAAACTTTGCACTGGGAGGGAAACAGAATGAGGACGCTCATCTCTAACCTTCACAATGTCAGTCGATGAGCTACTAACGACTGGCACTGCTCATTCACTTCCACTGGCTTCCTGCTACACAGCAGTGATACCAACTTCCCCTGAAAAAATTCCCCGCGAGAGCTACATGCCTTGGAACCTTACTTTCTGATAACCCTCGTATTAAGAGGGAAAGTAGGAAGGAGGCTACTCCTTCTGGACAACTCCCATCAATAAAAAAAGATGTCCAGAACTACAACCATGTTAGTCTATTGAAGTAAAACCAAAATGTGCATACGTCTCAATGATTTGTGCTTACCCCAAAAGTATAGTTGAATCCTAACAAATTTATAGCGCAAAAACCTTCATTGGGAGCTTGGTTTACATCACAACAAAATTACACTGGAGAGAATATTCAACAGACACATGTCTATTAATACATTACTGATGTAAAATCTGTAACTTGATTCAGGAACAACACAGTAAATCCAACTAGGAATGATTAACATGTTAACTATGCCATTTTCATTCCTGTTATCACTGGAGAAGTAGCTTATAATCAAAGACAGATAGCAGTTAAAACTGGTTTTGTAGCCACAATTGGTAGCTACCAACTGTTGGTTTGACGGTGTTTCAAGTTTTATAATGTTAGATACCATATTTCAGGTTTTTTGGGCTCATTGGTTATTCTTTGTGTGTTTTTGTTAAGTATCTATGATGTAAATCCAAATGACTGGGCTACAGTAAACTGATTTAATCAATGCTTACTTGGAAACTCAACAGATGTGTAAATTCCAGTTATTCCATGAATGTACTGCAATTGAGACTACCAATTGCATCCAGATCAATATGCCTTTTTACATATTTTTTTTCATTAGCAGCATTGGGTGGGGAAAGTCAATATACATAGTGCTTGCCTCTTTTTTCACCTTGGATAGAAGGGTCCTCAGCTCAAAAAAAAAAGCTGGGTTGCAGTTAGACATAAAAAAATCCAATATTATGGCAACCAGACTGATCGATAACTGGCAAATAGGGGGAGAAAATGTGGAGGAAGTGACAGGCTTTGTATTTCAAGGTGCAAAGATTACTGCAGACACAGACTGCAGCCAAGAAATCAGAAAACGTTTACTTCTTGGGAGGAGAGCAATGACCAATCTCGATAAAATAGTGAAGAGTAGAGACATCACACTGGCAACGAAGATCCGCATAGTTAATGGTATTCCCCATAGTCACCTATGGACATGAGAGCTGGACCATAAGAAAGGCTGAGCGAAGGAAGATAGACACTTTTGAACTGTGGTGTTGGAGGAAAATTCTGAGAGTGCCTTGAACCGCGAGAAGATCCAACCAGTCCATACTTCAGGGAATGAAGCCCGACTGCTCATTGGAGGGAAGGATATTAGAGGCAAAGATGAAGGACTTTGGCCACATAATGAGGAGACAGGAAAGCTTGGAGAAGACAATGATGCTGGGGAAAAAGGAAGGAAAAAGGAAGAGGGTCTGACCAAGGGCAAGATGGATGGATGGCATCCTTGAAGTGACTGGATTGACCTTGAAGGAGCTGGGGGTGGTGACAGCCAACAGGGAGCTCTGGCGTGGGCTGGTCCATGAGGTCACAAAGAGTCAGAAACAACTGACCGAATGAACAACAACAACATTATTATTATTACTGTAAGAGAAAATCCACCTTTAATAATAATAATAATAAAATTATATCATAATAATTAATCAATATATAATACCAAAACAATAAACATGGCTCTATCGCCCGAAAAAACCCACAAGAACCTAGTAATACCAATAGGGTACACATATAATAATGCATATTATAATATATATATATATATATATATATATATATATATAAAACAATAAATAATCAAACAATAAATAAACAGGGTTACTGTGAGTTTTTGGGACTGTATGGCCATGTTCCATAAGCATTCTCTCCTGACATTTCTCCCACATCTATGGCAGGCATGCGCAGAGATTGTGAGGCCTGTTGGAAACTGGGCAAGTGAGGGTTATACATCTGTGGAATGTCCAGGGTGGGAGAAAGACCAAGGGCAAGATGGATGGATGGCATCCTTGAAGTGACTGGACTGACCTTGAAGGAGCTGGGGGTGGTGACGGCCGACAGGGAGCTCTGGCGTGGGCTGGTCCATGAGGTCACGAAGAGACGACTGAACGAATGAACAACAACAATCCTTGGTGGGGTTCAAGGCGATCTTTGATTGTAGGTGAACTATAAATCCCGGGGGGGGGGGGTGAACCTCTAACCATCCTCCTCTTCTTGCCTACAGCTGTGTTTGTATGGCCCTGAATTTTGGAGGCCCATGGCAATCTGTGAGCCTGTTCCTCCAGTCCTGGCGCCTCCAAGGAAGGAAGGAAGCGAACAGGAAGGAAGTAGGGAAGCGGGCAGGGCAGGCCTCCCCTTAGCTGACACGGGGGAGGAGAGGCCCCGCCCCTCCGCGCGCCAGGCCACGCCCCCTCCTCCTCCTCCTCCTTTCCAGCGTGGGGAAGTAAACAAGGCCCAGCCCTTCCACTTCCCAGGAGGGAGGGGGTGAGGAGGGAGGGAGGGAGGAGTTGTGGCGCAGCAGGAATTCCCGCTCGGGCGCGGCCTGAGGGAAGGCACGAAGGGGAGGAGGGAGGGCGGCGGTTGGCGGTCCGGAGGGTGATGCGCGCGGCTATTTCGGAGCGGAGGCCTGACCCTTGTCGGCGGGCGGCGAGGAGGGGCCGCGCTCTGGCCTTGGCCCGGCCTCCCCCCGCGGGCCGCCGGGGCCTATAAAGCAGCCGCAGCAGCAGCAAGGAGGATGCAGCTCTTCAGCACCGCCGTCGCGCACTACCCGCCGCCCGCCACCCCCAACGCAGCCTCAGCAGGAGGAGGAGGAGGAGGAGGAGGAGGAGGGAGCCCCAGCGCGGACAGCGGGCCCAGCGCCGCCTTCAAGGCCTCTGCGGAGGGCGCAGCGGAAGGGGAGAGCCACCCCTCGAGAGGAGACTCCTCCGCCATTATGCCCGCCTTCTCCTGCTTGGAGCTGCTCCCCGCGGCGCAGAGGAAGCCCAACATGGTGCGCCGCCGGCCTCTGGACCCCTCCTGGCTGCCCCTCGAGAGCGGAGGAGAGGGTGCCGTTCCCGCTCCAGCAGCAGCAGCAGCAGCGTCTGGAGGGCCTGCCTTCCCGCCCCAGCCGGAGCCTAGCAACCGCGGCCTGCGCTTCAGCGAGCACTGCCAGGCTTTGCAAGCGGCGGCCTCAGCGGAGGACCGGGCCGCGCACCCGGAGGCCGCCTCTCCGCCCTCGAAGCTGGCGCTGTACTTGGCCGAGGTGGAGAAGCAGGACAAGTACCTCCGTCAGCAGGGCCGCTTCCGCTTCCACATCATCCCGGACGGGAACTGCCTCTACCGCGCGGTGTGCCAGGCCGCCCACGGGGAGCAGCGCCGCCACGGGGAGCTCCGCGAGCAGACCGTGCACTACATCGCCGACCACCTGGAGCACTTCGGCGCCCTCATCGAAGGCGACGTGGGCGAGTTCCTGGTCAACGCGGCGCAGGACGGCGCCTGGGCCGGGTACCCGGAGCTGCTGGCCATGGGGCGCATGCTGGGCCTGGCCGTGCGCCTCACCACGGGCGGCCGGCCCGAGAGCCCCACCGTGGCCACCATGGAGCACGCCCTGCCCGGCTGCCTCGGCCACCAGCCCCGCCGCAGCGGCGGCACCATCTGGCTCAGCTGGCTCAGCAGCGGGCACTACGACGCCGTGCTCGACCGCCCCGCCCCCAACCCCGAGTACGAGGCCTGGTGCCGGCAAGCCCAAGCCCAGCGCCGCCGCGACGAGGAGCTCGCCAAGGCCATGGCGCTCTCGCTCTCCCGGATGTACCTCGAGCAGGGCCAGGGAAGGGGCGCCGCCGCCGGGTCCTGACTCCCAAGGCCAGGCCGGGAGGGAGGGAGAGAAGGGCTCGCCCTGGACGCCTTAAGACTTTCTGAGGGACCAGCCCAGGCTGACTGAACTCTGTGCAGGACTGGGCAAACTTGGGCCCTCCCTCTAGGTGGGCTGGACTCCAACGCCCACTATTCCCAACAGCCTCAGTCCCTTCCCTTTAATTTCCAAACATCTAAAGCAGACTTGGGCAAATTTGGGCCCTCCAGATGTTTTGGACTCCAAAGCCCACCAATCCCAACAGCCTCTGTCCCTTCCCTTTAATTTCCAAACACCTGGGCAAACTTGGGTCCTCCAGATATTTTGGATTCCAACCCACACAATTCCCAACAGCCTCAGGCCCTTCCCTTTAGTTTCCAAACTTCTAAAGCAGGCCTGGGCAAATTTGGACCCTCCCTCTAGGTGGTTTGGACTCCAACTCCCACCATACCTATCAGTCTCACCCCCCCCCCCCCCCCGTTAGATTCCAAACATCTAAAGCTGGCATGGGCAACCTTGGACTCTCAAGGTGTTTTGGACTCCAAATCCCACCAATCCCAACAGCCGCTGTCCCTTCCCTTTAATTTCCAAACACCTGGGCAAACTTGGGCCCTCAAGGTGTTTTAGACTCCAAATCCCACCAATCCCAACAGCCTCGGTCCCATCCCTTTAATTTCCAAACATCTAAAGCAGGCCTGGGCAAACTTGGCCCCTCGAGGTGTTTTGGACTCCCAAATCCCACCATTCCAAACAGCCCTTTAGTTTCCAATCATCTAAAGCAGGCCTGGGCAAACTTGGACCCTCGAAATGTTTTGGGCTCCAACTCCCACCATTCCCAACAGCCTCAGCCCCCTCCCTTTTGATTCCAAAAATCAAAAGCAGGCATGGACAAACTTAGGCCCTCCAGATATTTTGGACGTCAACTCCCACCATTCCTAACAGCTTCAGGCCTCTTCAGCGGCTGAGGGGGAAAAGGAAAGGGCCTGAGGCTGTTAGGAATGGTGGGAGTTGACGTCCAAAACACCTCGAGAGCCCAAGTTTGCCATGTCTGATCTAAAGCCTAAAAACTTTTTCTGGGGTTGGTATATCTTTGCCCTACAGAAGTTAAATGAATGGGAATACTTTTTCAATGCCATGGGTGTACATTTTCAATGCCATGGATGTAGACATCACGTCTTCCAAATCTGAAGAATGTGGGAAGAGCTTTTCTTCTCCCTGAAGCTCTGCACGTCCTCTAAAATCTGCTTAAGGCAGTGGTTCCCAACCAAGGCTTCAAGGTGTTTTGGACTACCAAACCCCAGAAATCCTAGCCTTTTTACCAGCAGTTAGGATTTCTGGGAGTTGAAGGCCAAAACATCTGGGGACCCAAAAGGTTGAGAACCACTGGCTTAAGGATTCCTCCCCAAGCATCAAGCAGACTTTGTTTTTTAAATGTGTTCCCTAATTAAAGCATTCAAATACAGGGCAGATTAAATTTTCATCAAGGTCTGAAACGTACACTTTCTGTGCAGGAAGGAGAACATCCCCACAAACAAATTGGCTTTTCCTATCCTAGAATTAAATTGATATATTTTCAAAGCCCCCAAAAAAGAGACCTGAGGCTGTTAGGAATGGTGGGAGCAAAACACCTAGAGGGAGGGCCCAGGTTCACCCCGGACTGGTTTATATCAACACATACAGCCCTTCTTTTGGCACAGTTGAAGGGGAAAAAACCCCAATCTGCAGCCTCTTAATGCCAAAAAATAAGTCAGTAAGAGATCTGCTTTTGTTTTGTTTCATTTTGGTTTTTGTTCCTACTCATGGCTTGTGGCCTAACAGTTATTTTATGCTGGTGTTCAAAACAGGCATATACTACTATCTTTCTGTTAAAAACTGCTATTTTTCTTCTCCCGATGAACTGAAAGGAAGACAGTGATTTTCCAGATCGTCTTTTTCAAATAAGATGCAATCAAGTTTAAATTGGTAACTTTTAAAGATGAATTTATTATTACTCTGCAGAGCGGGATTGTTTTTTTTTCTTCTTCTTCCTCCCAGACAGTTGAAACATGCTTTTCTCTCCTTTATCTCCAAGAATGGTACAAAGAAAGAGCAATTGTGACTTTTCTGGTGTTCAGTTGTTTTTTAAAGTAAACTGGCATTTTCAGTTTTATTGCCACCTTTTTTGGTTTGGATCTTCATCTACCAAAAAAAAATATTTACAAAGCTAGGCTTCAATTTGTGAAGGACCTGCTGAAATTGTTCTTTAAGAATGGCCTTGATTTGTGGTCTTGTTTTTTTTAATGGGTATACATGCTTCCTGCCTGCCTTCTGACAGCACACTAGCAGGTTCATTTTATCACATTTTATTCTTTAGATGTTTTCTAATGGCTAATAATGGGCTTGCTCTGGTATTATGTAAAAAATTTATACTAAGTTTATATGGTTTGCTGGGTCAAACATTCAAGGTTTTCAAGGTAAAAGCCACCTTCTTTAATTTCTAGTTAAATTGAAATGGCTAGATATATTTATTAAGTAATGGAGTTTGTACTTTTTTATTTTGTGACTTTTGAATTTATACTGTATTTGTATAATAGGAAAAATCTTAGCTATTCTGAAATAAATGTATAGTTTTGCTTGGATTTCCATTTGTGTTTCTTTCATGAAAAGATCACATTTCTTAATAGGAGAGTCCTTGTGAAACTGGAACTCTAGCTCTCTCTTAGGGTCTTTCCACACAGCCACAGAACCCAGATTAAGCCTTCTCTACCAAAGAGTGCAAGCCCCTTGGTGGCCCAGCAGGTATAACCGCTAAGCTGCTGAACTTGTTGACCAAAAGGTTGGTGGTTTGAATCCGGGGAGCGGGGTGAGCTCCTGCTGTTAGGCTCAGCTTTCACCAACCTAGCAGTTCGAAAACATGTAAATGTGAGTAGCTCAACAGGTACTGCTTCTGCAGTCGTGCTGGCCACGTGACCTTGGAGGTATTTACGGACAACACTGGCTCTTCAACTTACAAATGGAGATGAGCACTCCCCTCCCCCCCCCAAGAGTCAGACATGGCTAGACTTAATGTCAGGGCAAACCTTTATCGTTATCTAAGAGTGCTAGTGCCTCACCAAACTAATTCCCATTATCCCTTAGCATTGAGCCATGACAATTAAAGTGATGTCAAACTTCATTAATTCAGCAATGCAGATGCACCCTTAGTGAATCTTACTGCTATCGCTATGTTTGTTTCTTGAGAGTTTGGGGAGAAAGAACACGAGGTCATGGGGGTGTTATGGGAAATGTACAGACAATCAACAAGATGGGTTTCTCTTTATTGAGGAAACTGCATATTCCAGCTGTCTAGTTTGCTTGAGAGAAAGAGTGATGGGAGAGGAAATACTAGAACTAATTACTTGTTCGTAAGGTTGCTTTAATTATTTGCTTTCTAAATAATAGTTTGGAGTTGATGACTGGTTTTGATGCCCCTAACATAGCTCATTGAGAAACTGTCCTCTAAAGCGTCTGGGGCTAAGGATACCATATAGATCATGGATCATAGACACTTTGGCTTAATGTTAGTCCATTGCTGCAAGAGCAGCTACTCTGGTGGACTTGATAAGGTAGTGGGATAGGCCCTGAAGTTACTGTTGCCCACTGAAGTGTCCGATGTAATACAATTGGTTAGAACATACTACCAGTTAAGTCACCCAATATTTTGTTCACTTTTCTTAAAGTACAACCTCTGGTTAGAATTATGGCTTTTGGGTCCTCATTCCTTCTTACTTCTGGTGTACCTATATTTTTCTGTACATTTTAATACTTTAATGGTAAAATACTTGGGACTAGAAGTGTTTCTCATCTCTGATTTTGGAATACTTTCATATCTTGGAGATGGGGTCCCAATTTAAACATAAAATGTATGTTCCATATATACCTTATTCAAAATGCACGAAAGTAATTTTATACACAATATTTTAAATGATTTTATGCATGAAACTTTTTTTTGCACTGAACCACTGGAAAGAAAGCGTTTCCCTCTCTTAGCCACCAATCTGGAAAGTTTTAGATTTTGGAGGATTTTGGAATTCCAAATAAGGGATGTTCCAACTGTACAAAAGAAACAAATTGGGTCTCCTTTAAGAGTGTTAAGTTGTGGTAAAAGGTAAAGGTTGTCCCCTGACATTAAGTCCAGTCATGTCTGACTCTGGGGTGTGGTGCTCATCTCCATTTCTAAGCCGAAGAGCTGGCATTTTCCATAGACACCTCCACGGTCATGTGGACAGCATGACTGCATGGAGCCCCGTTAAGCTGTGGTAGTTTATGATTTATTTTTGATTGGTAGCGATTTGGGACTATATTAATGTTGGACAATTAAAACTGAGTTCCATATGATTCTGACATGCAAGAAATGATGTCTCCCAACCCCAGACAGAGGGCTATTTAGCCACTTTTCAAAACAGACACTGTATTTAAATTTCTATTTCAAAGAGTAGCAACACATAACTAACAACTAACTACACTTGTGGTAATTACTACACTGTGGTAATTCTTGAAATGAATTATGTAGGCTTAGTGGCCTGAACCTATTCATTTGAGATACTTGTCATAGTCCTCCCCTGTACCTTCATAAAATATACAGCTCCTCATGAAGAATTGCACATCTCTACGCAATAAGTTAAGGAGATTACTCTTCAGGGAAAATGAAAATATGACACAATAATACTATTTAGCATTCAATTTATTTCAAGTGGTTTAAACAGGTTTTCAGTGATTTTATGTGTGTATGTGTCTTAAAGTTACCTATCGACTTACTAATTTCATAGGATTTTCTTCAGCAACGAATACTCCGAGGAACTGTATGGTGTTGTCAGTTCCTGACTATGAAATACTTACTACAGCATCTAGTATTTGTTGCTGGTCTTCCATCAAAATACCAACTAGAATTGCTCTGCTTATCTTTCAAGATTAGCCAGGTTCTGGTGCATTTGGGATGTTTAGGCTGCCATATGTGCCTGAAAATGCAATTGATAGTCCCAACTAGGGCTGTATCCATATTGAAGAGTGCATGCAGTTTGACATCACTAACTGCTATGGAATCCTGGGAGTTACAGTTTGGTGATGCACCAGTGCTTTTTGGCAGAGAAGACCCATTCTCTTGTAAAACTACAACTCCCAGGATTCCATAGCACTGAGTCATAGCAGTTAAAGAAGTGTCAAACCATTCATTCTTCAATGTAGCTGCATCCTAGGGCAAATTTATTCAATCAGTTGTCAAATGGTGAATTAACACACACACACACACACACGAAGCAATGGTCCAGGATCTAATCTAGTTGAGACAATATATTTAGGCCTAAAATTTCAAATCTGGTGAGCAAAATGTGGCTGTTTACAGCTGTTTGGTAGTCAACCACCATATTTATATATAAAAAATAAAAACCTAAAACGGGTATCTTGACTTTCCTAGAATCTTCCTGGAGCAACAATCACATTTAAATAGGTCCCTTTCATGCCTTCCCATACCATTTAAGATCAGCTTCTATTCATCTTACAAAACAAAAAGTGGATTCTGGACACTAGAAGTTTGGAGTGGGAACCTATTTGTGGCCTCTAAAGGACACATGGGACATAAGATTGGCTCCTGAAACTGCACACTTCCTCTCTAAATTTTGGGAGCATAATACGTGGGGCTGCCCTTGAAGACGGCCCGGAAGCTTCAGCTAGTCCAACGCGCGGCAGCCATGTTGTTAACAGGAGCAGGGCGCAGAGAGCATACAACGCCCCTGCTGTCCCAGCTCCACTGGCTGCCGATTTGCTACCGGGCCCAATTTAAGGTGCTGGTGTTATCCTACAAAGCCCTAAACGGTTCCGGCCCAAAATACCTTGCAGACCGCATCTCGGCCTACGAGCCCACGAGGACCTTGAGATCATCCGGGGAAGCCCTTCTCTCGGTCCCGCCCGCCTCACAGGCACGTCTGGCGGGGACGAGAGAGCGGGCCTTCTCGGTGGTGGCCCCCCGGCTGTGGAACACCCTCCCTGTTGAAGTTAGACAGGCGCCCTCCTTGATGGCCTTTCGTAGGAGCCTGAAAACTTGGCTCTTCGAGCAGGCCTTCAACTGAGTGTTATCATTGGAACGATACTGGAATGGACTATGACTATGAAATTGACTATGACCCCAGGATTTGATGAAGCGGATTTTTAGCATAAGTATATGTTATGTAGTGGTAGTTTGTATGTATTGTCGTGATTTATTGTACACTGTCTTTTCTATGTTGTTGTTCACCGCCACGAGTCGCCCTAGGGCTGAGAGTGGCGGTCAATAAGTGCAAGTAATAAATAAATAAATAAAATAAATAATATTGAAAGAGGGGTGTTCCTCATATCTTTAATGCAGGAAGGAATGCCTCTTTTATGGGTGGATCTACACTGCCCTATATCTCATAATCTAATCCCAGATTATCTGCAATAATATAATAATAATAATAATAATTTTGTTTATAGACTGCCTTCTCTCCCTGAGAAGACTCAGAGTGGTTTACAACAGAAAAAGGCAAACGTTCAATGCCCAGATAAATGCCAAAAATTTACAATAATGCAATATAATAAACATAATAATGACAGTGAACTTATTGTATTAAAAGGCGTCAAAATGAAAAACAAGATACAAATAATCACATAGAAACAGGTTACACAATCACATACTCAACTTTAAAACATTTCAAATGATAAAAAATTAAAATAAATGGAAATTGGCTGATTATAGTTCTTCAAGCGTACCTAAGTGGCCACGAGGTACAGGTAGGTCAGCCAACATTCCACTTGATCTACAGCAGGGGTCCTCAAAGTAAGGCCCAGGGGCCGGAGGCGGCCCTCCAAGGTCATTTACTCGGCCCTCGCTCAGGGTCAACCTAAGTCCAACTACTCAAAAGCACACAACAACAACAACAACAATCTTATCAGCCAAAAGCAGGCCCACATTTCCCATTGAAATACTAATAAATTTATATTTGTTAAAATTGTTCTTCATTTTAATTATTATATTGTTTTAAAGTGTTTTTTGCAGTAGAAATAAGATATGTAGGAATTCATTCATGTTTTTTTCAAATTATAATCGGCCCTCCGACAGTTTGAGGGACTGTGACCTGGCCCTCCGTTTAAAAAGTTTGAGGACTCCTGATCTAGAGGGTCCGCCTCCTCCTCTCCATATGCCAAAGTACAAAGGTGCGTCTTTAAGAGTTTTTTTTAAAGGAGAGGAGGGTGGGGGCTGTTTTTATTTCTTTGGGGAGGGAGTGCCAGAGATGGGGGGCGATCACAGAGAAGGGCCCCCCTCTCGTTCCTACTAATTGAGCTTGTGATGGGGGTGAGACCAAGAGCAGAGCCTCCTCCGTTGATCGCAGTGCACAGGATGGTCTGTATAGGGTGATGCAATTGGAAAATGTACAGGGAGATGCTTTGAACTGGATTATGTGAGCCTACACTGACAGATAATCTGGGATAAACAGATAATCTGGGATCAGTTCCTGGGATATAGGAGCAGTGTGGAAGGCACCTGTAACGATGCTTGCTATTATGTGCATCAGCTAATAACAATTCATGTTCTTTTCTCACAAGTGTTTATGTAGGTGTGGCAGGTTTAATTAGTTCAAAATTACACAATATAGTATTTACTTGGCATGACAGTTTTCATTCATATCAATAAGTGTGCATGACCTTCGCTGGAGAATTTTTAAAAATGGCTGCACCACTTACAGAAAATCGTTTCCTTTTTAGTCTCAAATCCTGAAGACTAGAAATTGTTGTTTTCCAAATACAGAGTGTTGTTGTAAGCATTGCTAACTTTTGAAGAACATGCTGAAAAATGAGTCATAAATATTTGTGTGAAAGCTTGTAATATCTGAGAAGTCACATTAAAAAAGACAGTCCTTCCTCATGTAGTAACTTTCACATTTTCCACATGCTTCTTGCACAAACACCTGCTTAGAGTCAGCTATATCCATAAGCAGAGTTTGCCAACAGACCAGAAAACATCAAAAAGTGGAAAACCACCCTTTTTTTTTTTAAAGGAAGGCTGCTAATTCAGTTTATCACCCTGGGGTCAAAATACTTTGTGCCACCCTGCAGCTATTTCTCTATTGGTGAATTTGGAAGTACAGCCAGCTTTCTACATTCACCGGGATTCGTGGCGCAGAATCCCTGCAAATGTGAAGAAAATGCAAACAAAAGCTTTTTTTTCAAATCCTGAGAAAATCTCTAGGTATCTCCAGGTCCTCTGTGTGACATTGTGGTCAAAGTCAACTGCTGGGTATAGAGATTCCTTAGGAGGTGCTCTCTCTAGGTCCTCCAGCATGACTCTATGGACAACTTCCAGCTGAAATTGACAATAGAATTGTACTGGAGGATCTGGAGGTTCATAGAGAGAGCAATTTAATCAAATCCACAAATATTCAAATGTTCAAATCTGCAGACTTCAAACCTGCAAATGTAGAGGGCCAACTATAGTGCTGAAGCATGTAGCAGTAATAATCTTTCCTATGTATTTGGGTTCTAATTTCCCTCCTTCCCTCGTCTGAGGAATTGCGGACAAAAACATGCAGTAGTTTGTCAAATAGAGAAGACAAAACAGGTACTGGAGTGGGAGTACAGGGCACAGTTCCTTTAGATGCATTCCAGACATTAGGGTTAAAGTAGATAACATGATAAATATATAGTATTTCACTTGGTGCTGTGGTGCTGGAGGAAAATTTTGAGAGTGCCTTGGACCGCAAGAAGATCCAACCAGTCCATACTCCAGGAAATAAAGCCCATCGGCTCATTGGAGGGAAGGACATTAGAGGCAAAGATGAAGTATTTTGGCGTGGGCTGGTCCATGAGGTCACAAAGAGTGAGAAGCGACTGAACAAATAAACAACAACACTTGGAGAGTTTCTCTTTTACTCATATGTATATGAGATTAGGCTAACTGAAGAAAAGCCTGTAGATTCAACCCCATCACCAAAACTTAGGGGACTAAAAAAAGGAGGGGAAACTCTATTGGGTCTTATGGAAGCTTTCTCTCCCTAATTTTTGAGCTCTGGTAGGTGAACTAGCCAGGTGGCTTTACTTCCCCCATCTTTCTTCAATGGGACTGTTTCATATTCTCTTAGGAATGGAAATCTCTCCTAGATACTACACAGAGAGAAGATGGTTAACACAAATATGTAATTAGTTTTTAACACAGCGAGATTATTGCAAAGGTTTTCCATATAAATCGGTTAGTCTACTGACTCCATGAATGCACAAACATCACATTCTTGAGAATCCCACAAGTCCCAACTGTCAAGTTTGGTTAGGTTGGTATACCATATGCTAAAAGTAGGTCAAAGTAGTGACATTTTTGTAACAGCCACAGAGCCAATTTGCTGGTTCAATCAAAGAACCAAAAGAACAACCTTTTATTTCCTATTCCTCCCCATCAATGAGAAGTAAGGTTGGAAGTTGTTGTAACCTGCCCAGACTTGTTTTGGGAACCTGACCTCACCAACTGCAAGTTCCTTCAGGCTTTCACCAGATAATGACTCTAGAGTGCAAAATATCCACTTTGTTTACATTTATGTTTCATCATTCTTATGTTTATCCTTCAAGGCTGTGGTGGCTGGTGGCTTCTGTCAATGGGACAGTGAATTCGGGTTTTAGTGTAGACCTCAAGCTGCTCAACCCTTTCCTCTCAAAAAAAGTACAGCAGTATCTGTGGCTCTGGGGAGATGGAAGACTTGGTCTATTACAGGCAGTCCCTGAGTTACAAACATCTGACTTACAAATGACTCGTAAAGAAAAGGAATGAGACAACAGGAAGTGTGAGAACTCTACCCCTCAGAAGGGAAATTCACTCCTGAAAGAGTTATCATGGGAAAGGTGTCTCCACTGAAGCTTTATCACTAATCCTTATTTCCACAATGAGCCATTTTTTCCCCAAAATGCAATTATTACAGGGTCAGAAAGTGAGGTGAAATCTTCTGAACGGGCACAGACAGAAAAGGAAACTCCATAGGAGTGTTCACCTTTCCCTATGCTATGTAAAGCTAATACCATATATATTACACTGGAATTACACTTAAAAATGTACCCTTTCCAACTTACATATAAAGAACAAACCTATAGAACCCATCTTGTTTGTAACTTAGAGACAGCCCATCATATAGTGATTCCAGGAGGCATTTCTTGGGAGTTCTCTTGGGAGTGAGGACAGGTTGCTCGTTGCTTGTCATTATTTGTGATCTGTTGGTAAATCAGTCAAAATCCATCACACTCAAAGTTGCTATCTATTTTACAGTAGCAGCCCAAAAAATCACTGCAAATCCCTAAAGACAAAAACAAAAAGGATGGGTTGTTGTAGCTACGTTTATTTTTGGCGACCTGACATTTAATTCACAAACTTATTGTTTTGTTCTTATTTTTTCAATCCTTTATGTGATTCCCTCGATTAATGTAAGTTTGTTAGTTTCAGAATTTTTTTGTATTGGAAGTTGCACCAAGACAAATAACCTTGACTATTACTATGATAAAGCCAATAAACGACTGCATGGTATGGGATTTATGCTTATGTAAGTGTTTATAGTTAGTGACCGGAGTCCAAAATCCTATGCATTGTTGATTTGGAGTACTGGTAATTTCAGTGAGGCTTCAAGAAACATGGGCAAGTGCAGGTTTACTCAATAAGGATGGACAGGTATGTGTTTCTCAATAAGCATTGTCAGGTATGCATTTGTTCAATAAGCATGGACAGATGTGTATTTTATTCAATAAGCTTGGACTGTTGCATGTTTGGGATACTAAAAGCTCATGCTGTGAGCTTCACAGAATTCTAATTATAACCAATTATAGTTCATCTCACAGAAAGAACCAAGCTTTCCTTTATAGTTTTACACACAGTGTCATAGGTAACGGAATCAATCATGAGATCAGGCTGTTCTCCTGAATCAAGTACTCTTCTTCTTTTTAATGATGCCATCTTATATAATATGTAGCTGGAGTAGTTTGAGTTTTTATTACCATAACATTGAATGGACATGATGCTTCCACTAAAGTATTATGAAACCTGGTAGTATTTTTGTGAAGAAAAAGAGATATCGAAATATATTTTAGTTCAGATTGCCTTGGTTCAAGACACATGGTCATCATACCATGCACCATTGTACAGAAACAGCAAAGCAGACACTTGTAGAATTTTAGAATTCTGTGTATTCTCCAAGGCTTTCATGGTCAAAATCACTGGGTTGTTGTGAGTTTTCCGGGCTGTATGGCCATAGTCCAGAAGCATTCTCTCCTGACATTTAGCCTGCATCTATGGCAAGCATCCTCAGAGGTTGTGAGGTCTCAAGGTTCTGAGGATGCCTGCCATAGTTGCAGGTGAAACATCAGGAGAAAATGCTCCTGGAACATGGCCATAAAGTCCAGAAAACTCACAACAACCCAGTTTTAGAATTCTGTTTCTGTCTTTGACTGTTCCCACTTTATGAACATGATTTGTTCTGTTTGTCTCCAGGAGCTGAACGGCGAGCAGGAATTATGATTTGGGAAATAAAAGTGTCAGTTATTGTACTGATACATTTCTATTTCTTGGTACCAAAGAATGGGATGCTATAACTGTAGTGTGAGACATTTGCGTGGTCACTAGAACTGTACCAACCTTCTGCTTCACGTAGATCTCTTTTACACTTTCATCTACAACCATTTGTCATTGGCCACTGAATGTTTGAGGTGGCTTTTAAGAAGTAATGGAGGAGAGGCTGAAATTCTATCTATTCTACTCTATTTGTGCTGCTCAATTCCCACATGAAAGTCATGACTTTATGGTGTAGTGTTCAGCTGATCATATGTGGAACAGCCCACTGAAACACTAAACTACAAAGTAATATATAAATTAATAAAACATATTTAATGTAAGTTATTTTTCCATTTTAAAAGGAAGCTCTGTGGCTAGTCCTTGGGCAGATGTTAGCCTGATTGGCTTGTAAATAATTGGTTATTTTATTTGGCAGTAATGGCATTAATTGATTACTGTAGATTTAGGATTCTAGATGTAGGAGGAAGCTTCTCCTTCATCATGGAAACAAAGCCAAGCCTCTTTGAATCTGCACCCATCTCTTGCACTCTGCTTCTGCAAAACTTGGATAGTGCTTTTTCGAATACAAATCCTGGAACTGCTTGACTATCATGGCCACTCTTCCAGACATTGGTCAGGGTGACCGCTCGGCTGTTTTCTGGAAGTCTGGCCAGTGGAGGACCTTAGTCTAGAATGCCAAAGGACTCTTACTACAAGTGGAGTGGGAAGGTCACTGTGGTGAGGAAAAGACCAGAAGCTCAATAATGGAGCACAAGCCATTTTAAGTCTTTTTTATTTTAGCCTTGGATCCCATGCTGGAGAAAAAAGGATATGCAAATAATTAATGAGGAAGAAGGAAAATAATTTCTTGGGACATTTTTTCGATGGAGAAAGAGGTACGAAATACTTTGTTCTGAGGAAGAAAGTGCATTGCCAAAAAAATACCCCACTTGTGCCATTCAAAAGTCTAGTAACTTCAAAGTTGCATTGTATTTGCTAATATAAAAATGGACTGTTTATATGAATGCCACTCATCACTGTTCGTTGACTAGTTTCAGTGGTGTATTGCTGTGATGTGCTATATATGGGGGTGCTTTTGAAAAAAAGTTCAGAAAATTCAACTAGGCCAAAGAGCTACAGCTAGATTGTTAACTGAGGTTGGCTGTAGTGGGCACAGAATCCCTTGTTTCAACAGGTCACTGGCTGCTGGTCCATGTCCAAGCACAACTGAAAGTGCCGAGTTTGAACTATGAAGACCCTTCAGGCTGGATCTACACTACCATGTATCCCAGTTTCTGAATCCAGATTATCTGCTGAATCCAGAACTGGATTATATAAACTGCCATATAGTCCAGTTCAGAGCAGATAATCCGTTCAGAAACCGGATTATATACCAGTGTAGATGGGGCCTCAGATTCAGGTTATTTAAGAGGCATTCAAATGAAAGCATTCACAAAGAATGAACTAATAAACCAACATTTTGCTGCTCTAGATATAAAATCACACCATGCTTGTCTTGATAAAGGCAGACTTGTTCTTTTTTCCCTACTGATTTTTTTTCTCTTTGAAAAAGCAAGATTTTTTCTAAAAATAAATACATAGACTGGCTTAGATAAGCAGAAAGAATAACTGTTCTTTTCTTAGTCTGGATGATGAAAGGAGGACTACTGTTCAAAGAGACAATTGAATTTGCAGAGTAAGCATCCTTGAGGATCAAACTTGTTTTCCTGCTTGTTTAGTTCGATGCATGTCTCAAAATCAAACTGGGGTCATCGTAGAATAAATTCGTGTGCTTCAGGTGGCATTGTTTTTAAGTTTCATGCCAAGGCAGCAAGTTGTTGAGAATTTAATTGAAATACTACAGTATATTATTACTATATATGGCAGTTGAGCAGGGAGGAGTATTATTTATTTATTGTTTTACAGTATTTATATCCCACCATTCTCACCCCGAAGGGGACTCAGAGCAGCTTACAGTACACACATATGGCAAACATTCAATGCCGATTATACAATACAATTAACAAGGACAACACAAACAGAGGTAAAAGCAGATTTTCCCATCTTATTTCCTGCATATTAAAGGCTGTGCTCAACTCTGGCCATGGGGTAGGTGGGGGGGGGGGGGGAGGATGCTGTTGCTTCATCTTCCATACTGTGGAGCTTCTTCCAATCAATGTCCTTTTGAGGGCACCTCTCCCGTTTCATCAGTTTCTTTGGTTTCTTTGGTTCCTTTGGAGGCATGAAATGGGAAGGCCCTTCTCGGTATGAAAATAAACTTGACACGAAAGCAGGTAGGAGCGGATACTGGCACCACGCCTGTTTTGTGGCATCATAGTTATAGAGGAAAGGGATTGCTCTCGGGGAAACCTACCTTGTGCCACTGCTGAAGTGAGGTTTCTTTATCAGAGTTAAGGGCAGACCCATGGTGGGATCCTTGGCATGAGGCTGGGACATGCTGCATTTGCTGACAGCTTGCTGGGGCTTGCCCTCCATTGCGTTTGCCAGTGACCTTGCTCAGAAAAGCCCTGGCAGGAGGGCAAGCCCAAGCAGGCTGCCAGGGCTGCAGGCGAGTGCCGAGCAAGGAGCATTTCTTACTCGGTGCTCATCTGTAGGCCCTGGCAACCTGCCAGGACTTGCCCTCTTGCCAGGGTCTTTCTGAGGAAGGTGTGACATGTGTAGATTTTATTCCTTTGGTTATGTGTAGTTTGGACAGTGGTTTAGGGATGGTAAGTATGGGAGATTATGTTTTGTTGGAGAGGGTGGCTTGGCGTTAGCTGAGTTGCCATAGCAACAGGAGCGGAGCCAACTGCCTCTTCAGGGGCAGCTGTTTTGAAAAAGAGTCAGTCAGTACGCCAGCGAGCTACTGAGTGGACTGAATCTTTTGGTGGAGATTCAGGGAATGTGTCTGTAGCCAGTGTGCTATAGGGAAAGACTGAATCTCTTGGTGGAGATTCAGGGAATCAATTGGTGACCAAGTGGTTGCAGAGAAGGACCCGGTACAGGGGGTTGTTGATTCTGAATTAAGAATCAAGGTTTGGCTGGGTTTAAGCCTGTTGTGCCAGCTGTGAAACCTTATGAAGTGTTTGCCTGAGTTTACTCATGAAACCTTTCCAATGTATCCATCAAGATTTGTGCCTCTTTTGAAGAACAGTTATACATTGTTATACTCCTGTTAAAATAAACTTGTTACTGTTTTCCTCAAGCCTTGCCTGATACAGTTTCTCCTAAGTTGAACAGCCTGCAATGGTAAAGTCAAGCCAAGAAAGTAAACGCTACGCTATCAAGTGAATAAAGCCTTCTGTAATTAACAGTCCCTTTATAAAATAGCTCCTAGGTTGATATTGATCGTTGCCCGGCTTCCCTCATAGATTAGGTGGCAGTGGGTGCTTTACCACGCGCACCTTCACAATTGGTGGCATTCGGTGGCATTAAAACGGTCATCGTTACATTTGGTGGCAGCAGTTTAACAACTCCTTCACAAAGGCCGCTGGCAAATGCGATAGAGGGCAAGCCTCGGCAAGCTGCGAACAAGTGTGGCATGTTCCAGTCCCACGCAAGGATCCCACCATGCATCTGTCTCTAGCTCCGATGCAGCAATGGTGCAAAGCAGGTTTCCCAATTGAAGGGGGAAACAGTGAGAAATGGCAGCGGTGCTGACCTCTAGCCCTAAAACTGAGGGGAAGGGGAGCGTGGGAAGCTCACCCATTGCTGCCAGTGGGACGAAAATATTTGTTTTTCCAGATGCAGGACAAAAAAAGGTCATTCGAAAAGACATCAGTTTTGTGAAGCAGCCCTCAAAAATGCAAATGGGGCCATATGAATGAAACAAACAGAAATGGATAGCGATCCTATACAAATGCACAAGACTATTTGCTACTCGAATGTTGAAATGTCCGTGTTGTTTTTAAAAAGAAATGAATTACAGTTGCAATCCCAAAGTCCCAAAATATTGTTGTTAAAATTTCTGTACCTGTCATTGATTGAGACCACAATCATATAATGATAAAAGGAATTGGGGTGTGGGGTGGGGAATACTATTTGAATGAAGTTATTCTTTGTTAAGTTGTAATAATAATGTATTGTTATACCTGTCTGTTGGGGAAAGAAGTGTATTACAAGTGTTTATTTGTAACTAGTTGCTTTCAAGTTCTGAATGACGTAATGGGTTGATGGAAATACTTTTACTTTAAGAGAGCTCCTACTCCTTTAGTGTTTCTCAAAAGTTAATTCTCCAACATTTTGGATTTTATTTCCCAGAGTCGCTGACCACTGACTGTGCTGAGAATGGAAGCTCAAAACAACTAGGAAACTAAATAATCTGTGCTCTAAGCAGCAATATTAGAAAAGTGACAACTATAGGAGCACAATTTTCATCAATTTATAACAGCTTGCAAATTCAGGCCTTGTGTAATGTGCTATGAGCTCTTTTCAAAGCGTCTCCGAAAAGGTTACCTAACTCATTATCATCACATTGAGGAATGCCAGCAATAAAACATGCAATTGCTTTTTTTAAAAAAAATGATGTTGAGACCATTGCCCTCTTTCAATGGATGGAGAAATGAAATTATTTTGCGTGTTTTAAGAATTGAGGTTGCATATTCAAATAAACAAAATGATTGGCCTTAAATGTCACTGTTAACCTTTCATTTGATGATCTGCAAGCTGACTCAATGGGAAAATCAAAGCAGATTCGAGGACTGAATACCAATGCTTCATACACACCATTACAGTAGAGACTTGGTTATCCAACATATATGGGCCAGCAGAACGTTGGACAATCAAAAATGTTGGATATTAAGGAGGAATTAAGGAAAAGCCTATTAAACATCAAAGTACGTTATGATTTTACAAATTAAGCAACAAAACATCATGTTTAACAACAAATCGACAGAAAAAGCAGTTCAATACACGGTAACATTATGTAGTAATTCATGTATTTATGAATTTAGCTCTTCTCTGAAAGTCATGCTTTTCTAAAAAGTTATGATCTCCCAAAGGTGTTTTCCAAAAGGTTATAAATGCCGTTTTCAAAAAGAAGGACATTAATGAGAGAGACATTAATGAGAGAGACATTAATGAGAGAGACATTAATGAGAGAGACATTAATGAGAGAGACATTATTGTTTTAAAAGTTGCCACTCCTGCTAATTCCTCTTAAGACAAATACTGACACACATGTAAAGGTTCATGTTTAGGCAAAAATACCTAATGATTTTTTTAATGAAAATTGAAAAGAACTTGAAAAAAAAGACTAACAGGGTTACTCAGAGGTATGCACACCCCTCACAGTACATATTTGAGAACAATTTGTTCCATCTCAAGCAAAATATTCAAGGAATTCCAAGGGCAGCAAAGAGTCTGAAGGGCATAGATAATTTTAAAGTGGGTTTGTGTTTCCTGCACATCTCAGCTTTTATCCTCTTATAGCAATTTTACTCAGCTTTTCATTTTATTTCCATAGAATATGTGGGGCATAACATAATAACATACAATGTATAGGTGTTTGTTATTATGTGAATTTTCCACTAGGTTTTTCTTTTATCAGAGGAAATATCTGGAAGTTGTGAAAAGTTTGGACATCTATCCCTCTAATTTATTAGCTGGCAAATACCATAAAACATCATTGAATCATTGATATATTGCCCTTGTAATAATATTGAACTATTTCCAAGTACTCCTTCACTGCTCTAGGATCTAGGGAAAACCTAATATACCAGTTTAAATACCGCCCCCCCCCCATACGCACACATTTTCTTTCTTAGTCACTCAGGAAGTGCCGTTTTTAACGATATTATCACTGTGTAACAATAGGCCCTACCTACCTCCATGATTGCATCTCCCCTATGAAGCAGCATGGGCTCTGTGATTGGCCAGGGAGGCCCTCCTCTCACTTCCACCACTGTCACAAGCACAGTTGGTGGGGACAAGGGAGAGGCCTTCTCAGTGGTGGCCCCCAGCTTTGGAACTCCCTCCCCAGGGAGATTAGGCAAGCCCCCACACTGTCTTCCTTTCATAAGGACCTGAAAACCTTGATGTTCCATCAGGTTTTTGAGAATGATTAGTCCCTACTAGGCCCTTTCCCTAGGCCGTTAGATAGTACTCTGTTCAGCAATTTATCCACTTCCCTGGTCCTGTGATAAACTGTTGCACTATTCCTTGCCTAGCCCTTTTATAGTTGGTTGGGTCCACTTTGTAATTCTGGCCATTGGTATCTCGAACCTGTCTGATGGAGCTATAATGGAATCAGTTTTTAAATTTTCAAGTATGTTTTAGTCGGATTTTATGTTTTTTTAATGTTTAGTTTTATTTTATTTGTCTGTATAGTTTTTCTTTTTGGCAATTGAATGTTGTGCCTTACATGTTGGAAATCACTCTGAGTCCCCTTGGGGAGATAGGACAATATATAAAGTATTATTATTATTATTATTATTATTATTATTATTATTATTATTAATATACTAAGTGCACCTCAGAAAGCTTCCTTGTCAATACATTATTTCATTTATTGTTTTGTTTTTTTCTATTAAACTTGAACATTTTAATTGTCTATCTAACTCAGAATTGATTGTATTTAAAATTTATATTTTTTCTTTTGCTAATTCAAGGTATACAAATGAATTTTAAACCAATTCTTTAGAGTCAGCTGAGTTCAGACAGGACCATGCTTTATGTGAGATGTTCTATTGCAGCCTTCTTAGACCTACTGCCAGTTTAAGTCTTGGTGCACCCAAGGCCAGCACTTATTATAATGCCGCCTTTGCACTCTTCTGATAATTGTAGGTTCTGTCAGTGCAACAAGAACATGTATTAACATGCATGACCTCCCCCTTTTGCTCTACAAGTTCAGGCTGTTTTACAGAGCCAGCTCAGAGCATGTTGTAGCCTGAATTAAATGATAAGATGGTCTTCCATGTATAGAAGCTAACCGATGTCATTTTCCTCCTAATCACCTACCCCTGACTAGGGGCTGGGGATGGACTGGTTGTGTGGCACCACATACATCTCTCTTCCATCCTGTTACTACTACTCCCCAAACCTAGCAATCTGGTGTTAGGGATGGACATGATGTTTCATACAGGTTCAATATCCTTAACTGAAATCCTTGGGACCAGAAGTATTTGAGGTTTTTTGTTTACTATATGTATTTGAACATATGTACATAATGGGATCTTAGAGATGGGGTCTCAAATCTAAATACGAAATTCATGAATGTTTCATATACACCTTATATACATTTATCCTCAAGGTCAGGCCCATAGCCAGGATTTAGATTGGGGGGGGGGGGGCTGAGTGAGAGAGGATCTACCATAGCAAACCTTTCGTATAATTGTCCCAATACCCCCATGCATATGGGATATATTGAGCATGGTGATCAGATCATGATATGAATAAACATAACAGTTTAAATAATATACCAGTAAGGCCTTCTCATGGACCACCCTGAGAATTTGGGGGGGGGGGGGGCTGAAGCCCCTCAACCCCCCCCCCCCCGGCTACGGGCCTGCTCAAGGTAAATGCACACCATATTTTTAATAATTTTGTGCACACAACCACGTTTGTGTGCATTGAATCAACAATATCACTCTTTCAGAAACCTATGTGGACAGTTTTAGGGTATTCCAGATTTGGAATTTCAGATAAGGGATTCTTTACCTGGACCTCCTTTTCTCCATTATATCAGCTTCTACTCTAACTTTACAGGCTAGAATTCTCTTTTTCAGTCTCCTGTTCCATATGAAACACACCATTAAATGCTTTTGCAGGACTGATGTAGAACCTGAATGGAATTAAATAAGAGAAAACCATGTTCGAGTGTCTCAGGAACAGTGATTGGCCGTTCTTGTCTATTTTGGGGGTGATTTCACACACACACACACACACACACACACACACATTTCGAAGAAGGGAAGGTAGGGAACTTGCAGATTAAGAGGCTGGAACTGCACTTTCCTCACTCTGGTTGTAGAACTTCACCAAGAATAATGCAATATAACATTGTGCTCACATCCCTGAAACTACTACTGTTCATTCTAGCCTTTCCTCATCTGAGACTTTGACACACACATCTTATTTACAGATCTCTCCAGGCTTCCCTTCATCAAAATTCTTCACATTCCTTTCTGGGGTGAGTAATATTTCTTACGTAAGAACTGGTTCTGACACTTCGGCAGGAAGTCTGAGTTTCTATTTAATCTTCTGTGTCTGTGCATCAATGGCAAATGTCTTCTCAACAAGTGAGCTGGCAAAAATTACACATTGTTTGCCCATTACTTTTAAAAAACAGAGCAATTGCATCATCCACACTTTTGTTTAATGAGGTAAAAGTACAATATGTAACCATTTATCTTGATTTAACCTATCTGTTATTTTCCTTTAACCTTGCTCTGTTTGTTTAGGAGCAGACCTCATCACACAAAAATGCAGAGATCTCCTGCACTGTCCTTACCCTTTATTATAGCTGCTTGTTACTAATTCTTTTTCTAAAGGTTTGGCAGGTTTTGTAAAGGTTTAATTTTAGAACAGTCCTCATTATTATGTCTATGGATGCTTTCTAAAAGCTTGGAAAGATTACATTTTGAGTTCCCCATGTTCCCCAAACAAGCACTGCCAGAATGTTGGCTGGCATATGTGGGAGTAGTGGCCCAAAAAGTAACTTTTCCAGGCTCCATAATAGATGGCAGCAATCCCACTGCACCTGCAAAAAAACCGATGTTATTTGTGTTAGGGAAAACAACACTAAAATATAGCAGAGCATCCAAAGACAAACAGGATACAAAAGTTGAACATCAGCTCATTAGCGAGCAGAGCATGAAGTGCCGTGTGATGTGGCTGCAAAGAATTAAGAGCTTAGGCAGGCAAAGATGCAGAGTTCAATCTTAAAAATCACATAAGGTTTTGTGCTGTCGCACGCTGGGCCTATGACAATGTCTGTTTATAGGACGTGCTTTCTGTATGCCCAACGGGACACCAGGGTGCCTCAGCTAAAGGGTCCCATAAGTTTCCCAAAACAAAGTTCTGTAGAGGCTCAAAATAAGTTCAACAAAGTTCTTTACTAAGGCTTAAATCTTCGAACAAATGAATAAAATGCTATATAATTTTGAAAAACTGGTAGCTTTCTCGATCTGTTGACAAGGGACAGGCAACTGCTTGATAAACTGTTCCTATCTTCTTTAGGGAAACCTTCCGACCCTTCCTGGGGCAATCTTTCTTAACCCTACTGGCGTGAAGCCCCAACTCCCGGCTCCAAGCTGCATTATGGATAGCCCGAGCAGTCCCTTACCAGGCAATGGTTGCTGCAGATCTGCCAAGCTGGTGTCCTTTTAGTTTCTCCACGAAGGCTGTGGAACTGTAACTTTACTCTCCAGCAAAGCTGTAGAGGTTTTCCTTTTTCCCCAGCAAAAGCTGGCTGTAGATCTATTTCTTTTACCTCAGCAGAGCTGTAAGAAGTGAAGCTTTTTACAGTTTGGATAGAAAAAAGCACACACGTCCTACTGTAGGGCTCCAAACTATGAGACTGAACTAAAAGTCCCCCTTTCCCTCCAAACCTGGGGAAAGGGACGGGTGTAAAGGCTCAAACGATGATTGATAGGTTGTTGGCCCTATGAACCTGAGGAAAGTTATCCAATTGCAAAATGCATGGCCCAGATGAATTCAAACAAATTAGCAGTGCAAGAAAAAAGAATAAAATCTCCTGGCACAGCCGTGCTACCACAGTTTATTTACAATAATAAGAAATAACTGCATTTCTTAATTTCTTATTGTAAATAAACCTTTTGTAATTTTTAGGTTTTTAGCTTCCCACAAAATGAATATTCATTTAGAACACTATCTGACTATTCCACTTCCATTACCCATAAGAAGAATATATACTAGGGCTAGGTTTGAACAACTCGATATTATGATGCAAACTAGGCATTACTGTAACACCCCAAGAAGTGAGAGATTCTGTGTATGGGGAGAACAAACTGTGGAAGATATCGAACATTTCTTGATTGACCGTCCAGCATATACTGAACTGCGATACAGATATTTACATCCAATATTATCCAACAGAAATGATCTTCTGACATTCCTCTTGCAAGGGCAGGAAAGATCCACCATAATCAGAGTAAGCCTTTTTATTCTGAAAGCTGTCAAGAAAAGAGCAGATTTCCTGAAAGAAGAACCAGGAAAATAAGCTTCTGACTGTAAATAGAAGGTCAGCTGCTGTCCTCTCCTTCTTGCCTTGTCTTTTACTCATGTTGTATTTTGAAATGGTCATATGACTGGTCAAATAAATAAATAAATATTATTATTATTGCATTTCTTAATAATCAAGAACTTGGTCTGAGCTACTCTAACAGCCATCTTTTCTAGTTTCAAAGAGAGGGGAAAAACACCAATCACTGCATCTCTCTGATACACATGCAGAGAGAGATCTCAAAGCACACAGCACATAGAAAGATGTCAGGAAAAGAAGTCAGATTGAAAAAGGAGAGAAACAGGGAGGAGAGAAGAAACAGATATATTCCCAACTGTCATACAGGAGACAAGGGGGAAGGGAAACCCTTAGTCTATACTAAACTAACTAAGTGCTCCTCGTTGAGGACTTGAGTCTTGGACAGTGTGGGGTTGAATTCCAACAATTTGCCCATGGATTTACCCTCACACCCTTAAAAGGAAATGGGGCATGCATTTGAGGGCCCTTAGAGAGCATTTTGAGGCTGAACATTTTTGAAAAAAACTTGGTTGCCTTTGGGAAATCCAGGTGGGTTAAAACATGGCAGAAATGTCCACATCACACCCTAGAGATCATTTGGGCCTTTCTATAACACCCCCCCCCCTCTTTTTAAACTCTATACTATGAAACATTTTTTCCCCCAGAAAGATGAATTTTTTAAGAAGTGGAAATATTTTTTGTAATATTTTATTTTGAGTCCAGGGTTTGATTCTCTCTTCAGCCATAGAAAGCCAATGACCAGCCTTAGTCAAGTCACTCACTCTTAGCCTCACAGAGAGGCAAAGGCAAAATCTACCCAAAGAAATCTTGCAATGAAAGCCCTGTGATAGATTCACCTTACTGTTAATATAAGTCACAAATGACTCAAAGGCACATAACCACAAATATTTTATTTTAAAGTGTTGAATAAAATGTTTAAGACAAGGTATTCCTATATTTACTCCTCACAAATTATTTATAACGCCTATATAGCAAGGAAGGCTTTTATGTAAGGCTATTTACAGCTTCCGATCAATGACTGGTTTTGGTGTATTTTTTCAGTTCTTTTAATGGACATAAATGTTTTATATTGTCTCATGCTATGTTATATTAGAGGAAATAATTTTTTTCTTGTTTGATTGAACTGTATCATTAATATACCAAAATTGTGTTTATGCCAATACATTTTCTTTATGCCAAGCTAAAGTGTATTGTTGTGTCATATTATACACACACACACACATACATATATAACATGCCTTCTATGCCTAAAGTAAAATTTCCAGAAATGTTCAGGGTTCTCCCCCGCCCGCCCTCCTAGAAAAAGGCAGGGGGACTCCCCCACTCTGGTTTCAACATTTCTGGATACATGTTTGTATCTCTAAAAAGAAATGGTTGAATAAGTGGCTTTCAAATGAAAATTGTGTCATGTGAGAGAAACCCCAACCACTTTGTAAAGAATTACATTCCAGTGGATTGGGATTGCAACACTTACTTTTATTGACATTGAATTTTAAGTCCTTATTAGGGAAGTTTGAAAATGAATGTAGCAGACGTAGCTCAGTAGGCCAGAAAAAAACTGAAGGTGGCACTAGAGGAATACATATATTGAAGATCTCTTAAGCAAATACTTGCTGTCTTGGAATTACTATATAAGTGTACTGCCAAAAGGAAAGTGTTAAATCAAATTTTACCATTTTTCATTTTGTCTTTTCCTTATACTCTCTGATTTCTCTCTCTCTCTCTCTTATGCTGGATAAACTTTTTTATGTATTGATACCATAAGCAGGCTGTAGGTTTCCATCCTCCACTTCAGTACAGGCTGAATATCCTTTATTTACAATTCACAAATCCAAAATATTGCAAAGTCCAAAACTGTCTACCTGGGTGGCTGTAATAAAGAGACCTTTGCTGTCTGATGGATGGCTCATTGTATACAAACTTTGTTTCATGTGCTCATTAAAAATGTGTATGAAATTACCTCCAGGCTATTTGATTACAGTGTTAATGAAATACTAATTAAATTCATGTCTAGACTTGGGTTCCATCTCCAAGATATCTGATTGTGTTTGTATATTCGAGTCCAGGCATTCCAAAATCAAAAACACTTCAGGTCTAAGCATTTTCCATAAAGGATACTCAACTTGTACTTTGGTAGTTAGGTCACAATGCAGCATAAATAGCACAACTAGAATTTACAAATAACCTGCTTTTGCCTATAGGAAAGAAATATACTGGTAATTATTGACATTCAACGAATAGAATTTAGGGTTTTTTAAACCAGAACAGACCACTCAGTAGTGTTATATTTCACTTTGCTTTAACAATTCATTTTTCGTGGTACGTTCCATTTTCCCCCTGTAGCTACTAACTTTATTTATGACTTTTGGGAATTCATTGCTTCAAGTTTAGCACACTTTCATCCTTACCTGAATATTAGATTATTGACTGTTTCCATTCCTTCATGGATGCTGCCAGTCAATCACAGCATCTGACCCCAAACCTTTTCCTGTTTGTAGATGACATCAAATGGATCCTGTGCAGATTTTCTTATTTATAAACAGGTCACCATATCCCACTATTCATCTTTCTACAAAAAGCTCCAAGTCTAACCCAAGATGTTTTTCTGCCCTAGGCAACAGAGAAGATACATTCTGCATACAAAGGCAAACTGTATTGGCAACTGTGTTTCACTTCAACAATAGTGTGGTGGACAATTTTGGCATAGCTGGAGGTCAGATTTTACCCCCACACTTGTCATTGGCTATACCAACTCTGGACAGGGTAAAGTAGAAAATAACAAAATGGAGAGTGACAAAATGTCTACCTCTAGATTTGATGTTTAATTAGTTTCAGAAAGGGTTGGATAGGGAGCACTCAGCTGTTTATGCCAAAATGTCATGTCTTGCTTTAAGGAGACAAACTGGGGAGAAATAGAGGCAGGAGTTTGGTTAGCATTTCTTCCCTGGAGCCATTAGAGACAGAACTTGCACCATCCAATATAGGCCATGATGCTCCTTTTGATGCACTGCTCGGGTCCTAACAACAAACTAAAACACAAGTTGAATCTATACCAGCACAATTCAGGTCCAGTGGGCAGTATTCTGCTTCAGTTTGAAATCAGATGATGCCATACTAGCCCCTTATAATCCAAATTCAGTTTGTATTGACAGCCACTCTTTTTTCTTGCCCAAAGTCAATTTGGTACAAAAGACAATTTCTTCCCATGTCTGCAATGGAACATTTGAGGTCACACAATGCCTTCATCATTTGTTTCCTTCCAAGCATACATATCCATTTATGAACCATCAGGTTTTCTCGTTTTCAGTCATTATTAGCCAGCCTGCAGTCTCTTTGGTTACCTTCCTCGTTGGATTCCCTCACATAAAAAAAGGAAATGCCCACAACAATTACCTCTAATACTAAAAGGATAAAATGCCCACAGAATGGAATAGCTAGTTTGTAAACCTATCACTCCCATCCCCAATCCAGCAAAAGTCACAGCCCAGTTGTCCCTATGTTTTCTCAACCCTTCTGAAGTTCTGAGATTTTCCAGTTACTTTTTATGGACAAACTGGAAAGCTCAGAGATTTCCTTGTTGCTTTTGATGGCATCCCTTTTTGTGGAAGCAAGGAGGATCAGCAGGCAGTAGCCAATCAGGCTCAGATGCATTTGTGTAGAATGGACTTTCTAGACAGATTAAAATGTGGCTTGGATTAAGCATCAAAACTTTCCTGGATGACCCTGGTGGGTGATTTGCATCAGGGGAGAGAGTAGCTTCAAATCTATCAGTTTTGGTGTACATGAAGAAAATTCAGAGAAAACTAGAAACAAAGACAACTTCTTTTGGAGATGGTCTGACAATTATTTGCTTTTCAGATAGGAAATTATGAAAAAGTAGGTAGAAAAGGTCAATGGGAATGAAGCTACCCGCAGTTTCTAATTGATTCATTTGGCAATCTGGCTTTTTTTTTTTTTGCAACCACTGCATTGAAACTTAGTGAAAAACAAAATACAACGAAATGATTTACATTTCCCATTTCAAAGAATTCTAAAATTAGTTGCAATATATTTCCTTTATTGAATGTGTCTTGTAGGTCACTGAATGTAAGATCTGCAATTTTCTGTTTATTTTTGAGTTTAAGAGTGATTGAGTATTACTTTGCCACAAGAAAGAAGACAATTCCATCATTGCTGTACAATGCAGTCCTTACACAACTTGGCTTCAAGAAGTCATAGTTGTTGGGAATTCATAATAGGTTAGAAGTATTACTTATTTATTTATCTATTTAGTGTCCCACCATTTTCCCAGTGTGAAACACATGGCAGTTAGCAGCACAAGTTACAGCAAAGTACAGATAAAAACAATGAAGGATTGGATTAAACATTATGGGAAGTAGAACCTATGGGCACACCACATCAGTACTGTTGTTATTGTTATTATTGTGCCTTCAGGTCATTTCCCATGATACATCGCAATTTTTTTTATCAAGTCAGGAGTGACTTGAGAAACTGTAAGTCAGTTCTGTCTATTAGAGAATTGGCTGTCTGCAGGGTTATTGCCCAGGAAATGCTTGGATGTTTTACCATCCTTGTGGGAAGCTTTTCTCATGTCCCCACATGGGAAGCTGGGGCTGACAGACAGGAGCTCGCACCATCTCACAAATTTGAACCACTGTCCTTCAGGTCAGCAGTTCAGCTGGCACAAGCATTTAACCCATTGTGCCATCTTGTCTCCTACAGTGAGAGCATCATGAGATGTTCTTGGCCTGATATGTTCAGAGGGAGGCTTCATTAAATTCTTCTAAGTCTGAGAGTGTGTGACTTGCTCAAGGTTTCCATGGATTCTAGTCTCCAGTTGTTCTCATTCAAAGTTTAAACCACTTTGTTGTTGTTGTTCATTCGTTCAGTCGTCTCCGACTCTTTGTGACCTCATGGACCAGCCCACGCCAGAGCTCCCTGTCGGCCGTTACCACCCCCAGCTCCCTCAAGGTCAGTCCAGTCACTTCAAGGATGCCATCCATCCATCTTGCCCTTGGTCGGCCCCTCTTCCTTTTGCCTTCCACTTTCCCCAGCATAATTGTCTTCTCTAGGCTTTGCTGTCTCCTCATGATGTGGCCAAAGTACTTCAACTTTGTCTCTAGTATTTTTCCCTCCAGTGAGCAGTCGGGCTTTATTTCCTGGAGGATGGACTGGTTGGATCTTCTCGCAGTCCAAGGCACTCTCAGAACTTTCCTCCAACACCACAGCTCAAAAGCATCGATCTTCCTTCGCTCAGCCTTCCCTAAGGTCCAGCTCTCACATCCGTAGGTTACTACAGGGAAGACCATGGCTTTGACTAGGCGGATCTTTGTTGCCAGTCTGATGTCTCTACTCTTTACTATTTTATCGAGATTGGACATTGCTCTCCTCCCAAGAAGTAAGCGTCTTCTGATTTCCTGGCCACAGTCTGCATCTGCAGTAATCTTTGCACCTAGAAATACAAAGTCTGTCATGGCCTCCACGGTTTCTCCCTCTATTTTCCAGTTGTCAATCATTCTTGTTGCCATAATCTTGGTTTTTTTGACGTTTAGCTGCAACCCGGCTTTTGCGCTTTCTTCTTTCACCTTGATTAAAAGGCTCCTCAGCTCCTCCTCGCTTTCGGCCATCAGAGTGGTGTCATCTGCATATCTGAGGTTGTTAATGTTTCTTCCAGCAATTTTCACCCCAGCTTTGCATTCATCCAGCCCCGCACATCGCATGATGTGTTCTGCATACAAGTTAAAAAGGTTGGGTGAGAGGATGCAGCCTTGCCGTACGCCTTTCCCAATCTTGAACCAGTCTGTTGTTCCGTGGTCAGTTCTGACTGTTGCTACTTGGTCCTTGTACAGATTCCTCAGGAGAGAGACAGGGTGGCTTGGGATGCCCATCCCACCAAGAACTTGCCACAATTTATTATGATCCACACAGTCAAAGGCTTTAGAATAGTCAATGAAGCAGAAGTAGATGTTTTTCTGAAACTCTCTGCCTTTCTCCATTATCCAGCGGATATTGGCAATCTGGTCTCTCGTTCCTCTACCTTTTCTAAACCCAGCTTGAACATCTGGCAACTCTCGCTCCATGTATTGCTGGAGTCTTCCTTGCAGGATCTTGAGCATTACCTTACTGGCATGAGAAATAAGGGCCACTGTACGGAAGTTGGAGCAGTCTTTCGCATTTCCCTTTTTTGGTATGGGGATATAAGTTGATTTTTTCCAGTCTGATGGTCATTCTTGTGTTTTCCATATTTGCTGGCAAATGGCATGCATCACCTTGACAGCATCATCTTTTAAGATTTTAAACAGTTCAGCTGGGATCCCGTCGTCTCCTGCTGCCTTGTTGTTAGCAATGCTTCTTAAGGCCCATTCAACCTCACTCCTCAGGATGTCTGGTTCTAATTCATTCACCACACCGTCAAAACTATCCTCAATATTATTATCCTTCCTATACAGATCTTCTGTATAGTCTCGCCACCTTCTCTTGATCTCTTCAGCTTCTGTTAGGTCCCTGCCATCTTTGTTTCTTATCATACCAATTTTTGCCTGAAATTTACCTCCAATGTTTCTAATTTTCTGGAAGAGGTCTCTTGTCCTTCCTATTCTGTTGTCTTCTTCCACTTTCATGCATTGCTTATTTAAAAATAGTTCCTTATCTCTTCTGGCTAACCTCTGGAATTGCGCATTTAACTGGACATATCTCCCCTTATCCCTGTTTCCTTTTGCTTTCCTCCTTTCTTGGGCTACTTCCAGTGTCTCAGCAGACAACCATTTTGCCTTCTTGGTTTTCTTTTTCTTTGGGACGTATTTTGTTGCCGCCTCCTGAACAATGTCTCGGACTTCTGTCCATAGTTCTTCTGGGACTCTGTTTACTAAATCTAGTCCTTCAAATCTGTTCTTCACTTCCACTGTATATTCGCTAGGAATGTTAATAAGATCATATCTAACTGGTCTGTGTATTTTCCCTGATCTCTTTAGTTTTATTCTAAATTGGGCAATAAGAAGTTCGTGATCTGAGCTACAGTCAGCCCCAGGTCTTGTTTTCACTGACTGGATGGATGTCCGCCACCTTTGGCTGCAAAGGATGTAGTCAATCTGATTTCGGTGTTGACCGTCTGGTGAGGTCCATGTATAAAGCCGTCTTTTAGGTTGTTGGAAGAGAGTATTCGTTATACACAGCGAGTTTTCCTGGCAGAATTCTATCAGCCTGCGTCCCGCTTCATTTTGTTCTCCCAGACCATGCTTGCCTGTGATCCCTGTTGTCATTTGACTTCCCACCTTGCCATTCCAGTCTCCTGTAATGAAAATAATGTCTCTTTTTGGTGTATTATCCAGTAGTTCCTGCAGATCCTCATAGAACTGATCTACTTCTGCTTCTTCAGCAGCTGTGGTTGGGGCGTATATTTGGATCACTGTAATGTTGAAAGGCTTTCCTTGCACTCGAATTGAGATCATTCTGTCATTTTTTGGGTTGTATCCAAGCACTGCTTTAGCGAATTTCTTATTAATTATGAAGGCTACTCCATTTCTTCGATGTTCCTCTTGCCCGCAGTAGTAGATCTGGTGGTCATCTGAAGTGGCCCATTCCAGTCCATTTCAGTTCGCTGACCCCCAGAATGTCTATCTTTAGTCTTGACATCTCACCAATAACAACATCCAATTTGCCCTGGCTCATAGATCTTACATTCCAGGTTCCTATGGTGTGTTGATCTTTAAAGCATCGGATTCGTCGTTCGCCTCCAGTACCGTCGGCCGCTAGCCTTCCTTTCGGCTTTGAGCTAGCTGCGTCATCACATCTGGGGCTAGTTGAACTTATCCTCTGCTCCTCCCCAGTAGCATTTTGGCCATCTTCTGACCTGGGAGTCCCATCTTCCAATGGCATACCGACATATCTCTGGTTGTACTGGTCCATTTAGTTTTCTTGGCAAGGATACTGGAGTGGTTTGCCATTGCCTTCCCCAGGGATCACGCTTGGTCTGACCTCTCTGCCACATCCGTCCCGTCTTGGGTGTCCCTTCATGGTTTCGCTCATGACATCATTGAGGTGTTCAAGCTCCAGCGCCCCGACAAGGCGGTGATCCTTTGCTGGAGGTTTAAACCACTACACACCAATATTATAATGTTGATCACACTCTGACATCATATGGCTAGAAAGTTTTAGTCTCTGAAATGTTGGAAGGTACATTGTAGCATTCAGATATAACATCCATTTTACTTAGTTTTAAGAGACAAGAAAGGATCACTTTTGCACCTATAACAACCTAAAAAGCTTTGGAATGTAGTTGTTAACATGCTTTTTGAAAAGATAACTTTATATTTTGATCTGTACTGAATATTTGTAAGATTTATTATAGACATATATTAAGCCACTGCTCTGCATTTGGCTCAAAGGGATTGGCATTGTTCAGGCCTGTTCCAAAGCTTTTTGAAACACCCCATCAAGGGTACACACACTTTTTAAAGCAGGATTTATACGTTCTGCCTTTACTCTCAAAGTGGCCATGCTGCAGTCATCTGACTTCATTATCTCTCTAACCATGATGCCCAAATCCTGGCCAGGAGTCACCCTTATCTGCTTCTTGGCTTGGCAGGATGCCATATTTTCGTCTTAATCACTGCTTGACTGGGTTACTGCAATTATCTTTTATGGTCCTCCTTAACCTTCGCTGTCTAATCATTAGGCTGCAGTTTGGCTGCTGGTGTGCTGCATCACCTCCAAATCTCTCTGCAGCTTTCGATGGAACAGAGAAATCACCATTCTAAAAAAGGCTTCATTCTATTTAGCAAAGTCACCCATTGTTCTCGGCTGGGGGTTCTTCTTGTGCAAAATAGTTTGTCCATATTATGATAACTTATCCCATTAACTTGCAAGGTGACTTCTGCCACCATATACCTTGACTCACATTATTGTTTCACTCACTCACTTTGAAACTTTTGATTAATAAATCATAGGAATGGAAAATTCCTTGAAGGCCATGTAGAACAGCCCCCAATGCAATGTGCAACTGGAAAGCATTTCTGATAGATGACCATACAACCTTTGATTAAATATTTTCAACGAAGAAGGGCTTATTCCTTGTCTTGCAAAATGTTATTTGTTAAAATCAATGTTTGCATTTTTATATTGAATTGTTGACACCAAGTATGGATACTGATAGGTGTAGAATGTATAAGGATGGGATGTATTTTACATAGTGATGTTTGGTTATTAGAGTGAGACTGAGAGTACATTGATGTGGGATAAATAAGGAGGAGAGGGTTACAGAGAATAAGGCTTTAGATGAGGACAAAGGGTGTGAGTTATGTGAGGAAGAATTGTGGGTTTTTTATTACTGGTTTGTTCATGATTCACTGTAAGACCCCATGTAACCACAGAATTCATATTGATGATTTCACTTACCCTCATCTCAGGGGAAAAATAGTTTCTCTAGGCATTTTATAGGTCCTCCAGATATGCTTGCCCAGAAATATTTTTGAGGTATCTTCTCTAGGAATTTGCTAGATCCTCCAGTCCAACCCTATGGTAAGCTGAGACCAGAAATGACTAATTTAATGGTGTTTGGCCATATCCATGGTTTCAGCTGGGAACATATCCCCCGCGATACAAGGGGCCTTCCTGCAAATGAATAAAAGAAAACGTCAGCAATGCATGCTCATGTGCTGGACAGCAAAGTGTGAAATAACACCTACAAAATAGCTCAAGTTCTTAACCTTGGGCTGGAAGTACTGGTCAACAGACAGTTTGGCGGTTCAAATGCGGGGAGGAGGGTAAGCTCCCATCTACCAAGCTCTAGTTTCTCATGTGGGGACATGAGAGAAGCCTCCCACAGAATGGTAAAACATAAATCATCTGGGCATCTCCTGGGCAACGTCCTTGCAGATGGCGAATTCTCTCACACCAGAGGCGACTTGCAGTTTTGCAAGTCACTTCTAAAATGAAAAAAAGAAGTTAAATTATATTTATTTATCATAACTATGGCCATTATATCTAGTGTAACTGAGAAGTAGATCTCAAGAGCCTAAATAAAACATACAGAAACTCTGGGGAACTTGAACTTGTGGCTATGAATGTAGATGCTAAGATTCAAGGTCATATCCAAAGCTGACAGAATTAGCAGCTCATCCAGTTACCAGCTGGAAAGGGGAAACAGTGGCCATGACTGTATAATAGCTGGGTAAAGTCAGGTCAGGAAAAGACTTTGGTGAGATGAGGTCTGACAGGAATGGATGACAACCACCCATGTAATGACTATGTGCATTACATGCAATACAGTTGGAGCCTGAATATTAAATGCTATGCTTTTGCTGTGCAATTCCATTTCAAGTGAGGTTGTATGCTTCCTCACTATCTGTTGTTCTCTCACCAGCAGATGAAGACTTTTTATTCAGGTAGAACTTGGGTAATTGCCATTTTGAGGACCTTTAATGGCTTGGAATCTGTACCTAAAATCATGCAGTAGAATCATAGAAACGTAAGAATTGGAAGAGACCACAAGGGCTATCCAGTGCAGCCTTCTGCCATGTAGGAATACATAATCAAAACATCCTTGACAGATGACCATCTAGCCTGTCTTTAAAAACCTCCAAAATGGGGACTCCACCACACTCAGAGGCAGCAGTATATTCCAGTGTCAAACAGCTTTTACCATAAGGAAATATTTTCTAATATTTAGGTGGAATCTCTTTTTCTGCAGTTTGAATCCGTTGCTAGTCGGCTTCTGGCAGGACAAAGATAGCCTGAATCTCAATGGAAGTTAGGCCTCTTCCACACAGCTGAATAAAATCCCACAGTATCTGCTTTGAACTAGAATATATGGCAGTGTGGACTCAGATAATCCAGTTCAAAACAGATATGGTGGGATTTTTTTTGCCTGGATATTTTAGGATATAGGGCTGTGTGGAAGGACTCTTAGTTTGCTGCCTCTAACAATTGATAGTTTTCTTCTTCTATATGATGTTAAGTAGGGCTGGGCAACCACGGAAAAATTTGTTTCTAAACACGATTTGTTTTTAGGGGGTTTTTGCGTTTCGTTTTTTAAAAGAATTCCGAAATTTTTCTTTAAAAAAGTTCGAAATATACGAAATTTCGGAAATTACGAAACAATTACGAATCGATTCGTTAATGGCGGACGCGATTGCGCAATACGCTAAAAAACCCTCCAAATGGCACAGGGGGAACTTCTGAAGCTTCCCTCTCCCTCTGTTGTTGACTGTTGGTGGGATAATTTATTTTTTATCACTGAGAAAACAAACAACAACTATAAAACTTGCACCAGACATACGGAAATAATAACGAAACAATTTCAAAACGATTTCGAACCAATTACGAAACAATTACGAAATGAATTGAAACATTCGTTTCGATTTTTAGTTGCTCCTGAATGGTTCAATATCGGATCGTAAGCTAATTTAAATACGAATCAATAACAAATTACGAAATTAACGAACGAAACCGCCCAGCCCTAATGTTAAGATCTTTACCTGAGAAAGAAGCCAGTGAAGCTTCAAAAGCTTATGATATTTTTGTTTGCCCAATACAGAAATCACTGTTATGTGCATTTTGGATTAAACTCAACACAGGTTTGCTTCAAAACAGACAGCTTTAGATGGGTTTGCACAGTTTGTTTACTTTTATAATCACAATCACCCATCACTTTCTCTTCCCTGAAATATTTATTAGTAGCTTTATTATGGCTATGCATATTTGGGTGGGGAGGAAGGATTCTTAAACATTAGGAAATCTTCTGGGATCGATTTTTATTTTATTTCGTTGCATCGTGGAGGGTTACCATGGGAGAGAAGAGAAAATGCACCATGAAAGCTAATGAACCAACAACTGCATGCAAAAATCTTAAATCAGCTGACATTTTGTGTAAACATGAGGCTGAGGTTTTAAAGAGTTCATAAATAGGAAAAGTTTGTAAGTGTTTAGCATAAAATGCCTCTTTAATTTCCAAGTAAGTTTTTCTAGCATATGGTGTTCATTAAAATGAATATAAAACTTGTGTCAATAGAAGCCTACTGTGCTTTACAAAACAGAAATTGAATTGCTTATAATTGCTGCGGCAGCAGAGCTTTACCTCAAAACCAGAGTAAATCTAATTTTTAGTGCTTCTTTCAGTACAATATTTTCTGAAATGCAATACTTAACCTGACATGGGCAGTGATCATGATAGTGTGTATATTTCTATAATATATATTAAGGATAGATAGGGAAGGGGAGAAGGAGAAAAAAGGTTGGGGAATTTGTAGTGACTTATTTTAATGTACAGGACCAGTATGATGTAATAGTTTGAACACTGGATTATAATTCTGGAGACCAAAGTTCAAATCCTGGTTTGGTCATCAAACTCTTTTTTGGTGAGCAATACACAGTCTCTCAGCTTTAGGCATTGCATTTTTATACAGGCATCGAATGTTTGCCTTTATTATGCTGGAAGCCGCCCACAGTCCCTTCGGGGAGATAGGGCGGACAACAAATAAAGTTGTTGTGTTGTTGCTGTTATTATTATTATTATACACAACAAGATGAGTACACAGCAAACAAGATCACTAAGCTGGCTTTTCTATTGGATCACATGTCAGACACTTTCCAAATGTCTAGGACTATATGATGTATTGGCGAATAATGCATGCGGATCCAAGTAGAGTGACCATTTGTAGCTGACAGATGGTAATTCTGTCAGCGCCGATTGTTTTCAAGTGCTGGCCAAGGCCTTTAGGCGCTGCACCCAGTGTGCCAATCACTACTGGGACCACCTTTACTGGCTTGTGCCAGAGTCTTTGCAGTTCAATCTTTAAATCCTTGTATCGTGTAAGCTTTTCCAGTTGCTTCTCATCAATTCTGCTGTCATCTGGGATTGCAACATCGACAATTCATACTTTATTTTTTCCAACATCGACAATTCATACTGTATTATAATTATTTTACTGAACAAAAAACACAGTATGACACAGCAAATGAGATATATATGTTGGATTTCGTATCACAAAATCACAAGTTGAACACTTCTCAAGCATTTAGGACTGTGTGATGTATTTTCAAATGATGCGCATAGATCCAAGTGTTGTTATTGTTGCTGTTATTCAAATAAAGGCAATAGCAGATCTCTTCTGAACAAATCTTGCCAGGAAAACCCTTGTTTGCCTGAGGGTTCAATAAGTCAGAAACAACTTGAAGGTACACAACAACATTTGAAGGTGTAGGGAAACTATAAGTAGAAAAAACACAGTAAAACAGGGGTTCTCAAAGGAAGGCCCGGGGGCCGGATAAGGCCCTCCAAGGTCATTTTCCCGGCCCTCACTCAGTGTCAACCTAAGTCTAAAATGACTTGAAAGCACACAACAACAACAATCTTATCTCATCAGCCAAAAGCAGGTCCACACTTCCCATTGAAATACTAGTAAGTTTATATTTGTTAAAACTGTTCTTCATTTTAATTGTATTGGTTTTAAGTGTTTTTTGCATTACAAAATAAGATATGTGCAGTGTGCATAGGAATTCATTCATATTTTTTTCAAATTATAATCCGGCCCTCCAACAGTTTGAGGGACTGTGACCTGGCCGTCTGTTGAAAAGGTTTGAGGATCCCTGCAGTAAAAGAAGTCAAAGGACTCAAATATATCAATCTGAGTGATCAGAAACTAAATATTTTTATTATGATTTATATCTTCCTTTCTCCCAGCATGGGATGCAATGTAGTTTACAAAGAAATAATAGAAAGTACATTTAAATATTATTAGAAAGATAAAAGTGTGTTAGCGTTTTGTGTTGTTATGAAGACGAGAACAAAATTTGAAGGCAAGAAACATCTTGGCAAGGAAGACAATGCAGTTGGATCTAATAACTAGATCAAAGTGCATTATCAGACCTTGAAAAGTTGCTTTTTTCTTCTTCTAGTAGTTTCCTAGCTGGAGAATTCTTAGAGTTGTAGTTCCACAAAAATATGCTTGTGAACTCTGTATTGCATTCTGATCTATCGTGATCAACAGAGTTGTTTGCCACTCAACAGTGCCACCAACCCTGAAGGCCAGTGATGGTATTACATCTATTAATTCAATAAGGAACTTGCAATAATTGGGTCCATGGGATTTCATGTAATTGTACATAATTTTGCTTACATAATCAGTTGTCCAGAGCAAGAAAGGGGAATCAAAAGAGAGAGAGAGATCTTCAGAGAGTAGTCAGAAACACATTTGTCAATTTCCAATTTTGTAAATGCTCATTGCTAACATTCTGCAATTCCCACAGTAACACAGTATAAACAAAGTATAACAGCAAATATTTAACCACCAATGGGTTATTAAATGTGCAGACCATCAGTGGAAGCTTTCCAATGTATATATTCAGCAAAATAGACAGTTTCCTGATATAGCTCGTTTGCAATGCTTATTAGTTTGGTAATAACATAGCATTCCCCTACTTACCTATTCAAAGCCAATTTGCTGGGAGATAAAAGAACATGATTTCCTTTGAAGCAAATGGTAATTGAATGTCTGTAAAGTGGCCACCTGTAATTTTTACAATTACCTTTCATAACCAGCATTTTCTTAGTATTTGAAGTACTACTTTTGCATTTCTTGTGCTAAATAAAAGAGAGCAACCAAGCATCCTCCCCCCCACCCCCAATTCATTCAAGCAACTGCTGTCTTTTAGGTGTAAATGAATTCATTTTCTGAAATAATCCATTTTAGAATCCCATACAGATATATCCTTGTGAATAGTGCTGGATATTACTTCTGTGATCTTAAAGAAAATGGACACAACACTCAATTTATTATTACTAAATGAATATCCATTCATTTTCTCTTTCATGCATAGCTATGCCACATCAAAATGCATAAAATAGCATGTATTTTAATATCAATCTCAATATTCTGAGTACAGTGCGAGGCAAATAGCGCCATCCACAGAAGAAGAAATGCATTGGCAGAAATGTATAATGAGAAAGTCCTAAGATTGAGAAGTTCAAAAGACGTCAAGAAACAAAGCTTGGGATAGGGAATCAGGGTAATAAATACTCAATGAACAGGCTTGGTGGAGTGTTGTGGGGAAGCGAAGTGGAGAACAGGGGAAAAATCTGAAACTGGAAAACGGGGAAAAAATCTGAAATCCTAAGCAGCAACATCCCATACTGTAGCACTCCACAATGCAACACTTATTGGTTTGTATTACGATTTTGGACTTTATTGCACGAAGCAGGTATTGCAACTGGACCATGACCAGTGGCAGTCCCTATTGCACAAAATGATACATATTTCATTGCTGATATGTCTTCTCCCCATTGTCATTTTCTCTCTCACTGTTGATGGCTAAAACCTGTCAGTAGCTCACAATCTTACACCATTCCTATAATCTACCTTGATAGAATGGATCTGCTGCTGTGCCAGTGTGACGGCAATAAAATGACATCAGGGGGCAGGATTCTCCCATCCCACTATTTCCAAGCTGTCCATTTCTGTTTATTTTATATTTTATTGTTATATTTAGTGGAAGGCAGGGTTACAGAGGTATGAAGTATGTTTGCATGACCACGAATTATCAAATCTGAACAACTGAATAATTGAAGAAAAATATCAAGGTGTTATCAATCATAGTGCAATGAAGTAGTGGATTCATGCGATAAAGTCCTAAGAGTACACATTAATACTGTTATGGAGAAAGGACATGCAATTAAGGCAGATTCGCTTTCCCCATAGAATTTCAGATAAGGCACAAAGAAGCAGGTGCATGAGACATGAAGTCATGAGAGGTCTTTGGGCTGTTTAAAGTGATTCTTGTTACAATATCTGTGAGAGCAACGCTGCATTCAGAGGAGGAACTCTTAGATTTATGGGCCTGGAATTCATGTATTCAAGTTTCCAAGCTGTTTGTGTGTCCTGGTGTTGTGAGGCATTGTTTGCCTGTCCTTGGATTCATGTTACCTTGTCTTTGGATATCTTGGTGGAATTACTTTGGAGACTTTCTTTGTATGGATTTTTGGGACTCTTGGTTTTTATGGAAATAACCTTTTGAACTTTTGTTCCTTTTTTCTATTTGCTTGCTTTTCATATATTCAACTTATATTCTACTCTGCTTTTAATAAACTCTTACTTATTGGATCACCTGGACACTGTGTGGTTTGTGGTGGAAAGAAACTTCAGGGCCACAGTGCAACACTGGGGATAACAGCAAACCCTATTATTTTCAATAGGATGAACTACGGAGGCAATGAGGAGAGAGTGTCGCTTGTGCAGAAGATTTAACAGGATAACTGAAACCGAGTATAATGGGTTCCAGAGATACAGAGGTCACACTGTAGGAAGGCATCTAAAAGATGAACACATGGCTTATGTATCTTGGTATTACTGCATGTCCCAACTATATTTAATCTCAGTGGCTTGTTAGCAAAATGTGCTAATCATGTTGATTAGCAAATAACTTTATGTGCAACTATTGCAGCTATGCAGTATTAACTGCAGATTAACTGTTGTTCTTAAATTGGCTATTTTAATGGAAACAGACCTTGCATAATGTGCTGGAGTTTTTACCTGTTGCAAATTTCTGTTTTTAACTGATTTGAATTTTATGATGTTTTAATTGCTTTTAAACTTTTGTGCTCTGTGAATTTTAACTATGTTTGTTATAACTGTTTTATGCTAACATGATTCCCAAATTGGAAAAAGGGAGGGAGGGAGGGAGGGAGCGAGGGAGAGAAGGAAGGAAGGAAGGAAGGAAGGAAGGAAGGAAGGAAGGAAGGAAGGAAGGGTATGCCAATGTGCCGATGCCTTAACATGATTCCTCCTCTGAGTTCCTTCTTTACAGATAGCATTATATATGCACCACACTTTGGAAAAATGGCTTTTTGGACTACAGGCCCCATTCTTTGCAACAGCCTTCACCTAAAAAGGTCAGTGGGCCTTCTACATACACTAGGCTTAGGGATACAGGAAACTCCCAGAAGTGGAAGAACCTCAATCTTTTGGACCTGAGATAACACCTCTAAATCCTCCAGTAGAAATTGATTATAGAATCATTTTGGAGGACCTATAAATATCTAGAGAAATATTCTTTCTGGGAGTCTCTAGATCAGGCATGGGCAAATTTTTTGCCTTCGGGCCACATTGTAGGCCCCTCCAGCAGGCGGGGGGGGGGGCTTTAGTGATGCTGGGCATGTGAGTGGTAGGGCCTGCGAGAGGGCAGGGCCAGGAGAGGGGCAGGGCAAGGTATGGGTCATCCTCAGGTTGTCCTTCCTGCATTAGGAAGGGGCTGCTTGCCCCATCCTTATGCCAGGAGGAAGGTGGACAATGCGGCGACTGCCCTGATCCTCTTCCCCCGATCCTTGGGCTGTCCTCTTGGCATTATGCCAGGAGGAAGGCAAGGCAGGCAACACCTGAGAGTATTCTGAGGGGCTTTCAGCTCCTATGTGCGTTCCTTCAGCTGTCCTCCTGACATAAGGATGGAGCCACTCCCACCGTCCTTATTCTGAGAGGAAGGTGAGACATGCAGTGGTTGAAGGGCTCTCAGCTGCTGTGTGCCTTCCTCCTCTGTCTTTTTGGCATAAGGACATGGTGAGCAACTGTATCCTTGTGCCAAGAGGACACGGAAGATGAGGGGGTGCTGAGTTAAGTGCCTGGGGCCTCAGTTTGTCCATGCCTGCTCTAGGTGCTACAGCACAATTCAATGGTCAGCTTTGTACTGGGGGACCTAGAGATTCCTTAAGAGAATTCAAATCTGAAAAAGTCAAACTTGCAAATGTGGAGGACTGACTGCACGCTTATAATAATATTATAATAATAATCTTTATTTTTACCCTGCCACCATCTCCCCAAAGGGAGCCTGAGGTGGCTAACAAGAGGCCAAGCCCAAGAATTACAACCAAGCAAAATAAAATACAAACAAGCAAAAAATAACATTAAAATAAAATGCAAAACAATAACAAAATATACAATAAAATGATGCAATTTAAAATGGTAGAGAAATTAGACCTGGTATTGGAATTTGTGGGTATTTATAAAAACAACTAACATTTTTGAAATAGCAATGTTCCTTCTACTGGTTCCAATGATTTAAGATATAACCCCCGTCTCCCACCTACTTCTTGTTTACCTTCATGGTTATTGATTTTTTCCCCCCATTAGATTATATTGGTGTGATTAATTTAATTTTTGTACATATCTTGGAATCCATCCAAATGAAAGACAAGTCAGGTAACTAAATAGAAAGTGAAAACCAAATCACTAAAATCAACAGGGTGTTTCTTCATTAACCCTGATTCTACCTTTGCTCTAGGGACGGGGAAATGTCAGAATGGGTTCCATGCTTCTTTCTCTTATTCATTGTCTTTTTCTTGCTTTTCCATTTGTTTTAGGATTGTCTGCAGGTTTGTATTATTCTGTGACCACTTTAGGGGGATGTTTTGTTCAATCAATCAAACAAATAAATGATACATTCTGAGTAAGTGGATTTAGGAGAAGAATGTAAATGTCTATTTGAATTTAATTATGAACCCAGTCTGCCTGTAAAATTAGTTGCCATGATGTACCTAATTTACCCTTAAAATCTTACACATTTGTCTCATGAATAGCGAAATATTTGTTCTTGAGCAGCACAGAATACTGATGATTCACATTATTTATATCAACCTAATTTGCTTTAGCTCTCTGATTACCATAATGTTGGTCTACAATGGAGGACGGCCTGAGGCTTAAATACATAGCTATGCATAATAATGAAAGACAAAATCGGTATGTTCTACATAGCATAGATAAATAGATTAAAAGTTTCAACATTACTTAATCAGCCACCTGCCATTTTTTAAATGTAGGTTACTCTATGCAAGCAAAGCCCCTAATCAAAATCATGCACATATTGCTGATCGTAGCTACAATGGAACCAATGCACAGATGGAGATTAGCAGACTGGAATCATCTTTCACCTTTTTTGAGCCCCAATCACACACAGCCATTTGTAAATCTTTGATATCAGATGAAGAAACCTTTTCAGAGATAAGGCTGACAGTGGGTGCATCTACACCATAGAATTAATGCAGATTGACACCAGTTTAACTGCCATGGTTCAGTGCTCTAGAATCACAGGAGTTGTAGTTTTACAAGGTATTTAGCTTTTTCTGCCAAAGAGTGCTGGTGCCTCACCAAATGACAGTTCCCAGGATTCTACAGCATTGGGCCATGTCAGTTAAACTGGTGCCAAACTCCACTAATTCTACAATATAGATCAGCCATGGGCAAACTTGGGCCCTCCAGATGTTTTGGACTTCAACTCCCATCATTCCTAACAGCCTCCGGCCCCTTCCTTTCCCCCCCTAGCCGCTTAAGCTATACCAAATTTGCCCATCTATACCAAGTTTGCATCTATACCTGGTATAGATGCACCCAGTATTACCTACCAATGGAGATACAGAGCTCTGAAAGTACAAGGAATATGTTACTGTCTACATAGCCAAAATGAAGTGGGCTCACCACTCAGCTGTTGCAGAGTTTACATAAAGCACAGCTGCAAGCACAACATCTGCCCTTTGATAAGGATCAATGGAACACTGATTGACTCCTTAGTTTCCTAGAAGCTCCAGAACAATCCAAGAGTTTTGGAGTTGTCGACAGAAGGACCAATCCACTGTTTACACCTCAAACTTAATCACTGTTGTGTTGCCTCCAGCAAGCAGATTTTGGGAGAGGAGTGATGTCACACTTCTGGTGATACCATATCATGTTACCCAGAGATGTGATGCTACCAGCAAGCTTCTGCCAGAGCACTGCTTCCTGGTAGTGATATACCATTTTGAAAGTGCAGTTGACATAGTCCATGTTTTCATAGCAAAAATTAATGGCCCCATTTCACCTTTGGCGAGATGGCGATCTTCATGACCAAAGGGCTCTGGGAACACTCTCAGGCTGCTTTGGAGCAGCAGACTGGCTTTTTGGAAAAGTGCTGGTTTGGTTCCAAAATGTAACTATTTCAAATATGGCCACACTCAGGGTCCAACCAAACTGCAGAATTATAGCAATTTGATACCACTACATAGCTTCCTTCAATGGAATCCTGGGGCTTCTCGTTTGTTGAGCTCTCTGATAGAGAAGGGTTAATATCGCACAGGAAGCTCAAATACCAGAATTCCATAGCATTGAGCTATAATTCTGCAGTGTGGACACAGCCTTGAGTTTTGGTTTTATTCATCAACGCCATCATGAGTATTGTGTGGTATATTTCCAAACCTCAGACCTAGTCAAAAGCTTGTTTATGCTGAACATGGTCCTTGACAGTTTAATTAGCCATAACCTGCTCCCAGTGTTTGCTTAATTAAGGTTTGATATATAAGGAATGTCTGATTTTGCCAAAAGACATGGCTCATTCCCCTTAGAATCTCTTTTTCCTGTTAATGTACCTGTTAAATGAATACTAAGCTTATGCTACTTCTACGTGATATGTAATGCTACTGTTGATATCTATTCACTTCACTCTTTTGCCAATTTGAAAAAAATCCCGGACAAAGTACTAATTGCACAGATATTTTTTTCTCAGAGCAGTGGTTTTCAGCATAACTTGGAGTTACTATTGGGACTACAATTCACAGAACTGTCTAGTGAGCATGGCTTGTTTTGAATTAGTAAAGGTAAAGGTTTCTCCTTGACATTAAATCTAGTTGTGTCCGACTCTGAGGAGTGGTGCTCATCTCAATTTCTAAGCCTAAGAGCCGGCATTGGCCGTAGACACCATCAAGGTCATGTGGCCAGCATGACTGCATGGAGCATCATTATCTTCCCACCAAGGTGGTACCTATTGATCTACTCACATTTGCATGTTAGGTTGGCAGAAGCTGGGGCTAACAGCAAAAGTTCATCCTGCTCCCCGGATTCAAACCTCTGACTTTCCAGTCAGCAAGTTCTGCACCTCAGCAGTTTTTCCCACTACTCCTTCTTAAAATATTGTTATTAAAAGAATACCTAGTTATCTGTAGGGAGGGGTGCATGGAACACCAGGTGTAACTGATTGCACCTGAATGGAAAGGTGTGAGGGAGAAGGGAGAAGGAGTCACTTTTCCTGGGCACCAGCTATTGCTATCAAAAGAAAAAAGACTGTACAACTGCTATCAACATCTGTTATGCATCCCTCGTTTATGTTGTTTTTTTATTACCTTATGGTAACCTTATGGATTTCATGGACTATAGTCTACTTGCATTGTATTACCTCTAAATTAGTGCTTCTCAACCTGTGGTCCATGAGCCACCAGTGGTCCGCAAGAACTAAAATATGGTCTGCAGCCTCACCATTACTACACTGTTGAAATGAGAGTGAATGGTCTCACAAAACCCTCTTATACTGCTGAGGCTTATTAAATATAGTTTTCTGTGGGTGAGCAGATGGAGACTACTGAATGGCATATGTTTTGTATCAGAAACTAAAGCTGATGTGGTCTATCCAATGCAATTTTCTGAATCAGCACCCCAAATAACTACACCGAATCTAAAGTTGACCAAAAATTGATTTGTAACCTTTTTGGTATTAATGTTAGAGAATGGTCCCTGGTAAAAAAAAAAAAAGGGAGGGGGGAACCACTGATCTAAATACTCTCTCTTAAAAAGTAATTTGGGACTTTGAATCCAGTCTGGGAGAAAGCTGAGTATAAATCCAATAAATAATTTATAAATTCTGTTTTTCCCCCACTTAAAGGGTTTTCTTTTTTTTAAATTTCTTTAGGCAATAATAGACCATCACATCTATCTTTTTGACTATTTCTGGAAGGATATACATGTGGCATATTGGTCCCTAATAGGTGAATATGCCTTGAATAAAATGTTAATGACAAGGCAGAATAATTCAAGTTCTAATCTGCTTTTTTTAAAAAAAATAATAGGGGTAATGCTACATAGCTTCATGATCAGGAAAATCATAAGAAAGCACGTGGCATTAACGTATTTATGAAACACAGCGGATATTGTTATATGAGCAGAACTAGATTGGAACCTGACCATCTTAAAAAACAGGAAGATATCCAACTATAAAGGCTCAGAGCGTAACAGCTATAAACAAACATCACATAACAGGAAAGGTTGTTTGCTCTTTAGATTAAAGTGACCTTCCATTAATCTTCTTCATGTGTCTGTAGAGCTAGAAATGAATATACAGAAAATCAAAGCCTTTTAATTTCCCCTTCCTTACTCACTAGGTTAAGAATTAAAGAAGGTTTGTCCCTTGGTTTTCAAGCCAGCTATCCTTGTATGTTCTTCATTCTCCAAGAACAGCCTAGGTCTTCCTTGGAAAATCCAGGTACAATTCTGGGTCATTAATCAGCCTTTGACAGCAGTTCATTTTCTGATTAGTATTTTTTTGCCTTTTTTTATCAAATGTCTGCTCTCATCCATCAGTTTTCCTGTCTTTTTCCTCTAGCAAATGCTAAATGTAGGTTGCAATCCTGTGCCCACTTATGAAGTAAATCCCACTGAACTCAGTGAGATTTACTTCTCAGCACACTTCAATATGATTACAGGCAGTCCCTGTGTTACAAACACTTGACTTACAAATGACTCATAGTTAAGAACTGGTGTGAGACAGCAGGAAGTGAGAGACATCTACCCCTCAGAAGGGAAATTTACTCCTGGAAGAGTTATCATGGGGAAAAGGTGTCTCCACTCAAGCTTTCTCGCCAATTCTTGTTTCCACAGCAAGCCAAAATTTTTCAAAATCCAATTATCACAGGGACAGAAAATAAGGTGATATCTTCTGAACATGGGCAAAGACAGCTAAAACAAACACCACAGAGGTGTTAACAATTCTCTATGATATCCAAAGCTAAACAATATATATTTTTGGCTGGAGTTACACTAAAAAGTACCTGTTCTGGCTTACATACAAATTCAGCTTAAGAACAAACCTACAGAACCTATCTTGTTCATAACTTGGGGGCTGCCTGTATACTGCTAAGTTATTTTAAGTTTTCTAGACAAATATGTTGAGTAAAGCAGACTAACGAGGAAACTGCACTAATTTTGCCATTGGATTTTAGTCCAACATCAGTTCAAAGCACTCTGAGATCGAGGCAGTTCCTTTATTGCTGAAACTTCTGCAACAAAAAGGGGGCTATCCAGACAACGTTCTGGCCAAACTGGAATTAATCCACCACAAACCAGTTGAACACTAGTTTGTGGCGAATTAATTTGATAATGGGTTTATTCCATGCCTTCTCAAAAGTCACGGGTTGAGCCCACTACTTCTGGTGTCTGGACTGCAGAATACTGCAGTCCAAACAATATTTCCACAGTTTTCCAGGCTAAATTAGCCCAAAAAACTGTGGGAATACCAATGCCCTCCCAAAAGACCCCTAAAGTGAGTTTAAAAAGAAAAAAACTCACCTGGTCTCCATGGGACGGCTGCTGGAGCTCTCCTGGCGCGTACAAATGATGCGCCAGGAGAAGTGGGGGGAAGAGGAGGAAAATCGTAACATCGCTCCCCCCTTCTCCTGGCTCGTCATTTGTACGCGCCAGGAGAACTCCAGCAGCCGTCCCGTGGAGGCTGGGTGAGTCCTTTTCCTTTTTAGCTGTTTAGGGGGCTTTTTGGGAGGGGGTTACATTGTCCCAGAACAACATCTGGACACCCACCACAGAAAGCACACACTTTTTTTAAAACGCAAATGCTCCTGGGATAAAGCCCTGACTGGAAAGGCCCTGAGTCTCTTTAGAACACCAGAGATTTTTCAATGTAGACAAAAGTCCCTTATAGCTAGTGCTCTGCACTGATATCATGCTGCAGTGCATAAACAAAGGAATAAGTTGAGTGTGTTTTTGTTTGCACAGGACTGGGAAATGTTAATTTGGCTGCCAGATTGAAAACTGGAGAAAGATCCTGTATGCTTAATGGTTGTGTTGACCACTGATGGAAATTAGATACTGATGGCTGTATTTCAGATGAAGGAACTGGCTAAACCTTCCCTGAATATACTTTGCCTAAGACAATCCTATGAAATTCATGGAGTTATCATAAATTGGCACATGCACACATAGAAGAGGGAATTTCAGAAGATGTCTGGTCATGGAACCAGGTAATTAATGACGCCCATTGAAAGTCTCATTTCTATGCATACACAGAAGTCATGCCCAGTTTTCACTAAGGCAGACAAGTTGTGTTATATTTGCAGTGCTATTGTGTGTCTTCAAGTCGTTTCTGACTAATGGTGACCTTAAGGCAGTGGTTCTCAATCTGTGGGTCCCCAGATGTTTTGACCTTCAACTCCTAGAAATCCCAATAGCTGGTAAACTGGCTGGGATTTCTGGGAGTTGGTTCTCAGCCTGTGAAGACCCACAGGCTGAGATTTATTTATTTATTTATTTATTTATTTATTTATTTATTTATTTATTATAGGGTTTTCTGGAGCTTAGAAGGCCGGTGTAGTGTAATGGTTTGAATGTTGAACTATGACTCTGGAGACCAGTATTTAATGCTTGGCCATGGAAACCCACTAGGTGACTTTGGCTGGATCTCACACTTTCATTCCTAAACAAACCCCATGATCAATTTACTTAGGGTAATCATATGCCAGAAATGACTTGAAGCCACACAAGAACAAAATATATAGCAGAATCTTCTGTAGGGATCATGGATTTTGCCTCAGGGATTATCATCTCATTGCATAGAACCAGGCATGCGTTTTGGCTGCCATGCCAGTGGGATGGGGAATCTATTCCAGATTTCAGTTTTGAATAGTGAATATCTAAGGGGCTGAACTTAGTCCAAATAAATTCAGTGCTTTAGATAACTCCTGTGCAGTTCCTACTGGGGCCCAGCTGAGGTTCGCCAGATTACTGATAATGGAAGCCACACCTGGGCAGAGGGAAGCAATTGTTTTGGGAGTTCCCCTTGGGTAAAACCTATATGTTAGAGAAGAAATGAGCATATATTACCTGAACTATTCTGGGCTCTCTGAGGGCCCTTCCACACAGCACTATATCTCAGAATATCAAGGCAGAAATCCCCACAATATGTGCTTGGAACTGGTTATGAGTCCACACTGAGATAATGTGGGATTTTCTGCCTTGATATTCTGGGATACAGGGCTGTGTGGAAGGGCCCTAAGGACCCTTCCACACAGCTATATAACCCAGAATATCAAGGTAGAACATCCCACAATATCTGCTTTGAACGGAGTTATTAGAGTCCACACGGCCATATATTCCAGTTCAAAGCAGATAATGTGGGATTTTATTCAGCTGTGTGGAAGAGGGCCCAATTAGCTTATTTGAGTGTTAGCAATTTTGGCAGCTGGGTGTTGTGATTCAGCCACCTTTGAAAATTGGTTTGCCTACTTTTCCTGGAATACAATCATGTCTAGCTTTCTTTGTGGTCCGTATTATAACTATATTCAGGTAGTAAAACTAAGATAAATCCTAGCTCTATAGTTTGGCACAAGAAATAGGAAGCCATGCTTGCCTCCTGCCCTTGAAACATATTCAGGATGTCTTCTTCTTTTTAGAGTGCATCTACACTATAGAATTAATGCAGTTTGACACGACTTTAACTTAAATTTCTACGTCAGCAGTAATTTAAGACTTCAGCTATGTAGTTAGAAATGCAGTTTAGGCATCCAAAAAAAGGACAAAGGGTGAATCTACACCAGTGGTTCTCAACCTGTGGGTCTCCAGATGTTTTGGCCTTCAACTCCCAGAAATCCTTATAGCTGGTAAACTGGCTGGGATTTCTGGGAATTGTAGGCCAAAACACCTGGGGACCCACAGGTTGAGAACCACTGATCTACACTATGGAATTAATGTAGTTTGATGCCACTTTATCTGCCATGGCTCAGTGGTGTAAAATCCTGGGGACTGTGTTTTGGTAAGGAATTGTGAATATGCAACTTCCATGATTCATAGCATTGAACCATGGCAGTTAGCGTGGTGTCAGACTGCATTAATTCTGCACTGTGGATGCACCCTTTGACAAGAGACCATTATATGGTACCCAAGAACAAGACCAGAAAATGAATAGATTTTAAAAAGAGGCAGAAGACACACAGCAAGAACATGTTCCAAGTTCCTTAAAGAAATCTTTCATTCTCTTTTAGCTTCAGATTTAGCCCAGAGAACATTAGAGGTCAACCTAGTTCCATAGCACGCATACAAGGGCTCCATGGCATATACACTGATGCACAATATCATTTTAAAGCAGCTATTTTTAAAAAACGAGTATGTGTCAAGGTGAGGAAGTGCCTTATATTTCTTTGTCTTATGCTACTATATGAATTAATAACTTAGCCTTTTGTCACTTATGACACAAATTCAACTGCTATTAAAATATCCTGCCAGGGAGATTCCCTCTTTCCTTTTCGTCTTTGAAGCGATCGAAACTATTACTGTGGCCATTTTTTAATGAGGCGAATACAGCTCTCCTACGTGTGTGCCTGTTTCAAACGGTGGGGCTTTAGGAGAGGTCATTCCTCTGATTGACTTCCTCCTAGAGAAACAGAAATGTCAGAATTGTAAAAATGTCTTGAGCTCAATCAAATGGTCATTAGCATGCCAAATGATGTCTTTAATTAAACAAAACTCCTATTTTGACTGTCTCAGAGGTGGCATGAATGTGGGAATCGGAATATAAATGTGACCTTATATGAAACTTTTATGTGACAATTTTTTCGACGAGCGAACGGCCCACTACAGGTCACTGCGCTGATTCTCAAAATGTGCCTTCAGTCATTTGCAAACTGTTTCCATTTGCTTGGTAGCATTTTATGCATCCCCTAGCAGCAAAACTAGATGCATTTTTAAAAAATATATGAAGCCATGTTTTGATTGATAAATCATGGATTTTAAAATATGTGCTGTGGCTGTGCATTCAGAACATGTGCCAATTAACCTTCTTTTGCAAAATGGAGAATGTAGTCAAAAACTCAGGGTGCATCTACCCTGTAGAATTAATGCAGCTTGTCATCACTTTAACTGGAGCCCCCGGTGGCGCAGTGGGTTAAACCCCTGTGTCGGCAGGACTGAAGACAGGTCTCAGGTTCAAATCCGGGAAGAGGCAGATGAGCTCCCTCTGTCAGCACCAGCTCCCCAAGAGGGGACATGAGAAAAGCCTCCCACAAGGATGATAAAAACATCAAATCATCCGGGCGTCCCCTGGGCAGCGTCCTTGCAGACGGCCAATTCTCTCACACCAGAAGCAACTTGCAGTTTCTCAAGTCGCTCCTGACATGACAAAAAAAAACAAAAACAAAAACAAACACTTTAACTGCCATGACTTAATGCTATGGAATCGTGCAAGCTGTAGCTTTACGAGATTTGTAGCCTTCTCTGGCCAAAAAGTGATGATGCTTCACCAAACTAGAAATTCCAGGAATTTAGAGCAGCTGTAGCATCAAGCTACATTAATTCTACAATGGAGCCCCCAGTGGCACAATGGGTTAAAGCCTTGTGCTGGCAGGACTGCTGACCGAAAGGTTGGCAGTTCAAATTCAGGGACCAGGATGAGCTCCCACCTGTCAGCTCCAGCTTCTCATGCAGAGACACGTGAGAAGCCTCCCACGGTATGGTAAAATACCCAGGCATGCCCTGGGCAACATCCTTGTAGTCAGTCAATTCTATCACACCAGAAGTGACTTGCAGTTTCTCAAGTCACTCCTGACACACACAAACACACAAAATCAACAATGCAGATGTACCGAAGCTTCCCTTCTCATTCCTGGTCTATTTGAAAAAAATATTTAAGGACACATTGGTTTTACCTTTTTCATTTTTTTAAAAAAAATAACAAAGATCCTTTTGGTATCTCAAAGACCAACAACTTTTCTTTGGTCTATTATTAAGTTTAAGGGTATAGAATGAGGTAGGGGTTACAATACTGGGGGCCCTTCCACACAGGCCTATATCCCAGTATTTCAAGGCAGAAAATCCCACATTATCTGAGTGTGGACTCAGATAACCCAGTTCAAAGCAGATATTGTGGGATTTTCTGCCTTGATATTCTGGGATATAGGGCTGTGTGGAAGGGCCCTGGGTTGTGGCTTGGATTCAAATGCCCATGAGTCATGAAACATTTTTGGCCAGTAACTCTCTTAAAATGACTGTTAAGTCTCACCTTAACAGTCGTTTTAACAGGTGTCCCTTATTATATGAGTGCTAGAAAGCTTCCCCCTTATAGGGCTCGCAGGTGTCCCTTATTATTTGGTTATTATTATTATTATTATTATTATTATTATTAACTTTATTTGTACCCCGCTAGCATCTCCCGAAGGACTCGATGCGGCTTACACAGGCCGAAGCCTCAAAACAACAATACAATAGAGAGCATAACATCACAATAGCAAGCAAATCAGCAATAAACAAAATAGCATAACACCACAATAACAAAGCAAATCAAACAATAAGCAAAATAACAACAATAGCAGTACATCAAGACATTAAAACTGGTTCGGCCGGCGCACTGGGGTACAAGGGTTAAAAGTGCTGAAATGGCAGGAGGCACGTGGGATTAAAAGTGCAGTGTGCAGCGACAATTAGTTATGCTAAGGTGCTACTAGGACTTGGGGTGGGGATTCCTAGTCTGAGAAGGCACAACGGAACAGCCAAGTTTTTAAATTCCTTCTGAAAACGGCTAGAGTAGGGGCCTGTCTGAGATCTTTTGGGAGGGCGTTCCAAAGTCGGGGGGCCGCCACAGAAAAGGCCCTGTCCCGTGTCCCCACCAAGCGCGCTTGCGACGTGGGTGGGATCACGAGCAGGGCCTCTCCAGATGACCGAAGCGAGCGTGTGGGTTCGTAGATGGTGATGCGGTCACGCAGGTAGGGTGGTCCCAAACCGTTTAGGGCTTTGTAGGTAAGCACCTGCACCTTGAATTGGGCTCGGAAAATAAATGGCAGCCAGTGGAGCTCCTTGAACAGAGGGGTAGACCTCTCTTGATAATGAGCCCCGGTTAGCATCCTGGCTGCTGCCCGCTGGACCAATTGAAGTTTCCGAGCCGTCTTCAAGGGCAGCCCCACGTAGAGCGCATTGCAGTAATCCATTCTAGAGGTGACCAAGGCGTGGACCACCCTGGCCAGATAAGCCTTCACGAGGTATGGTCGCAGTTGGCGCGCAAGTCTCAGTTGCGCAAAGGCCCTCCCGGATACCGCCGACACCTGAGCCTCAAGTGTAAGCGAAGAATCCAAGAGGACGCCCAAACTGCGGACCTGTGGCTTTAGGGGGAGTGTAACCCCGTCCAACACAGGTGACCACCCTATACCCCGATCCGGTTTACGATCGACCAGGAGGACCTCTGTCTTGTCGGGATTGATCTTCAGCTTGTTCTTCCTCATCCAGATCGACACAGCGGCCAGGCACTCGTCTAGCACCTGAGAAGCCTCCTTGGAATTAGGTGGAAAAGAGTAGTAGAGTTGTGTGTCATCCGCGTAGAGATGGCACCCAACTCCAAAACTCCGGATGACCTCTCCCAGCGGTTTCATGTAGATGTTAAAAAGCATGGGAGACAGAATAGAGCATTGCGGGACCCCACAAGTCAAAGGCCAGGGGTCCGAGCAGGCGTCTCCCAGCTTCACCATCTGAGTTCGTCCCTCCAGGAAGGACTGGAGCCACGACAAAACCGTGCCCCCAAGGCCCATCCCGGAGAGACGACCCAGAAGGATACCATGATCGATGGTATCGAAAGCCGCTGAGATGTCCAAGAGAACCAGCAGGGTCACACTCCCCCTGTCCAACTCTCTGCGGAGGTCATCCACCAAGGCGACCAAGGCTGTCTCGGTGCCATGACCAGGCCTGAAACCAGACTGTGACTGATCTAGGTAGTTGGTATCGTCTAGGAAACCCTGGAGCTGAGAGGCGACCACCCTCTCCAGCACCTTACCCAAAAAGGGGAGGTTGGAGATCGGCCTGTAATTATTCAGCACCGTGGAGTCAAGGGAAGCTTTTTTGATAAGTGGGCGAACCACGGCCTGCTTCAAATTAGATGGAAAAATTCCTTGCTCCAACGATGCATTGATAATCGGTACAAACCAGTCAAGCAACCCCCCTCTGGCTGATTTAATGAGCCAAGATGGGCATGGGTCCAGAGATGAGGTGGTCGCTCTCACAGCCCCAATAATCTCCTCCACGGTTTCAGGAAGAACAAGCCTAAAAGAATCCCACAAAATTGGACAAGCAGGTGCCTCCGTCACCTCTCCTGGCACTGCGATGGAATTGGAGTCGAGCTCGAGACGTATCTGGGCGACTTTATCTGCAAAATGGTGTGCGAAATCGCGACACCGAGCTGCGGGGTCGTCAGGGACCTCCTCCACCGCAGGTGGGTGGAGGAGTTCTCCCACGACCCGAAACAGCTCCGATGATCTATTTGCTGCAGATGCTATACGAGCGGTCGTGAATGACTTCCTGGCCGCCCGTATGGCCACGGAGTATGCCTTAAGAGAGGCTCTAGCCCGTGTTCGATCAGACACATCTCGAGATTTCCTCCATTTGCGCTCTAGCCCCCTTCTCGTATGCTTCATCACAGCCAGCTCCTCGGTGAACCAAGGGGATGGCCTGTCACGACGCAACGAGATGGGGCGTTCGGGTGCGATCATATCTAACGCCCTGGCCATCTCCCCGTTATAGAGAGTTACCAAGGCGTCGATAGAATCGCCAGGCTCCAAGGCAGGAAGAACCCTAAGATTCCTCAGGAATCCATCCGGATCCATCAGTCTCCTAGGGCGGACCATCTTAATTTGTCCTCCACCCCTGCGGAGGTTTAGGGTCGCAGTAAGTCTAAATGTGATCAGATGATGGTCAGACCATGACACTGGAAGGATGTTTTGATCTTCCACTCTGATCAATTCGTCGTCCGCCACAAAGACAAGGTCGAGAGTGTGCCCAGCTTGATGCGTGGGGCCGGATATTATCTGTGACAGTCCTATGGCCGTCATGGTGGCCATAAAGTCCTGAGCTGCGCCAGATAAGGTGGTCTCGGCATGAATGTTAAAGTCTCCCAGCACCACCAGGCGCTGGGAGACCAAGGCCGAATTAGAGACCACCTCCGCTAACTCAGACAGGGAAGCTGCTGGATCTCGGGGTGGACGATACACCAGCAGGAACCCCACACTGTCACGGCTCCCCACCTTCAAGTGGACGCACTCAAACCCAGAAGCTTGCGGGACAACGCATCTGGTCACGGCGATGGATTGCCGGAAGACCACTGCGACCCCTCCTCCCCGCCCCCCTTGTCTGGCCTGTTGATGCACTCCAAAACCTGGAGGGCACAGCTGGGAAAGGTTTACACCCCCCACCTCGTCCAACCAGGTCTCGGTAATGCATGCCAGATCCGCCCTCTCATCCAGGATCAAGTCCTGGATGGCCGCGGTCTTACCATTAACGGATCTGGCATTAATCAACAGGACCTTGAGACCAAGGGGGCTGCCAAGGAGCCTACCACTACCCACCTTTTCCAGGGTCGCAAAGACTCGGTTGCGCTTCTCCCTGGGATGTTTGTGATCTGCAAATCTCCTTCCCCACACAACTCGGATAGCACCCCCTTTCTCTGGAACCTTCCCCCCCCCCCCCCGCCCGACCAGAATCTAGTCAGCTCTCAGGGGAGGAAGTTGGGCTGGGGAATAATCTCCCTTGGGCATTTGGTAGGGATGACTCTGATGTTGAGGTGGATAGAGAGGTATCAAGGGAGCTAAGTGGGCTGAATAAAGGGAGCGTTCTCGAGCGGAGAAGTGTGACTGGCTGAGTGGAGGCGACCGGGGCAGATGGGGTCTCAAAATTATACGAACCAGGAGGGGGGGCCGTAACTGGTGAGCTAGTTGTGGAGTTCGCCTGGGGGCCAGGTGGAGTGTGGTGGAACAAAGCCCCAGGATCAAACAAGGGGCGAATGTGAGGGTCCACAACTACCCTCCTAATAGTGATGCCCCATTTCTTTAGGCCAGGTTGTTTAGCCATTAGCTCACCAACCCAAGTGCTGTCTTCAGGTGAAATTTGAAGACGGGTGGAGCGGTCAGAAGATTGGTAATCCCTCCACAACCACACTATGGCTTTTAGTCTTATATCCTGTGATCTTTTACCTAGGATTTGGGCCAAGGAATTACAGACTGCCCTCTTGGAGGTCCATCTGCCTCTGTTTATCATTAGATCGGCAATATCCACTGCAAAACTGTCCGTGGGGAGATGTTGATTCCGATCATAAAGTGCAGTGGGCTGATCCATGAGGCCGGATGTTGTGTTATTGGCCGTTCTCTGAGTAGCCAGCACAGTCCGCTGCCACTCCCAGATATTTCCATTCCTATGTGTGCCCAGAGATTCTCCTTTTCCCTCAGATGTCTCATCATTAATCCCTCCCTCCCTCCTTCCACCCTATGTTCCGAATGCTCTAAAGTGCTTTCCTCCCCATTCCGGCACAAGTCCTTAGCTAAGTCTGCACAGAGAGAGTTTTCAGTCTTTGGAGGGTTAGATTGCACAGTAATTCCTGAGAAAGAGGCAAAGCCTCTAAGGAGATGGTCCATTTTCTCGTTCAAAAACCTGAGCTGAAACAACACATGGTTGAACGAGTCCCTCAGGAGGTCGTAAAAGTGCAAAATATCATTTTTCGCATAAGGGTCCGCTGTAGCCATTCCTATGTCAATAATTCACTCTCTCACCACTAGCACCAGCCACTCTTATCAGTACTCACTCACCTCCAACTTACAGCACAATCAGTCAGTCCTCCAGGCATTCCACAACTCCCACACTGTTCACATCCTCCCACATTTCTCTCAGCCCACTGAAACCAAACTTATACACTCTCTCACACACAACTCAACCGCACCTTCCTATGAATTCGCTACTATCACGGACAACTCATGCGCTCTCCTGGGCTTCTTAACTCACACCATCTCAGGCAATCCTGTTCTCTCCTATCAATACTCCTGTTGCTCCTCGCACCTCCTAATATAATCAGCAATTAAAAACATATAACATATAGCTAACTATGATTATACTAATGAAATAAAAATAAAAATACAACTAGCCAAAGGAAAAAGTAGGAAAAGAAAATAAAAATAGTGAGAAAAAGAGTCAGATGGCGGCTGCAAATTCCTGCTGCAGGCAAAGCCTGATGAGTTCGTCGGCTCCTTCCAATGCTGGTGGCTGGATGGGGCGGCAGCAGCTGGCTCCCTCTTCTTCACCCCTCCCGATGGCGTGGGGGCAGAGATGACACGGCCTGGAGCTCAGCCGGCCCTTCCCCGGTGCGGCGAAAGGGCCGGTGGCTGGATGGGGCAGCAACAGCTGGCTCCCTCTTCTTCACCCCTCCCGATGGCGTGGGGGCAGAGATGGCACAGCCTGGAGCTCAGCCGGCCCTTCCCCGGTGCGGCGAAAGGGCCGGTGGCTGGATGGGGCAGCAACAGCTGGCTCCCTCTTCTTCACCCCTCCCGATGGCGTGGGGGCAGAGATGGCACGGCCTGGAGCTCAGCCGGCCCTTCCCCGGTGCGGCGAAAGGGCCGGTGGCTGGATGGGGCAGCAACAGCTGGCTCCCTCTTCTTCACCCCTCCCGATGGCGTGGGGGCAGAGATGGCACAGCCTGGAGCTCAGCCGGCCCTTCCCCGGTGCGGCGAAAGGGCCGGTGGCTGGATGGGGCAGCAACAGCTGGCTCCCTCTTCTTCACCCCTCCCGATGGCGTGGGGGCAGAGATGGCACAGCCTGGAGCTCAGCCGGCCCTTCCCCGGTGCGGCGAAAGGGCCGGTGGCTGGATGGGGCAACAACAGCTGGCTCCCTCTTCTTCACCCCTCCCGATGGCTTGGGGGGGGGGGGCTGAGCAGACGGCTGAACGGGCTTTCACTCACCTCCTCCGGAAACAGCTGGGAAGGGGAGGCCGTGAGGGGAAAAAATCGGGGGCAATTGGATCTCACCCCAGGAGCTGGCAGTGCTGTGTGTGTTCACAGCGCCATCTTGGAAAAAAAAAGAAAAGAAAAAAAAAAAGAAGAGCATTTGGTTGAAGAGCATTTCCTTTTATTTTTATAAATAGAATGAAATGCACAAAATGTAGCTTTATTTTGGCGTGTGGGCAGAAATGCCCAGAAAGACAAAAATCATGTGCATCATGTCATTTTGACAGGATAAAGGCAGAAATGCATGTATTGTGTAATTTATAAATGTGGACAATTTATACAGAAATGCATGATTGGGTTAACCAAAATCAATACTTTCATATGGTTTTGAGGTAGATCTTAAGCTTGTTGTTAGCTCCCTCTGGATTGTCAACTCTGCTTGTCATGGATTTCAACTGTACCTTACTGTTATTCTGAAAATCTGGCATCAATAGTTGACAGTTGTGTTAAGATAAAATAGAGAAGTGAGGACAGCCATGTATTTGTTGGAGAGCACTGAGCTCATGGAGGGAATCCTGCAAAATTATAAAATGAGATTAAACTGTCCTCTTCAGAAACCTGCAGAGGACTGCCAAGAATCTGAAGAATGTGTAGGATCCTTCACAGCATCACTGTCCCTGTAATGTAACCTTTGGAAGCCTGGGCAAATAAAGGTTAGTTTACATGGGCTCCATAACATGTTAAGAAAAAAACCTTGTACAGTTATCTGACATATGAAGAAAGGTAAGATATTGTTGATAAATGAATAAATAAAGAGCACTTATAATTGAGAAGCAGTGCCTTAGCTGACAACCCTCTGAGCCAGGAGGAAGTGGCCTACAGAAAAGATGTGTCAAAGCCATGGGACATAGGTACACTTGGAGTTTTAGCTGGTGTTATTTTGCCCCAGATCTCATACCATTGTTCAAATAGCTGGGGAGCACATCTTCCCTGATCCATATTGCTATCACTCCTACTCCTAGCTGACCATGGTGCTCCATGCAAGCTCCTGGCCACTGTGCATGCCTCTGCTGACATCAGAATGGGATGTTCACACAACCAACATAAAGGAGATATCAATGTCTTCTTAGTCATTTGGGTGTTCCATTTTGGGTGTCCACAATGGTCAAGTGCTTGCATAGAGCTCCATGGCCATTTGGGAGCAGCAGTGGTGGTGCCAAATTTAGTTGTCCAGACTTCCCAAAAGATACAGGATACTCCAGAGTTTCCAGCAAACTCCAAACTATTTTCTGACTGCCAAAATTGGGTCACAAAAAAATCAAAACAGGATTATCTTCATGTTATGGAGACAGCCAGCCTTCCATCTGAAGTGAGTCTGGGGTTTGTTTGGTTTTGGGGTTTTTTTGCCAGTGCAGATAAACCCATGGTTGCCTGTCTGCTACCGAGCACAATTCAAAGTGCTGGCTATAGCCTATAAAGCCCTAAATGGTTCTGGCCCAGCTTACCTGTCCAAATGCATCTCCCCCTACGAACCATTTCAGAGATTAAAATATTCTGGGGAGGCCGTGCTCTGCTTCAGAGCCACAACAGGTGGGGACAAGAGACAGGACCTTCTCAGTGGTGGCCCCTAGGCTATGGAACTCCCTCCCCAGTGAAATCAGATCAGAAAAACCTTCAGAAAACCATAAAAACATGGCTATGGGACCAAGCCTTCAGGCAATAAAGGGATACAGTACAAAAAATGAATAGGACATAAGTGCAGTTGAGAATAGGAATGGCTTCAGATTACAATCCTGGATTTTGTGATTTTAATGCTATATTAAGATGTTTTTAATTCTATATATTAATTTTAAATGTCTATGTATTGTCGAAGGCTTTCATGGCCAGAATCACTGGGTTGTTGTAGGTTTTTTCGGACTATATGGCCATGGTCTAGAGGCATTCTCTCCTGACGTTTCGCCTGCATCTATGGCAAGCATCCTCAGAGGTAGTGAGGTCTAATGAGGTTTAAATGTCTATGTTTATTGTTTTAAGATTTAATTTATAGGTACATGTTATCATTTTAGTTATTTTTTGGTTTGTAAATATGTTGCCGTTGAATTTTGCCATTACTTGCTGCACACCACTTTTTGAATCCCCCAGGGGTGAGAAAAGTGGTATATAAATGCAGCAAGTAAATAAATAAATAAATAAATAAATAAAGATCAGTTAGATAGAGAATATCAGTTCTGAAAGTATGGAAATGAAATTTTATGTGCAACTAAGGTTGCCATTTTATTATAATTATTTACAAGCTATACCATATAACATATAGTTTAATAAGTGATGTGAATCCTCACAACTTGAACCAAAAACCGGGTTCCAGTATACAATCTGTTTTGCAATGTGACTTAAATGTCATTCATCAATCACTGGCTGTTCCATTTCTTTACTCAGACAGAACCGCAGTACTTGTTTTGAAACAGCCAGGATGAATTATCACAGAATTACCTCATTGTGACACATGTCTGTCTCTGTTGAAGCCTGGAGCCTCCAAAAAGTTATCACGCAAACACACACATGCGCGCGCACACACACAGATTGTTCATTAATCAAAAGCAAGGGGTCTGACCTTATTACATTTTGGGGATAAAGATGATGATGTAGTGTTGTTTTGGAAAACTCTTCAGATTTATTCCACAAAATAAATCTTCGGCAGAGAAGTCGTGTTGACATGATGGAGAGAAAGAATAATTGCGGCTGTGCTTCACTGCACAATGGAATAGCGAACAATTTGTTAAATATCCTATGAGCAGATTAAACAGGCAAATGATCAGTGAAGTGGACGCCATCCCACAGCAGGAACCAATTTCAATTCACCAGAAAGAATTCCAACGGAAGCTGATGAATCTGTCGAAATTTAATTGGATTTATGAAAATCAACAAACAATTGTCTTGGAGACACATCTAAGCTGTAAACTTCTCTATAAAGACTACCTATGCCAAATGCTGACAATTTAAACTGCATGTGGGTATTATGATATTTACAGCTCATATATATATATATATATATATATATACACACACACACACACACACACACACACATATACACACTTTATAAATCAGACACTACAAAAACTGGATTGTTAGATTAGGACAAAATTGAAGTAAGCCATCTGGAAATGCAGGCTTAATGTTGACTCTGGCTGGCCACAGGCAATTCTCTGTGAACCACTTAAAATTTCAGTTGTACTATTTTGAAATTAAAGGCCATCTTGCATAAAACATGAAGGATCTGTAAATTAATTTCAGGTGCAAAGAATAAATATCAAAAGGTTAAAATAAAGACTGAGGCTCCTTATCAGGGGTTGAAACCACCCTGTTGGGCTTCGGCTATCATCTGCTTTAGCCAGCAGAGCCAAAAGCAAGGAATAATGGGAGCTACAGTCAAACATCTGGAGGCCCACATGGCGCTCTACATTTTATCGGAGCTTGTGGGTGTAGGGAGCAGGATTTTTATCATTTTTGTCATGCATACAATAGTCTGCTGGATGAATCTAAATCAGGGTTGCTTTATGTCTTCTTTTTCCTTGACATGCCCTCTTTTTCAGAGTTAAAATTTCTGTCTGAGCAGTTTTTAAAATGTCTAGGGCTGAACTGGCAAAATGTCCAGAGACCGAGAAAAGACAGCGACTTGTGGGAAGAGGGAAGGCGGACAAGGAAGTCAAATTGTTCTTTAAATATAAGGAAGGTTAAGAAAAGTAGCAATTATCCCAGTTTTTACACTAGAGATATTTAAAGTGAGAACCGTCATAGCAATCAATGATTTGAAAACGTCAGTCATTAAAAGAGGCCTGTGAACCAGCTGCCGTAGTGGTTTCCATGTTGGACTATAGTTCTGTAGACCAGACTTTGAATTCCTGCTTGGTTATGGAAACTTAATGGGTGTCCTTGGCCAACTCACACTCTTTTGACCTCAGAGGGAGGCAAAGCTAAACCCCATGCAAAGAAATCTAGTTAAAAAGAAAAACTTTGATAGGTTTGCCTTAATGTCACAACAACTCAAAAACACCACCATAGCTTATGTGTACTGTAGTTTGCTTTTGAAAACATTGTAACTCTAGAACAGTGGTTCCCAACCTTTTTTTTGACCAGGGACCACTTTGACCAAGGGACACTTGAACAGGGACCACTTTGTCCAGGAACCACTTAATCAGGGAGCACTTTTACCAGGGACCATTTGAACAGGGATCACTTGTCCAGGGACCACTTTGTCCAAGGACCACTTGAACAAGGACCACTTTTTCCAGGGACCACTTTGATCAGGGAGCACCTTGACCAGGGATCACTTTGTCCAGGGACAACTTTGACCAGGGACCACTTGAACAAGGACCACTTTAACCAGGAACCATTTGACTAGGGATCACTTTGAGCAGGGACCACTTGAACAAGGACCACTTTAACCAGGGACCATTTGACTAGGGACCACTTTGACCAGGTACCACTTGAACAGGGAGCACTCTTCAACATTAGTACCAAAAGGGTTACAAATCAGTTTTTGGTCAACTTTAGATTTGGTTTGGTTATTTCGGGTGCTGATTCAGAAAATTGCATTGGATAGACTAAACATCAGCTCTAGTTTCTGATACAGAACATATGCCATCCAGTAGTCCCCATCTGCTCGCCCACAGAAAACAATATTTAATAATCTAGAGCCAATGTGGTAGTAGTAATCTTTTGCGGGTAGTCACTAGGCCTGGGTAACAACAGAAAAATTTGTTTCTAAAATCAATTTGTATTTGGGGGGTTTTTTTGTTTCGATATTTAAAATAATTACAAAATTTTCCTTTTAAAAAGTTCGATATTTACGAAATTTCGTAAATGGTAAAAAATTAACGAATCGATTTCCGAAACAATAACGAATCGATTCGTTAATGGCGGACGCGACCGCGAAATACGCTAAAAAACCTCCAAAACCTTCTGAAGCTTCCCTCTCCCTCTGTTGTTGACTGTTGGTGTGATATTATAATTTTCTTTCACTAATTAAACCATAAAACTGGCCCAGACATGCGGAAATAATAACGAAACGACCTCAAAACAATAACGAAACGAATACAATATCGAAATACGAAGCATTTACAAAACGTTTTTGAAAATTCGTTTTTTTAATAATTGCTCCAGAATGGTTCGTTATCGTTTTGTAATTGAAAAAATTAACGAATTATTAACGAATTACGAATTAACGAAACGAAACCGCCCAGCCCTAGTAGTCACCCTGTCCCCTTCCAACATCCCTGTAGCCTCGGCATTATAAGAGGGTTTCGTGAGACCAGTCGCTCTCATTGCTACGTGGTTTTGAGGCAACAGTGTAGTCAGAGGCGGCCCTAGGTAATTTTCAACGGTAAGCAAACAGTATTTTGCCCCCTTCCCCAACCAATCACTGATATATATTTTCTGTTTGTCGTGGGTGTTCTGTGTGTCATATTTGGTTCAATGCCATCATTGGTGGAGTTCAGAATGCTCTTTGATTGTAGGTGAACTATACATCCCAGTAACTGCAACTCGCATATGTCAAGGCCCATTTCCCCCCAAGAGCGCCTCAAGAGCGCCCCTGGGCAAAATCAACTATACTGCAAATGCTTACTTTGCGTAATGGGTTGAGCCACCCCTGAGTGTAGTAATCGTGAGGCTGTGAACCATATTTTGGTTATTGCAGACCACTGATGATCCACAGACCACAGGTTGGGAGCAACTGTTCCAGGCTAAAGATGCATTAGAATTAGCACTTGGAAAAGCCATGCTGGCTGGGGAATGTGTTGGCCAACATATCTGTTTTAAGCAAAAAAAGAAAAAACAAAACAAAACCGCATAATATCTTGACCTTTGCCAATTTTACACATTTTCAAATTAAGAGGCCAACAAACTTTTTTCTTTCATAGGTATGAAAGCACATTTATTTTTTAAATGACTTTTAAAATCTGGGAAGATTGTTTTTAAGTAGTTTCACGTGTCTGATTCTATTAATACAGTTGTGTGTGTTTTTCTCACTTTTATGGGCTACTTTTTATTTCTCTTCTTTGTTAGTTGTAAATCACCTTATGTCTACATATATTCATGCATGCACATTTAGAATAAAGAAAATTAGAAAGGCTACTGCAGATTTAAGAAAATGTGCATCAAGAGAGCAGGCAAAGAAGTGCAGACTATTTTATACAGGGAAAAAAGATGTGAAAAAAATTGAGTTCATGGTACAAAATGCTTTTGTGAAAGACCGAGCAACCCAGAAGCCTGAGAAATTACTGAAGCATGAGAAATACATTTTATAACAATTAATCTTGACATGGCTACAGAACAACGAAGATTGAGGCAAATTCCTTTGTCTGGCTCAATAAGAGTAGACATGTAGGAACTATCGTCTTTGTTTCAGAGGCAAAGAAGCTGGTTGCATGCTGCTGACCTCCTCCTTTGTACAATGTCCGTGAGTAAACAGTAACTGCTAGGTTACAACTATTAGCCAAGAAGGGCATCAGGTCCTTTCTTATAGTGAAAGAACCTGATTCCCTTCTTGGGTAGATCTACATTGTAGAATTAATGCAGTCTGATACCACTTTAACTGCTGTAGTTCAATGCTATGGAATAATGGGAGCTGTAGATTTACAAGGTCTTTAGCCTTCTCTGTCAAAAGGCACTGGTGCATCACCAATCTATAAATCCCAGGTTGAAATGGTCTCTCTAAGAAATATGTCCTTTGGCTGATTATATGGTATACTTTCCCTTGAAAGTTATCGCAGAGTTGCATTGGAGGATCTAGCAAATTTCTAGAAATATCACTGCAACTTGGGATTCATAGACTAGAGAGGCACCAGCTCTCTCTAAGAATCCCTAGATCTTCCAATACAATTTTATGATATGCTTGAACCAAAATAGCAGTAACTCAGTGGTGTTCAGAATATCCATACTATTACCTAACAGAAGTCTGATGAGGAACATATCTCCTGCAGATATTTTAGTTATTTTCAAATATCTACAAGGGGTGTTCATTAAAAATTTCCCCTGACCCACTTCTATTTATCACAGGACACTGAAACTGCACGTGTGTAATGATATAAGTCTCTATAGGTTACATGCCAATTTACAACTCAGAACTGATAACAGTCTCGATTTTATAGGTGCTGAAGTGTGGGGTTTGATAATAGACCCAGTGGAATTCAGAGCAGTCATCAAGTTCCTTTACTTGAAAGGCTGCCCACCAAAGGAGATGTTCGATAAGATGAAAGAGGTTTGTGGTGATGATTCACCATCATATGATATAGTCAAGGACTGGCATTGTCAATTCAAATGTGGCCAGACTTCGGTCGAAATAGCTCCAATTCCAGGGCAGCCCCATCCAGCAAGTGGAGGTCGCCATTTTGGGCTAGGTAGTATCCATTCACCACCTAGCCCAAAATGTCAAGATTAGTGTATGGGGAAAAAAATCATCCAAGACCATCTTCACATGCATAAGGTATCCGCTCGTTGGGTCCCCTGGCTGCTCACACCTTTCTAGAAGCAGGAACGAGTCAAATGCTTTCAGGCTCTATTGACAATGTGCCATGGAAACCAAGAGGACTTTTTCAATAGAATAATCGCACAGGATGAAAGCTGGGTCCATCACTATTCCTGAAACTAAAGTCTAGTCAATGCAATGGAAGCATCATGACTCAAGGTCTTGTTCACAGTATTTTGGGACCAGCATGGAGTAGCATTGATGGATTTCCTAGCAAAGGGTACCATGATCACTGGGGTATACTATGCTTCACTGCTGCAGAAATTGCAGGAGGCCATCAAAACCAAGAGGCGTGGCATGCTCACCAAAGTTGTCTGCCAAGTGCCACCTATGTAGAGAAGAGCTAATAACTATGCTAAGTTTTATTACTCTCAGTACACAGGAAGTGGGTCAGGGGAAATCTTTAATGAACACCTCTCATATATAGAAAAAAGCTGCTTTTAAGAAGTGTAGGTATAACTGTAACCAACTCTTTAGAATTATAGCAACAACTAATTAGTTTGTTAAAATTATGTACTGAGCTCTGTTTATGCAACATACATGAATAAACTAGCTTAGTAAGACCCAGGAGATGGTATAGTGGGCAGCAAATGACTCACCTCTTTTGAGTCACTAGAAGCTATTTCTTCCTCCTTGCAGATCTTTTTCTTCAATTTTAGTGCTTTAGCATGACAACATTCAAGAGGGAAAATATCCCTCACAAGAGGATGCCCAAGCAACAATTTACAAATATCAAATGTATACACAATGTAGACATTAACATTAAATCACCAACAGATAAACTTCTCAATCCATACACAAGCACGGGAACAATTTTGCACAATGTCAGATAAAAATAAAAGAATTACAGCCATCCCTCTGATAACATTGTGATATGTCTGGAAGCCACATTTTAACAAGAGGATGGTTTTTCCTAACAATGAAAGTAGGCAACGCTAGTGGAAAAACTGGGGTATAATGTTTTTGAAAGCATCATAAAATACTAACCCAAGATCAACAGTTAAAGGCAAACCGCAATGGTTTAAAATGGTGTAAGAAGAGAGCCAAATGTGCTTTCTATAGGAGGGAGTTGGCCTTTGGGGTTCTTCTTTTAAGCAAATTGCCTGATGATTGAAATCCACTAGGCTGAATCTTCCCTTAAGACAGTGTTTCTCAACCTTCCTAATGCTGCAGCCCCTTAATACAGTTCCTCTTGTTGTGGTGACCCCTAACCATAAAATTATTTTCTTTGCTACTTCATAACTGTAATTTTGCTACTGTTATTAATCGTTATGAATTACAATGTATATTTCTGATATGCAGGATGCATTTTCATTCACTGGACCAAATTTGGCACAAATATCCGATACGCTCAAATTTGAATACTGGTGGCATTGGGTGTGCGGGGAGGTTGATTTTGTCATTTGGGAGTTGTAGTTGTTGGGATTTATAGTTAACCTACAATCAAAGAGCCTTCTAAACTCCACCAATGATGGAATTGAACCAAATTTGGCACACAGAACTCCCATGACCAACAGAAAATACTGGGAGGGTTTGGTGGGTGTTGACCTTGAGTTTTGGAGTTGTAGTTCACCTACCTCCAGAGAGCACTGTGAGGGGTCTTCAGACTTCTCTGCCAAAGGGGCTATTAAGACCATCAGAAATATGTTTTTTGATGGTCTTTGGCGACCCCTCTGAATTCCCCTCACGACCTCCCCAGGGGTCCTGACCCCAAGGTTAAGAAATGCTGCCTCAGGAGAACATCGGTAGAGGGATGGAAACAATATGTGTACCTAGTGCCTTCAAGTCTTCTGTTGATTATAGTATGTCCACGAATTTCCTAGGGCTTTCTTGGACAAGGAACACTCAGGGTGATTTTGGCAGTGTCTTCCTGTAAAATACAGCCTGCAGCACCTGGCATGCCTTGTCAGCTTCCCATCTAAAGTACTAACTTGATCTGGCCCTTCTTAACTTCTGAAACCTGACAGGATCTGATGCTGTAGTGTTTTAAATTACTGCAGTGCTAGATTTTGGGAGCTTCTTGGGCTGGGGGTTGGAGAAACGGAATTCTCATTTAGGGGTGATGCCCTGGCATATATGCAAACTTAAAAAAATGTTTATCTAGGTGTAACATTAACTTAGCCAACCTGTGTTCATGAACCTGACCAGTCCACCTGTGATCCAAAAGAAGAACATATGTTCAAACAAATCTCCTGAAAATGTCAAAGTTATGGATATGTTAACTATTGAATGTCCAGCAAAGCAGAATTTTGACCCAAAGGTGGGTCAAATTTCTTTTGGCTCAAGTTCAAAGTGGTCTACTGATACTTTTTGTGCTTTAGTGTTTTACACAATACATCCTTCAGTCTTTATGACCTTGATCTTTATCAGATCTGTACACCAGATCCATCTATGCATTTTAAAGCTGTTGTGTCCTTGTCTGGCATGTTTTAGGGGGAACAAAATCAAGCTTGTACTGATCATGCATCTTCTTGAAATGTTAATTAGAGAGGAACTGCATTTTTCCCCTACTCTGACCTCTCTTGCCATAATTCTTTGTGCTTCAGTTCTTCTCTAGGAACATAAAATTTACCTGGCAGTACTCTTTGCAAACACACACTCAGTAAATGTCTAGGAAGGCCATGAGGTATCTTGTTAAGAGAAGAGTAATAAGTAGATTTAGAGTTGCAGCCCTAAGCACACTTGCTTGGAGTCAGTTTGTTAGAGATAGATATAGCTGGGTCAGATTGATCTTAATTAGGGGAAGTAATTCTGACAGGCAACATAGATTCTACACC